>NC_053027.1:376802911-377132485 GCF_003073215.2 Triticum urartu | reverse complement strand
CTTTCTTCATGACTTATACATGTTCCTATGACTATGAGATTATGCAACTCCCGTTTGTCGGAGGAACACTTTGTGTGCTACCAAACGTCACAACGTAACTGGGTGATTATAAAGGAGCTCTACAGGTGTCTCCAATGGTAGATGTTGGGTTGGCGTATTTTGAGAATAGGATTTGTCACTCCGATTGTCGGAGAGGTATCTCTGGGCCCTCTCGGTAATGCACATCACATAAGCCTTGCAAGCATTGCAACTAATGAGTTAGTTGTGGGATGATGTATTACGGAACGAGTAAAGAGACTTGCCGGTAATGAGATTGAACTAGGTATTGGATACCGACGATCGAATCTCGGGCAAGTAACATACCGATGACAAAGGGAACAACGTATGTTGTTATGCGGTCTGACCGATAAAGATCTTCGTAGAATATGTAGGAGCCAATATGGGCATCCAGGTCCCGCTATTGGTTACTGACCAGAGACGTGTCTCGGTCATGTCTACATTGTTCTCGAACCGTAGGGTCCGCACGCTTAACGTTACGATGACAGTTATTATGAGTTTATGCATTTTGATGTACCGAAGATTGTTCGGAGTCCCGGATGTGATCATGGACATGACGAGGAGTCTCGAAATGGTCGAGACATAAAGATTGATATATTGGAAGCCTATGTTTGGATATCGGAAGTGTTCCGGGTGAAATCGGGATTTTATCGGAGTACCGGGAGGTTACCGGAACCCCCCGGGAGCTATATGAGCTTTAGTGGGATTTAGTGGAAAGGAGAAAGGGGCAGCCCAAGGTGGGCTGCGCGCCTCCCCCCTCCCCTAGTCCTATTAGGACAAGGAGAGGTGGCCGGCCCCCTCTCTCTCTTTCCCCCTCGAGGAATCCTATTCCAACTAGGATTGGGGGGGGGGGAATCCTACTCCCAGAGGAAGTAGGACTCCCTTGGCGCGCCCTCCTTGGCCGGCCGCCCCCTCCCCCTTGGCTCCTTTATATACGGAGGCAAGGGGGCACCCTAGTACACACAAGTTGATCCTTGAGATCGTTCCTTAGCCGTGTGTGGTGCCCCCTGCCACCATATTCCACCTCGATCATATTGTAGCGGTGCTTAGGCGAAGCCCTGCGACGGTAGAACATCAAGATCGTCACCACGCCGTCGTGCTGATGGAACTCCTCCCCGATGCTTTGCTGGATCGGAGCCCGGGGATTGTCATCGAGCTGTACGTGTGCTAAGAACTCGGAGGTGCCGGAGTAACGGTGCTTGGATCGGTCGGATCGGGAAGACGTACGACTACTTCCTCTATGTTGTGTCAATGCTTCTGCAGTCGGTCTGCGTGGGTACATAGACAACACTCTCCCCTCTCATTGCTGTGCATCATCATGATCTTGCATGTGCGTAGGAATTTTTTTTGAAATTACTACGTTCCCCAACAGTGGTATCAGAGCCAGGTTTTATATGTCGATGTTATATGCACGAGTAGAACACAAGTGAGTTGTGGGCGATATAAGTCATACTGCCTACCAGCATGTCATACTTTGGTTCAGCGGTATTGTTGGATGAGACGACCCGGACCAACATTACGCGTACGCTTAGGCGAGACCGGTTCCCCCGACGTGCTTTGCACATAGGTGGCCTGCGGGCGACTGTCTCTCCAACTTTAGTTGAACCGAGTATGGCTACGCCCGGTCCTTGCGAAGGTTAAAACGGAGTCAAATTGACAAACTATCGTTGTGGTTTTGATGCGTAGGTGAGATTGGTTCTTGCTTAAGCCCGTAGCAGCCACGTAAAACTTGCAACAACAAAGTAGAGGACATCTAACTTGTTTTTGCAGGGCATGTTGTGATGTGATATGGTCAAGGCATGATGATGAATTTTATTGTATGAGATGATCATGTTTTGTAACCGAGTTATCGGCAACTGGCAGGAGTCATATGGTTGTCGCTTTATTGTATGCAATGCAATCGCGATGTAATGCTTTACTTTATCACTAAGCGGTAGCGATAGTCGTGGAAGCATAAGATTGACGAGATGACAACGATGCTACGATGGAGATCAAGGTGTCGCGCTGGTGACGATGGTGATCATGACGGTGCTTCGGAGATGGAGATCACAAGCACAAGATGATGATGGCCATATCATATCACTTATATTGATTTCATGTGATGTTTATCTTTTTATGCATCTTATCTTGCTTTGATTGACGGTAGCATTATAAGATGATCTCTCACTAAATTATCAAGAAGTGTTCTCCCTGAGTATGCACCGTTGCCAAAGTTCGTCGTGCCCAGACACCATGTGATGATCGGGTGTGATAAGCTCTACGTCCATCTACAACGGGTGCAAGCCAGTTTTTGCACACGCAGAATACTCAAGTTAAACTTGACGAGCCTAGCATATGCAGATATGGCCTCGGAACACGGAGACCGAAAGGTCGAGCATGAATCATATAGTAGATATGATCAACATAACGATGTTCACCATTGAAAACTACTCCATCTCACGTGATGATCGGTTATGGTTTAGTTGATTTGGATCACGTGATCACTTAGAGGATTAGAGGGATGTCTATCTAAGTGGGAGTTCTTAAGTAATTTGATTAATTGAACTTAAACTTATCATGAACTTAGTACCTGATAGTATCTTGCTTGTTTATGTTGATTGTAGATAGATGGCTCGTGCTGTTGTTCCGTTGAATTTTAATGCGTTCCTTGAGAAAGCAAAGTTGAAAGATGATGGTAGCAATTACACGGACTGGGTCCGTAACTTGAGGATTATCCTCATTGCTACTCAGAAGAATTACGTCCTGGAAGCACCGCTGGGTGCCAGGCCTGCTGCTGGAGCAACACCAGATGTTATGAACGTCTGGCAGAGCAAAGCTGATGACTACTCGATAGTTCAGTGTGCCATGCTTTACGACTTAGAATCGGGACTTCAGCGATGTTTTGAACGTCATGGAGCATATGAGATGTTCCAGGAGTTGAAGTTAATATTTCAAGCAAATGCCCGGATTGAGAGATATGAAGTCTCCAATAAGTTCTATAGCTGCAAGATGGAGGAGAATAGTTCTGTCAGTGAGCATATACCCAAAATGTCTGGGTATAATAATCACTTGATTCAGATGGGAGTTAATCTTCCAGATGATTGCGTCATTGACAGAATTCTCCAATCACTGCCACCGAGCTACAAGAGCTTCGTGATGAACTATAATATGCAAGGGATGAACAAGACTATTCCCGAGCTCTTCGCAATGCTGAAAGCTGCGGAGGTAGAAATCAAGAAGGAGCATCAAGTGTTGATGGTTAACAAGACCACTAGTTTCAAGAAAAAGGGCAAAGGGAAGAAGAAGAGGAACTTCAAGAAGAACGGCAAGCAAGTTGCTTCTCAAGAGAAGAAACCCAAGTCTGGACCTAAGCCTGAAACTGAGTGCTTCTACTGCAAGCAGACTGGTCACTGGAAGCGGAACTGCCCCAAGTATTTGGCGGATAAGAAGGATGGCAAGGTGGACAAAGGTATATGTGATATACATGTTATTGATGTGTACCTTACTAGAGCTCGCAGTAGCACCTGGGTATTTGATACTGGTTCAGTTGCTAATATTTGCAACTCGAAACAGGGACTACGGATTAAGCGAACACTGGCAAAGGACGAGGTGACAATACGCGTGGGAAACGGTTCCAAAGTCGATGTGATCGCGGTCGGCACGCTACCTCTACATCTACCTTCGGGATTAATATTAGACCTAAATAATTGTTATTTGGTGCCAGCGTTGAGCATGAACATTATATCTAGATCTTGTTTGATGCGAGACGGTTATTCATTTAAATCAGAGAATAATGGTTGTTCTATTTATATGAGTAATATCTTTTATGGTCATGCACCTTTGAAGAGTGGTCTATTTTTGATGAATCTCGATAGTAGTAACACACATATTCATAATGTTGAAGCCAAAAGATGCAGAGTTGATAATGATAGTGCAACTTATTTGTGGCACTGCCGTTTAAGTCATATCGGTATAAAGCGCATGAAGAAACTCCATACTGATGGACTTTTGGAACCACTTGATTATGAATCACTTGGTACTTGCGAACCGTGCCTCATGGGCAAGATGACTAAAACGCCGTTCTCTGGTACTATGGAGAGAGCAACAGATTTATTGGAAATCATGCATACCGATGTATGTGGTCCGATGAATATTGAGGCTCGTGGCGGATATCGTTATTTTCTCACCTTCACAGATGACTTAAGCAGATATGGGTATATCTACTTAATGAAACACAAGTCTGAAACATTTGAAAAGTTCAAAGAATTTCAGAGTGAAGTTGAAAATCATCGTAACAAGAAAATAAAGTTTCTACGATCTGATCGTGGAGGAGAATATTTGAGTTACGAGTTTGGTGTACATTTGAAACAATGCGGAATAGTTTCGCAACTCACGCCACCCGGAACACCACAGCGTAATGGTGTGTCCAAACGTCGTAATCGTACTTTACTAGATATGGTGCGATCTATGATGTCTCTTACTAATTTACCGCTATCGTTTTGGGGTTATGCTTTAGAGACGGCCGCATTCACGTTAAATAGGGCACCATCAAAATCCGTTGAGACGACGCCTTATGAACTATGGTTTGGCAAGAAACCAAAGTTGTCGTTTCTTAAAGTTTGGGGCTGCGATGCTTATGTGAAAAAACTTCAACCTGATAAGCTCGAACCCAAATCGGAGAAATGTGTCTTCATAGGATACCCAAAGGAAACTGTTGGGGTACACCTTCTATCATAGATCCGAAGGCAAGATATTTGTTGCTGAGAATGGATCCTTTCTAGAGAAGGAGTTTCTATCGAAAGAAGTGAGTGGGAGGAAAGTAGAACTTGATGAGGTAACTGTACCTTCTCCCTTATTGGAAAGTAGTTCATCACAGAAATCTGTTTCTGTGACTCCTACACCAATTAGTGAGGAAGCTAATGATGATGATCATGTAACTTCAGATCAAGTTACTACCAAACCTCGTAGGTCAACTAGAGTGAGATCCGCACCAGAGTAGTACGATAATCCTGTTCTGGAGGTCATGTTAATTGACCATGACCAACCTACGAACTATGAGGAAGCGATGATGATCCCAAATTCTGCGAAATGGCTTGAGGCCATGAAATCTGAGATGGGATCCATGTATGAGAACAAAGTGTGGACTTTGGTTGACTTGCCCGATGATTGGCAAGGCATAGAAAATAAATGGATCTTCAAGAGGAAGACGGACGCTGATAGTAGTGTTACTATCTACAAAGCTAGACTTGTCGAAAAAGGTTTTGACAAAGTTCAAGGTGTTGACTACGATGAGATTTTCTCACTCGTAGCGATGCTTAAGTCTGTCCAGATCATGTTAGCAAATTGCCACATTTTATGAAATCTGGCAAATGGATGTCAAAACTACATTCCTTAATGGATTTCTTAAAGAAGAGTTGTGTATGATGCAACCAGAAGGTTTTGTCGATCCTAAAGGTGCTAACAAAATGTGCAAGCTCCAGCGATCCATCTATGGACTGGTGCAAGCATCTCAGAGTTGGAATATACGCTTTGATGAGTTGATCAAAGCATATAGTTTTATACAGACTTGTGGTGAAACCTGTATTTACAAGAAAGTGAGTGGGAGCACTACAGCATTTCTGATAAATATATGTGAATGAGATATTGTTGATCGGAAATAATGTAGAATTTTCTGGAAAGCATAAAGGAGTATTTGAAAGGAGTTTTTTCAAATAAAGACCTCGTTGAAGCTACTTACATATTGAGCATCAAGATCTATAGAGATAGATCAAGACGCTTGATAAGTTTTTTCAATGAGTACATACCTTGACAAGATTTTGAAGTAGTTCAAAATGGAACAGTCAAAGAAAGAGTTCTTACCTGTGTTACAAGGTGTGAAATTGAGTAAGACTCAAAGCCCGACCACGGCAGAAGATAGAAAGAGAATGAAAGTCATTCCCTATGCCTTAGCCATAGTTTCTATAAAGTATGTCATGCTACGTACCAGATCTATTATATACCCTACACTGAGTTTAGCAAGGGAGTACAATAGTGACCTAGGAGTAGATCACTGGACAGCGTTTAAAATTATCCTTAGTGGAATAAGGATATGTTTCTCGATTATGGAGGTGACAAAAGGTTCGTCGTAAAGGGTTACGTCGATGCAAATTTTGACACTGATCCAGATGACTCTAAGTCTTAATTTGGATACATTTTGAAAGTGGGAGCAATTAACTAGAGTAGCTCCGTGCAGAGCATTGTTGACATAGAAATTTGCAAAATACATACGGATCTGAATGTGGCAGACTCGTAGACTAAACTTCTCTCACAAGCAAAACATGATCACACCTTAGCACTCTTTGGGTGTTAATCACATAGCGATGTGAACTAGATTATTGACTCTAGTCAGACTAAGGCATAGCCTAGTGGTGGGAAGGGGCTGATGCCTTCCCACCCACCCAGGTTCAAGGCATGGTACTTGCAATTTGGGTTTGTTGCACCATTTATACTGTAGGGGGTTCCCTTACAGTCTTCCTGTCAAAAAACCCTTTGGGTGTTGGTCACATGACGATGTTTTTTTTGAAAGGTCCAGCAATTGCTGGCTTTTCATTGCATTAGCAGGAAGGAGTAGGAGAAAATAACATGAGGGGGTTCAGGTCCTAGGACCAGGTATAGGAAAAAAGAAGAAGGAGTACATCATACAACAACGGATCAGATTTTCTGGCCGTGAAAGGAGAAAACAAAACTATTTCCTCACGGCGGATCCCAGAAGGGGCTCTGCAAGCCAATGGCTCCGGCCTGGCACCATAGTTGAACGGAGTTGTCAATGGCCCTGAAGATGTCATCCGGCTGTGGTTGCTTGCCCTTGAAAGTGCAGTCATTGCGCTCCTTCCAGATTTCCCAGCAAGTTAGGAGGATGGTTGTTTTTGCCCCTTTCCTGGAATCCATTGGCGTAGCCTAGACCATTTTTTGCATGATCTCAATCGGACTGGAGGTCGTCCAGGAGTCGCACGGGAGGAGGTTTGAGCATCCTCCCCTGCGCCCCACCGATCGCCAGACAGCCAGGGCAACTGGGCAGTCCCATATGAGGTGGTGTGCCGACTCAAGGCTGCGAGCACACAGTTGGCAGAAATAGTTGTTTGGCCAACCACGTCGCTGGAGGCGGTCGTTAGTCCACAGACGGTCCATCAGCAGCAACCAGGCGAAGAATTTGATGTTTCCCGTTGCCCACGTCTTCCAGACTAGATCATCCATGTTTGATCGTAGCGTACCTTGAAATTGCATCGCGTAGGCCGATCTTGCTGTGTATTGCCCCTTTGCATCCTGGTTCCATCGGATGGTATCCGGTGTGCCATTCCTGAACACTGTTGCAGCTGTGGTGATCTGACGATTTAGTCGAATGAACTCCGGCAGCAGAGGCAGTGTGTCCCCGTGCCTAAGGTCCCTTATCCAGTTATCATCCCTGATCGCGTCGCGCACGGTCCGCTTCTTCCTCTTGGAGTGGCTGTAAAGGCCCGGATATGCCGCAGCAAGGGTGCAGGCTCCAAGCCACGGGGAGTGCCAGAACAGAGCCGTCGAACCATCACCGATTGTCACTGTTGTTGCAGCCGCAAACAAAGCCATGTCCTCATTGTTGCACGGCGGCAAGGTGCCACGCCAAGGGCGGGTAGGGTCTGTCCAGGCAATCCAGAGCCATCTCAGTCTCAAGGCGCGACTGAAATGCTCAAGATCGGGGATTCCCAAGCCTCCATGCATGGTCGGTGTGCAGACCGTTGGCTAGTTCACCTTACAGCTGGCTCCAGTGATCTCCTCCTCCTGCTTCCACAAGAATTTCCTCCTACACTTATCGATGTCTTTCAGTAGCTTCTTGGGGATCCGCAGAACTATGAGTGCAAAAGTTGGCATGGCACTAAGCACGCATCTAACAAGAATCCTCCGGCTAGCTATAGGTAGCAGCCTGCCTTTCCATCCCGCTAGTCTAGCCTTAAGCCTATCTACGATGAATTGTAGGTGTACTAGCCTTAATCTAGAAGTGGTAATAGGGAGGCCTAAGTAGGTGGCTGGGAAGGTGCCTATTGCACCTCCAAAATTTTGAAGTACTTCCTCGAGGTCGACGTTGTCGCATCTAATTGGCAGGGCTGATGACTTTGCGGGGTTTATATGGAGGCCCGTGGATTCGCCGAAGCTACGTAGAATATCTAGAAGTGTATCAATCTCCTGCTGTATTGGGTTTGCGAAAATGACAGCGTCGTCAGTGTATAAACTGACTCTAAGCTTGAGCTCTCTGCCGGGCAGGGGGGCAAGGAGCTGTCAATGCATGGCCTCTTCTAAGAGATGATGGAGCGGGTCGATCGCCAAGATGAATAGGAAGGGCGATAGGGGGTCTCCCTGCCGGAGTCCTCGGCGATGGATGATCTTGCGGCCCGGCGAGCCATTGAGGAGGAAGGATGAGGATGAGGTGACGAGAAGTAGGGCGATCCAGTCTCTCCACCGGGCACTAAACCCCAACTTTTGCATCAGCTCAAGGATATACTCCCATGACACATTGTCAAAAGCTTTGGCAATGTCTAACTTAAGTAGTAGTGCAGGGGTCTTTTTTCTATGGAGAGCTTTGACGCAATTCTGGACGTACAGGAAGCTATCGTGGATGCATTTGGTGCGAAGGAAGGCCGACTGAGCTGGGGAGACGAGGGTGTGTATGACCGTGGCCAGCCTCATCGATAGCACTTTGGAGATAAGCTTGGCGATGGAGTGGATCAGACTAATGGGCCTATAATCACTAATGGTGGATGCCCCGTCTTTTTTTGGTAGGAGAGCTACAAGGGTCGTGTTGAGTATGGCGAAGTTTCTGCCAGCAAGATGGTAGAACTGAGAGAAGGCCACCATGATGTCGCTTTTGATCAGCGCCCAACAGGATCTGAAGAAGCTGCCAGAGAAACCATCCGGCCCTGGAGATCGCTCAGCCGGGGAGGACTTGATCGCGAGCCACACTTCTTCTTCAGTGAAAGGATTGTCGAGACCACCACCGTGGATTTGTGGCAGTTGTAGTGCGGTCCAGTTGATGGTGGCACTCCGCGGCGCCGTCGAGCCTAGCAAGGAGTGGAAATGATCATGGATCATTTTCTCCTTGTCCTCCTGTGTAGTGACTACCCCAGCTGGCCCGTGCAGCGCATGGATGAAGTTTTTCCGGGCTCTGGAGCTGATCTTCGCCTGAAAGAAGGCAGTCGGTGCATCGCCAGCCCGAAGCCAAGTTATTCGGGACGCCTGCCTTTTTCGGGCCCTCTCTACTGCAGCCAGGCCTAGAATTCGCAGCTTGAGGGCTTTTCGTAGATGGAATTCATCATTAGAGAGGGGCCTAGTTTCCTGTGCTATGTCTAATCTCAGGACTATTTCCGAAGCAAGGTGTAGCTAGAGGCGTGCGTCACTGAACATCGACTTGCTCCAAATCTTCAGATCCTTGGCCACTCGAGTCATCTTAGTGTTAAGTCTTGCAAAGGCGCAACGCTCCGTCATGGGTCGATTCCAAGCCCTGTCTACTGTTTCATGGAAGTGTGGGTGCCGAGGCCAGAAGGACTCAAATCTGAATCTTGCCCGTTGTCGAGGAGCTGCCGCCGCGGCAAGCAGTAGTGGGCAGTGGTCGGAACAAGAGGTGGACGCTGCATGCAGCAAGTGTGCTGGAAAAAGGCTTTCCCAAGCAATCGTGCAGAAGAACTTGTCAATACTCACTAGGGTTGGGTTTCTCCGCTCGTTGCTCCAAGTGAAGCGGCGATTTTTGCATTTGATTTCTCGTAGGCCCCCTGCATCAATGGCCGCTCTAAACTTGCCAATGATCCTACGATTGATGTTGCTATTGTTTTTGTCTCTAGCCTCATATATAATGTTGAAATCACCATTAATCAACCAGGCCTCTCCTGGCTGGGGAGCCACCCTAGCGATTTCGGCCAGGAAAACATCCTTGCGTGTTTCATCTGCTGGCCCGTAAACCGTTGTCAGCCAGAAAAAGTCCTGGGCTCCGATGATACTAACTTTAGCCGTGATGGAGAACTGGCCTATCGCGTGGGTTTGAACAGAGACAGTGTTGGAGTTCCAGAAGATGGCGACTCCTCCTCGTGTTCCCATGGCAGGTAGCACGGCGCAATCATCTAATCTACTCCCTCCAATTTCCTTTGCTATCGCTGGCGACCAGTTCTCGATTTTTGTCTCCTGGAGACATAGAATAGCTAGCCTATGCGTGTTCACAGCTTCGCAAACTACAGAGCGACGGGCCGGCGTGTTTAAACCTCTAACATTCCAGCTCATTATAGGGCAGGGCGTGCTATCCATTTGCAGACGGAGGGGCGCTCATGGGATGAACTACAGATGCAGCGTGCACATAAAACCATTGACGACTGGGAATCACTGAAGGGAAAGACGAGTACACCATCCAACTATCCTGGTGTTGCCGGCGGCCACCAATAGGCCCAAAACCCCGCCGGCAGACACTAAACCTTCTACTGCAGCTACTGTTACAGGGTTGCAGACACATAACTAAAGTTAACACCATCAGGCACGGGCTTGGCCATCGTCGACGGGGATACTAGTGGAGTCTACTGGCATGGTGCAGCGGATGGCCCTGGGGCCTCATCGTCTTGGGCCCCTGCAATGACCTTGAGAGCGCGAGCGTCGAGGTGGGTGAGCTTGGCGATGGCAGTGATGTCGGTGTCTAAGAGCGGCTCGTCAAAACGGCGGATAAGAGCTTCGGCCGCCTGGGCTGTCATCTTCTCCTTGGGGCCAAGGATCCCCAGCCCGTGCACAATGCGTAGGGTGGACCTTTGCGAGACCGGCACCATTGAGGGGTTGCTGGCCTGCCTAGCACTCTGCCTGGTCGGCTTCAGGGTGTTTCGAGCCCTAGTTGGCGTCTTGTTTCGGGGCGGCGGCTTGCCGATCACCGCACTGCGCAGGGGGATGAAGAGGGGTTGTGTCTCCGGCACTTCTTCTTCACCAAGCAGCTGCAGCTCCGTGACCTTCTGGGTGACCTCACCCAGCTGCAACTCGTGCGTGCGTGCCACCTGGGGGGTGTGGCAAGCAAGGGAGAGAGCAGGCCCCAGGTCCAGGGATTCATCAGTGCCCTCGCCGTCTTCCTGGGTGAAGGTTAGCAGTCTGTCGAGCTTGGCAGCAATGATCTTGTCGATCTTTGAGGCTTGGTTGTCGGTTCGGGGCGGGGGCGTAAGGGTCTTCTTTGCACCTTCAAAGAAATCATCCACCGGGTCCGCTACGGGGGCTGGCGCTGGAGGCGGGGCAAGCTTGCGCGGCGGAGCGGACAGGGAGACGCCATTTGAGGCCCCCTCCCCCGCTCTGGACGGCTTGTGTCCTATTGGCTCCTTGCTCCTGGTCTTGGATGGGCGGGCCGGTGCGCCGGGCTGCACCACCTCGCTGCGCCTAGCAGGGGCGTGTGGCATCTCTTTGTCAAGGCACAAGTGCCTGCCACGAGGCGCGCCCTGGCGGTGGCGGGAGATGGGAGTGCGGCTGCGCTGGCGGTCCCTGGACGCCGGGGCGGCCGCTGGAGCAGGATCCCTAGCGCGTCCCATGCCCAGGAGCGTGTCCTTCCATGATCGCCGCCGGTACCCAGGGTCATCTCCGTCATGATCGCGGCGGGCGCCACCCGAAGACATGTCCCGGCAGCCCCCCGTCGCCGCACAGGGCTGCGAGCGCATGGACAGCGCAGGCTCCGGGGCACGCCGGCCGTCCTCCACCCACGGCGTCCATACGCCAGGGGGGCGGGCCGCGTCGACATGACGATGTGAACTATGGGTGTTAATCACATGGTGATGTGAACTATTGGTGTTAAATCACATGGCGGTGTGAACTAGATTATTGACTCTAGTGCAAGTGGGAGACTAAAGGAAATATGCCCTAGAGGCAATAATAAAGTTATTATTTATTTCCTTATTTCATGATAAATGTTTATTATTCATGCTAGAATTGTATTAACCGGAAACATAATACATGTGTGAATACATAGACAAACATAGTGTCACTAGTATGCCTCTACTTGACTAGCTCGTTAATCAAAGATGGTTAAGTTTCCTAACCATAGACATGAGTTGTCATTTGATTAACGAGATTACATCAATAGGAGAATGATGTGATTGACTTGACCCATTCCGTTAGCTTAGCACTTGATCGTTTAGTATGTTGTTGTTGCTTTCTTCATGACTTATACATGTTCCTATGACTATGAGATTATGCAACTCCCGTTTACCAGAGGAACACTTTGTGTGCTACCAAACGTCACAACGTAACTGGGTGATTATAAAGGTGCTCTACAGGTGTCTCCGAAGGTACTTGTTGGGTTGGCGTATTTCGAGATACGGAGGAGAGGGGCACCCCATAGACACAACAATTGATCTCTTGGATCTTTTAGCCGTGTGCGGTGCCCCTCTCCACCATAGTCCACCTCAATAATATCGTAGCGGTGCTTAGGTGAAGCCACGGTAGAACATCAACATCGTCACCACGCCGTCATGCTGACGGAACTCTCCCTCAAAGCTCGGCTGGATCGGAGTTCGAGGGACGTCATCGAGTTGAATGTGTGTAGAACTCGGAGGTGCCGTGCGTTCGGTACTTGATCAGTCGGATCGTGAAGACGTACGACTACATCAACCGCGTTGTGCTAACGCTTCCGCTTTCGGTCTACGAGGGTACGTGGACACACTCTCCCCTCTCGTTGCTATGCATCACCATGATCCTGAGTGTGCGTAGGAAATTTTTGAAATTACTACGTTCCCCAACATATATATCATGATGCATGGAACGATGAAAATGACAAGTCGAAGCAAGATCTCTAACATGTGTGCAATCAAGTGGTCCAAGATGAACAATAAGTCTCATGGTGCAAGAAACACAAGTAGTATGATCCGCAATATCCATGCTCAAGAAAGATGTCACCTTGAAGGCGTGTCCTTGTGCGTCCTTCACAATGCTGAAGCACAAACAAGTGCGATGTAGAATCATCGTGGTAGAAGCTGGTTCGCTCTCAAGAGCTCGGATTGTCAACTCACGTGACGTGGAAGTTGACATGAAGTCGAAGTATCCTAAACATGCACAAAAGAAAGCAAAGAATGTACGCGCATGGTAGATAAACACATCATCCATCATGATGGTTCTCTTCTCTTGCACATAACCATTAGAAGCACAAGTGCATGAATAATATGATGCAACAATGGCAATATTCATGGCACTAGGTATATGGTGCAAAGAGGTAAGACAAGCATGCTTCACAAGAAATATGTCAAAATCTCCAAATATATGTGAGAATGCTATGGGGGCAAACTCATTATCAAGACTAAAGGCATAGTTGCATTCAATACATGGAAAATTATCTAGAATGAGAGAGGCAACACATGGACATGTATGACAAGAAGCAATAACAATCATGTGCAAAGCATGTAGATGGTTGTTATCAACCGCATGAAATGAGCAAGTATGAATCATTGGTGATGCAACATAAGCAAGCATATCAATCATGTCGTGCAAACTAGTGGATTGAAGATGCAACACACTAGAGGAAATCATGGCAATGATGTCATGAGAGTTAGGCATAGGCAATGCACATGACATATCGCAAGCACGAACACAAAGCAAGATCATAGTATCATCATAGGCATGGGGCACAAAGCAAACATGGCAATAACAAGCAATATCTCCACCAAGCTTGCAAATACACATACAAGTACTAGAATCAATCATCATGTGTAATGCAAAGCATGGGTCACAAATGCATGGTAAAGGCATAGGAATGAGCATATCATGCAAAGTGAACATGGCAAGATGGGCATAGAGTATGTAATGGACAATAACCCATAGCCAAGTGAGGGCCATGTAGAAGAAATGCGCGAAGTCTTTGCGCGAAGAGAGCGGTGGGAAAGACAATCCATGGAATCCCAAGTCATCGTTGCTCTCGAGAGCTCATTTTGTCAACTCATGGGATTGTGAGGTTGACAAGTAAGCATGGGTACCTACACAACAAATACACAAACGAAAGAAATTGTGTGTGTGGTAAATGTACACATCATCCATCATGATGTGTATGTGCACATGAGAGTTAGCACAAGATAAGCATCGCTCAAAGAAATTTGAAGCATGGTATAAGAACATGTCATCCATCATGAAAGAATAGTTGTTATGTATAACACGTTGGGGACACAAATTGAGAATGCAAGTATATGGCACATTAATAGCATGTTTATTCATGGGAAGCATATTGTGCACACAAGTATTGGGATCATGCAATGGATGGGATGGATCAAAACCTCCTAAAATGTATGAGGAAAGTATGGGGGTCTCCTCATGAGCAATATTGTAAACATCATATGGAGACAATTGGCAACACCCAAAACAATGCATATCTGAAGCTAGGTGGTCATGGCATGGCATATGAGATGAATGATGCAAAGGGAGCATATCAATATCATCACAAGAGAAACAAATGCCGATAACCATGGGCTTGTCATCTATGCCAAATGTGCAAATTGGGTTTATTTTAATGGCATATGCATAGTCACTACGAAGAGATTGCAAATATGACATATGGTTGATCTCATGCATAGCATATGACAAGTCAAGCGGATTGTCAAACATGATGTGACCTAGAGAATTGTCACAAGAAATCCTATGTAACATGGCATCACAATTAATGAACTCCACATGGCAATCATTAAACTCATCATAAATGGGTAAATCATTGCATGGGGAAGTCACACTAGCATGAAGCATGGTAATAGGTTGATCAACATCGTGCAAGAAATCAATGTCAAGAATGTCCACTCGTGGGGCTAGAGAATCACCTTCACCTATGTTACCATTCTCATTCCACTCAAGTGGTGTAGGTGAGGTGGTAAAGACCAAATGGTGGTCATCTTCATCGTGATGGAACCATGTGGGGGGCGCATCATATTCCACCATGGCCATCGTCTTGTCTAAAGGAAGGACGAGGTCATCATGTATCGACGCGCATAATATATGGGACCTAGCACCAAATGAGAAGACACAATAAAGGTAGAGGTTAAGTCGTTAGAAATCATAGTGGCCTCACACGCCTTATCAACTACCTCACTCTCTCTATGTGGTGGTTCACTCACTCCCTCAAAGTAGGTGCACTCCAAGTCACATATGGTGGAGTCACTCATCTCACTCAAGTGGTGTGGGTTGTGGCTCTCCTCACATGGGAATTGGGGCAACTCATCATATATGGGGCTAGTGGTGAAGTCACTCTCACTCTCAATATGGTGGCACAGGTCACTCAAGTCATCATACGTCGCCGTGGTCGAAGGGAAAATCCCATGCTCAACCATCTCGTCATTGTCACCGTGGATGAAGGTCGAAGATGGCACATCATCACTCTCGCCTCCTAAGATGGAAGCATCCTCTGTGCTCGTCACCATGTCGCTCGCCTCCAAAGCTTGGTCCTTGATGGTCTCTATAGTCGTAGTCGTCGCCGCACCATCTTGAAAAAGAGTCGTGGAGTACTCGGCATCATCAATGCCACAAAGAGGGATGGCGGTGAATTCTAACTTGGGAGCATCGTCTTGGAGCTCGTCGGGCTTGGACATCATGGTGGTACTAGCCCCATGCTCGTTCTCATGGAGCTTGGTCGTCGCAAAGTGAGCTTTGGGTGGAGAAGCCTTGGCCTTCATGAGTTCTTGTTTCGCCTTGAGAGCACCAATGTAGTTGTCGTTGATGGACTTGTAGTTCTCGAGGAAGATCGTCTTGGAGATGTCGTTGTGCAATCCCATCATGAAGTGGAACTTCATCGAAATGGGGTCGTCCATGCCGGCTCGTCGCAAGGCTTTATTCATCTCCTTGAAGTACTCGTCGATGGACTTGGATCCCTGGGTGGTGTTCTCCAATTGGCGTAGAGGTTGTTCCGTGTAGGTTGGAGGCATGAACTCTCACCGCAAAGCTCTCTCTTCGTCTTGGGCCAACTCATGTCGTAGGTCTCCGAAGGTGCGTGAAGCCACCATGTGGACGCGTAGTGATGGAAGTTTCTTGTGGCACACTTCACTTGATCTTCAGGAGGAACTTGATGTAGCTTGAGGTAGTCGTCCATCAAATGTTCCCACTCGAGATACTCCTCGGGTTCTAGAGTTCCATAGAAAGGAATCTCATGGTCGATGTCGAGGTCGTAGTAGCTTGTGGAATTCGCGAACTTGAGCTTGGGGAGCTTCTCTTGAGCGTAGTCTTGAGGTGCTTGTTGGCGAAGATGTTGTATATCCGAAGGCTAAGATGCCTTGAAGTCTCTTGGCGAAGATGCCAAGGGAGATGGTGAAGTCGTTGAGCGGTTGTTGGTATTGATCTCTTGACCTTCATGTTCATGGTGGTGATGATGTCGATGCCGATGTGACCTTGCCAGAGATGGTAGCTTGGAAGCATGTGTACTTGAGTGTCTTCTCGAAGATGATGAAGATCTCTTGTAGTACTTGATGAGGGCTTTGACCTCATCCATTTGAGCTTGCATCTTGGCGTCGGTAGAGTTATTCGTGGCATCGAACTCGTCGTTGTTGTTGTAGACTGAAGGTGAAATGCCTTGTCTATCCATCACAAGACTCGAGTAGGTGAGTAGGAAATGAGATAAACAATACCAAGTTACCATTTCCCAAAGTTGAGGATGTATCCCGTTTCACTCAATGTGAGATGAAAGAATAGTGGAATTGGTACCAGACTTGTTCACTCACACCTACAAACTAAAGCTTATGGAGTAGCTTGGTGAGGATAGTGGCACAAAAATTTAATGTAAAATGTTAGCAAGAGTCAATAATGTTGAAAGAGATTCACAAATTCGCAAGTGGAACAAGTAGACCAATAGCAATATGTGTCACACGGAAACACACACACGGATAGATAAATGGGGCCGTGCAACCAAGGAATGAGCACAAAATGTGGAGTCCACGAAAAACGCTCATGTTGCACAACTCAAGAGAGACTCTATCACGATTGCTCAAAAGGCGGATGCGACACTTGTGCACAACCTATAAGATGCAAAATGTATGAGCTTTCTATCCCAAGTATGCTATATATGTATGTTCCGGTGGTGTGATCCAAGATGATCGGATATGACAATCTTATATGCAATATGGTATGATGCTATGGCACTTGCTTACAAGATTCTTTGCTCTTTCTCTTTTGCTTAAAAGATTTATTCTTTTTTGTATGTGTATGGCCACTTTTGCACAATGCACAAACCAAGATAGCAATTGTGTATATGCGAGAAAAAACTTGAGGCACATGAGATGATATGATACCAAAATGATACCGGTATGGTATGGTATGTATGCAATGGAAGGTGTAGATCGATGATCACTAATGTGCACAAGTAACGTTGCCTGCAATACACAAATGGCTAGTCTCGATAGGCAAGTGACGCAAAATGGGCTAGGGGTTATCAATGCAATGGCAAGGGAATATACAATGGAGGGATACCACGATACTAAGATGATATGGAGGTTACCGTATGTGGCGATGATGAGTGGCGGTGTTCTTGATGTAGATACCAAGATGATGGAGACTCGTCCCTAAGTAGCTGAAACACCTTAGGAAACGGAAAAACCGCGAACTCAAAATCTCAAAGGCAAATGTCAAATGGTGGTAGCGGGATGCGGTGGTGGTTTTGTGGAAGCTCAATGGAATTGCGGAATGGCAATGATGGGTTGTGGAGTACGCAATGCGGAAATGGAGGGTAAGGTGGTGGACTATACACGGTGTCAGAGTTGGAAGCACGATCCCTAAGTAGCCGAAACACCTTAGGAGACACAACTCACAACACAAAAAAAATTGGGTTAAGTTGGGGTGGCGGAAGTGTATGGTGGTCAAGCCTATGCAGAAGTTATGGTGGTGGTTGATGAAGAAGCAACCGTCCCTAAGTAGCCGAAACACCTTAGGAGACTTGAATCACTACTCAAGTAACCACTAATGCTATGGGGATCAATATGGGTTAAGTTGCGGAAGTCGGTGGTGGTTATGCAGATGATATGGTGGAAGCCCTAGGCAAAGATGCCAAAGTTCCAAAAATTTGATGGAGTCAAATGGTGATGGTAGTATTTTTATGGGATGGGGGATGTCAATAGCTTCAAAACGAGCTAAAGAACGTCAAAACGGACTCTGGATGAATTAGTTATGGTCAAAACGGTGAAACACCGAAGGCTGAAATCCCAGTGGACGGATATCCGGGGGTGGGGGCCGGATATCCGAGGGTCAGTGTCCAGAACCATGCGGATTTGGTGCTCTAGGAGCCGGATGTCCGGTCTGACGATTCCAGATCTCATTTGGGGCGGAAATTTTTGAATTGGGGGCGGAAATTGATGATTCCAAAGGAAAAATTGGAGAAATTTCATGGATGGAAGGTGGGGAAACATGGGGAGATGCTAGATCCACTCGAAACCAAGCAAATCCAAGGATCAAATCCAACAAAACCTCATCAAACCAACAAATCATAAAAAATGGGGCTATTTTTGGTGGGGATTATCGAATTTAGGATGAAATCAAAAAAATTAGGCTAGAAAACAAAGGGGGGAGGGTCCGAAATCGTGATCAACGTGGCTCTAGATACCAAGATGATGTAGGGTGGAACCCTATACGGTCGATCTTTCATGAAAGGAGCGGATCCCAACTAAGAACACGAAGAACATGGGGAAGAACGGAGAGAAATCACAAGGGGAAACACTCAAGAACAAGTCCAATCACACATCCACTAGACAATCAAACACACAAGATCCACAAGGTACATGAACAACAAAGGGAAAGATACAAGGTAAGGTTCATCTCCATGAGGAGGTCTTGAAGGGGGCCACCCAAGAGGGGGTCTTGAATCCAAGGGGGATCTTCTCCGTAGAGGGGCCGCGGTCTCTCTCGTGGAGTAGATCCGTAATGGATGAGAAAAGATCTATCTCAAATGAGCTAATCCTTTGCTAACCCTAACTAGGAGGAGGTGGAGGAGTATATATAGTCTAAGGCCACGAAGGGGTAAGAAAGGAGGGGATACATGGGCCTTTGGCCCGATTGTGCACACGTAGGTGCCGGATGTCCGGGTTGGGGGCCGGATGTCCGGGGCTCGGGCCAGATGTCCGGGCTGAAGTGGCCAAACTTCTGGTGCATTCTGTCATCGATGCCAAATTTTCGGGGGAGAGGCCGGATGTCCGGGAGTTGGCGGGGTGTCGGATGTCCGGGCACGCGGGCCGGATGTCCGGACGCTGATGCCGTTGGCCGTCTGTTGGGGCAGCTCTTGCGCGGCTGCCCAGGCGCCGGATGTCCGGCCGCTGTAGCTTCAGCAAATCCGTCTTGTTCCGTCGTCGCTTCAAGGCTTCCCTTGCGGATGGTGTAGTTGTTCCTTGGCGCTTGCACTCCTCCTCGTCGTCCGTAGTGTTCCGACAATACCTATGCATGCGCACGAGTGGAGTGTCAAGTAGTATACCATCGTCGAAGGTGTCAAGTGAGCACGTGTAAAGGAGATGATTCACCTTTGTGTATGTGAAGTAGATGTCGAATGTGTCACTCTCCGAACAGACTCTTGACATGGTGATGTCCATAGGATGCTCCGCATCAACCGAGTTTGTGTAATCGGTCAAACCGAGATGAGGTTTTATCCTAACCCTAGCACATCGGTCCCACCGAGTTGACCATATCGGTCCCACCGAAATGCCTAACGGGTCACGTTATGAACTGAAATCGGTCCAACCGAGTTTTCTGATTCGGTCCCACCGAGTTTGGTAAATTGTGTGTAATGGTTAGATTTTGTGTGGAGGCTATATATACCCCTCCACCCTTCCTTCATTAGTAAGGAGAGCCATCAGAACGTACCTACACTTCAGCATTCATTTCCTGAGAGAGAACCACCTACTCATGTGTGACCAAGGTATTCCATTCCAACCATTTGAATCTTGATCTCTAGTCTTCCCCAAGTTGCTTTCCACTCAAATCATCTTTCCACCATATCCAAATCTCTGAGAGAGAGTTGAGTGTTGGGGAGACGATCATTTGAAGTACAAGATCAAGGAGTTCATCATCAACACACCGTCTACTACCTTTTGGAGAGTGGTGTCTCCTAGATTGGTCAGGTATCACTTGGGAGCCTCCGTCAAGGTTGTGGAGTTGAACCAAGGAGTTTGTATGGGCAAGGAGATCGCCTACTTCGTGAAGATCTACCCTAGTGAGGCAAGTCCTTCATGGGAGATGGCCATGGTGCGATAGACAAGGTTGCTTCTTCGTGGGTGGAGCCCTTCGTGGACTCGCGCAACCGTTACCCTTCGTGGGTTGAAGTCTCCATCAACGTGGATGTACGATAGCACCACCTACTGGAACCACGCCAAAAATCTTTGAGTCTCCAATTGCGTTTGCACACTCCAATCCCATCCCTTTACTTTCTTGCAAATTGCATGCTTTACTTTTCGCTGCTCATATACTCTTGCCATGCTTGCTTGAATGTATTGTGAATGGTTAAACTTGTACTAAAACTCCACCTTAACTTAAAGAAATTAAAAACTGCTACTTTTCTATGCTAAGAGTCTATTCACCCCCCCCCTAGACACCTCTTCTCGGTCTTTTCATAAATGTTTATTATTCATGCTAGAATTGTATTAACAGGAAACTTAGTACATGTGTGAAAACATAGACAAAACTGAGTGTCCCTAGTATGCCTCTACTTGACTAGCTCATTAATCAAAGATGGTTTAGTTTCCTAACCATATACATGTGTTGTCATTTGATGAATGGGATCACATCATTAGAGAATGATGTGATGGACAAGACCCATCCGTTAGCTTAGCATTATGATCGTTTAGTTTTATTGATATTGCTTTCTTCATGACTTATACATATTCCTCTGACTATGAGATTATGCAACTCCCAAATACCGGAGGAACACTTTGTGTTCTATCAAACGTCACAACGTAACTGGGTGATTATAAAGATGCTCTATAGGTGTCTCCGATGGTGTTTGTTTATTTGGCATAGATCGAGATTAGGATTTGTCACTCCATGTATCGGAAAGGTATCTCTAGGCCCTCTCGGTAATGCACATCACTATAAGCCTTGCAAGCAATGTGACTAATGAGTTAGTTGCGGGATGATGCATTACAAAACGAGTAAAGAGACTTGCCGGTAATGAGATTGAACTAGGTATGATGATACCGACGATCGAATCTCGGGCAAGTAACATACCGATGACAAAGGGAATGACGTATGTTGTTATGAGGTTTGACCGATAAAGATCTTCGTAGAATATGTAGGAGCCAATATGAGCATCCAGGTTCCGCATTGGTTATTGACCGGAGATGTGTCTCGGTCATGTCTACATAGTTCTCGAACCCATAGGGTCCACATGCTTAACGTTCGATGACGATTTGTATTATGAGTTATGTGTTTTGGTTACCAAAGTTTGTTCGGAGTCCCGGATGAGATCACGGACATGACGAGGAGTCTCGAAATGGTCGAGAGGTAAAGATTGATATATTGGAAGGTTATATACGAACACCGAAATGGTTCCGAAGAAGATCGGAGATTTTTCGGAGTACCGGGAGGTTACCGGTACCCCCCGGGAAAGTTAATGGGCCTAATGGGCCATAGCGGAGGAGAGGAGGCAGGCCGAATTGGACAAGGGGAGGGGCGCGGCCCCACTCTTTCCTTCTCCTTCTCCCTCCCTTCCCCTTTCCCCTTTTCGTTGGTTGGAAGGAGGAGGGGTCGAATCCTACTTGGACTAGGAGTCCAAGTAGGACTCCCCCCTTGGCGCGCCCCCATTGGGCCGGCCACCTCCTCCTCCCCCTTTATATACGGGGGCGGGGGGCATCCCAAAGACACAACAGTTGTTTCTTAGCCGTGTGCGGTGCCCCCCTCCACAGTTTACTCCTCCGGTCATATTGTCGTAGTGCTTAGGCGAAGCCCTGCGCGATCACATCACCATCACCGTTACCACGCCGTCGTGCTGTCGGAACTCTCCATCGACCCTCTACTGGATCGAGAGCTCGAGGGGCGTCATCGAGCTGAACATGTGCTGAACACGAAGGTGCCGTACATTCGGTACTTGGATCGGTTGGATCGTGAAGACGTTCGACTACATCAACCGCGTTAACCTAACGCTTCCTCTTTCGGTCTAGGAGGGTACGTGGACACACTCTCCCCGTCTCTTTGCTATGCATCTCCTAGATAGATCTTGCGTTATCGTAGGAATTTTTTTGAAATTGCATGCTATGTTCCCCAACAATATTCATGAGGCTTTGCGTGATTCTCCTACTAGATTGATACCTTGGTTCTCACTGAGAGTAATACTTGTCTCTACTATGCTGCATCTCCTCTCCTCTTTGAAAAAATCCCAACGCAGCTCACAAGTAGCATTGTGTCATGGGCATATTGCATAATAGATAGGACACCATCCACAAGACGTGACACTACTCCTACTATCTGGCCTTCCTACTTGGCAAGCTCAATCAGAATAGCCAACATGTCAGCAAAAAATGTTAAATAACATTAGGGACATGGGGTCACCCTATCATAATCCTTTTTTGTTTCGAGTTTTTTTATTGAATACGCACGAGTGTGTGTACTATATATTATAAAAGGTATGAGGTAAAGAGCCCCCCACGTTGGTAGTTACAACTCAAGTTACAAGCCCTCCACCGTCAATCCAAGACCTATGCTATTCTGTCTTGTCAAGACCTACCACTAGCGCCACATGGAAGGCATCCACATCGGCCTTTACAAGGCCCGCCGTTCTCTGTGTTCTTCCCTCAGTCACCACTGATCAAATTACGCTTGTGGGTGAGGGGTTGCTCCATCGAACACGATCGCGCTTCGGTGCTTCCACAATTCCCACATCACAAGAATTAAAATTGCCTGCATATCCTTCGCGCTCATAGTGCCTCCATTCTTTTCATTGCACCATTCTAGCATTTTTGCTCTAGCTGTCGGTATCCACTCTGGCTTGCTCATTGCTATGCACACACAGGTCCACACCTCTCATGAGAAAACACATCTAAGCAAGATGTGGTTTATGCTCTCCTGATCCTGGTCGCAAAACGGGCATCTTTCTTGGTGGTCTCTAGTCCCCGTCGCGCGAGTCTACCATAGGTCCAACATCTGTCCTGGAAGGCGAGCCAAGCAAAAAACCGGCATCTGAGCGGGGCCTTGGATTTCCACGTGAAGCTGGCAGCAGGCGCAACCTCCCTTCCCTAGTAACATGTTGCGTAAGCCGATCTTGTTGAGTACAATCCATCATTTTCCCAAGCCCACCCGAGAGAGTCATCCGTCTCAGGTACAAGCTGGACCTGCGCCACGTGCACCCATAGTGTGAGATAATTGCTCAGCATGTGATCCGATATGTCCATACCAACGTCCAAGGCCCATGCTCCGTTCAATAACCCTTGGCATACCATGCGTGTACTTCTAATAGCTGGCGAGATTTGGGCATAAACGACGGGCCAATCTCCTCCACACGATGGCCATGGAGCCGCCTATCTTCCCAGAATAACGTACTAGGTCCGTTGGCAATCGTAGTCCAGGCAACGGCCTTGAATAGCTGCATAACCTTCGGTACTGTGATTTCAAACTCTGCCCAAGGTCTCGATGAGTCCACTCTCTTCAATCATGGCCACCTTGCTTGCATTACCACATTGAGCCACTTGAGATTCAGGATACCTAGTCCACCAGCCCACCTTGGTGTGCATACTTTCTCCCAAGCAACGGAGCACTAACCTCCATTCGCCTCCACTCTTGCACACCATAAGAATCCTCGGCAGATTTTCACCATGGCCTTAATCGTTTTGTGAGGGATATCCAACACCATCATCACATGAATTGGGATGGCCGAGAGCACAGAATGGACAAGCACCATCCTTCCACTCTTTGGCATGTTCACAACCTTTGAACATGGCAGACAGGCAGCTAGTTGGTCCACGAGACCCGATAGTTGTGCCGCGGTCTGCTTCCGGATGGTAAGCGGCAATCCCAAGTACTTGCATGGGAAGGTACCACAAGGCAACGGAGAATCTGTGTTACTAGTTTTCTTTGGAAGTCACACATCCTTTTTACTATGAGTACCAAGATAAGCATGGTCCTCAGCGAATTTTTAAGAATGAGCACCGAGATTTTCTCTTGACGAGTGGTTTCATCACACGCCGATATTGATCCTAAATAAATGAGGAAAAAAGCCATGTGCATTACCTATCAATTATAGGAATTGAATTAGGGTGATTGGGTTGCACAATAGCATGCCTACCCACTAATCCTCGTAAGAAAATGATCTAAAGCTTCTTTATTCAGCGCTGCTATCGCCACCATCGAAAGCAAGACGGTGAACGACCCAAAAACATAAACTACTAGGCCCTAACATAAAACTACACAACCCACACACGTAGATCTGGCGATCCCCTTCACCACCGACGACCGATGTCGTCGGCGAAGGGGAGTCGTCAAAGAAAAGGGTGGGAGGAACTCGCAGGGCTGCGGCTAGGGTTTCTAGTCGCCTCGCAAGAGGAAAAACTGTGACTACCACCTGTACCAGAAACAACCAAGCTGCCCTTATTGTCTCGCAGTCAAAACCCAGAGCGATGCATTGTGGACATACGATACGGACCATGTGGATGCAGATCATGTGTGCCCATAAGGGCATGTACATGTAATTTAGAGATGACAAAAGAAAATGTCTATAATGGATCATCTCTTAGCCTTATCTTCAATAACTAGCAATTCCTAAAAACATGATGAGACATATTATTATGCTAAGAGATCATCTCTTGTCTTCTCTTAAATAAGAGAAGGCAGGCCTTTTCTTAAGAGTTCTCTCTCCTGCATCTCATCATTTATCATAGATGATATTCCTAAAATAACACCATTGTACATGCCCTAAGGCCAACTCCACCGCGCGACCCCAAACAGACGTTCATTTTGTCCGGATTCTGTCTGTTTGGGTAGGGCGATGGGGTCGTGTCCGGTCGTGTCCTGGGATGCGGTGGCCGTGCGCCCAGCGCGCGGCTTCATCCCTTTGCCTCATCCTGTCCGTCAGGGCCAAAAATGCCCATATTTTCATCAAAACTAGTTTTACAACCCAAATATTTGTGTGAAAATTATAATAGTTTTACAACCAAATCGAAATTGTCTTGACTGAACATAAAATGGACCAATACATCTATTGGTTGCCAATGTGATCCCACACGTACTCAACCAAGTCATTTTGAAGATTCAAATGAGTGTGCCAATCACGCATCTCACGGTGGAATTGGGCAAACTGTTCAAATGTGGCCGGGTCTTGGTGTAGGGGCTCAATATTTTCACCTTAATAATCAAATCCTTGGTCGAAGATACTCTCATCACGCTCGTCCTCGACGATCATGTTGTGCATGATCACACAAGCAGTCATCACCTCCCAAAGCTTCCTTTCATCCCATGACAGTGCAGGGTTTCGAACGATACCCCACCGGGATTGAAGCACACCAAAAGCACGTTCCACATCCTTTCTAACACTCTCTTGCATTTGGGCAAATCTCTTTCTCTTCTCACCTTGGGGTTTCGAGATTGTTTTCACAAAAATTGACCACTGAGGATATATACCATCTGCTAGATAGTATCCCTTGTTGTACTGGTGGCCGTTGATCTCAAAGTTGACAGGTGGGGAGTGGCCTTCTGCAAGCCTCGCGAAGACTGAAGAACGCTGCAGCACGTTGATATCATTGTGAGAACATGCCATGCCGAAGAAAGAATGCCATATCCAAAGATCCTGCGATGCCACCGCTTCTAATATGATAGTGCACCCGTTGACATGCCCCTTGTACTGGCCCTGCCAAGCAAATCGACAGTTCTTCCACTCCAAGTGCATACAATCTATGCTGCCAAGAATGCCGGGAAAGCCTCTAGCTGCATTGGTTGCCAACAATCTCTCTCTATCAGCGGCAGTTGGCTGCCTCAAGTACTCTGGGCCAAACACCTCGATCACAGCCTGGCAAAACTTGTACATTGACATCAGACATGTTTTCTCACTCACGCACATACTCATCCACCAGATCGCCTGGAATTCCATATGCAAGCATGCGGATGGCCGCGGTGCATTTCTGGTAAGAGAAGAATCCAAGCTTGCCAAGGGCATCCATCTTGCACTCGAAGTATGGGTCATGAGCAACCACTCCCTCTTGGATACGATTGAACACATGCCTTGCCATTCGAAAACGGCGACGGAATTTATCCGGCTTGAAGAGCGGGGTGTTGGCAAAGTAATCGACATAGAGCAGGGTGTGGCCTCTCTCCCTGTGGCGGTTCAGATTGGGAGCACGGCCAGGGACTAACCCCCTGTACCGAGGAAGCTGTCGTTGAATGTGGTCATGAACGACCAGTGCAGCCACCACAAGATCTTCATCATCCGACGACGAATCGTCCGATGAACAAAGGAAGTGATGGAAGAAAAACTCGTCTCCACTGTCCATACCTTTGTGGGCAAAATGTCGAACACCTTACGGTCGTGGTGGCGAAGAGGCCGCGATGATCACCTCGACGCAGCAGGGGTGGTTGACGGCCGGCTATTGGCCGCTCTGGAGCTCTCGTCGAAAGCTGCCGAGGCCGCCGTGGTACGTCGCTGGCGGGCGTCTCCCCTCTGCGACCGGCAAAGACGGCGACGGCCAAAACTACGGCCAAAGCGCGGGCGTGGTGGCGCCATGTCGAGACGTGGTTTGGTAGGGACGGTCGGGGGCTGCGCGATGAGGAGGCGATCGGAGAATAGTGGCGGCGCCGTCGGCGGGGCAGGGCGGGAGAGAGACTTTGGAAGCGTTGGGAGCGGAGGGACTGCTAGTGTCCCCGACAGACGGGCCAGGGGGGACAAGGGCGTGCGTCCAGGCCGTCCGCGCGCTTCTGTTTCACCCCAAACCGAGCGCAAGTTTGAGTCGAAGATAAATCGAAAATGGAAGGAATTCAGACATTTGTCCGTTTGAGGTCACGCGCTGGGCCGCGCTATTCGTCTGTTTTACCTTCAAACGGACGTGCGCGGAGAGGATGGGTCGCGCGCTGAAGTTGGTCTAATGTTTGCACCACGTATCCTGCGACTCCGAGGCAGGCGAAGCATGTCGGCAGGCGACCACTACGAGGCCGGCCGTGTGACCCAAAACGGAGGGACGGGAGGCCGCCGCACGTGGTCGAGGCGAGCAGGCATGGGCGCTCCGGGAGGAGATGTGCGTGATGTGCGCGACGGCACGCCCCTCCTCTCGCTTCGTTCCATTTTCAGCTTTCGTTTTCGCTGTCGCAGCACGCATAGTCGCATACGGCCCCCTAATCCATCCGATTAAGATATTTCGCGGTTAGTTAGTCCACGCACTCCACTAGCAGGAGTGCAGGACCCGCAAAGCCAAAGCGTTTAGCTCAAAAGACACGCACGCACTGTAGATATTTTCCTCCGGTCAGCGACCGCCAGCCTGGTCCCCAACCAGCCAAGCGGCTCGCTCTCTCCCGTAGGCTCGAGCCTCAGCCGCCGTCGCTCTCACGGCGGCCGCTCGTGTCGCCACGGCGCGACACGCGGCCCCACCGCGCACGGCCGAGATCGCGCGCGCTGCGGCTCCCGGCTCAGCCCGGAGCCGTGACCCGCCGAGCGGCTCGGTTTACTATCTATTCCAACCCGCCGGCGCGGTTTGGCTTTTGCCCCTGCGGAGCCGGGCGGGCCGCGTGTCGCCCCCACCCCATAGTGAAAAGCGAGGAAAAAAGGCGACGGAAATATCTCAGAGTGGACATCCCACCGTCGCAGACCAGCCACCGCCCCGAATAGTTTTAGCATACCACCAGACAATGGAGCGGGGCGGACTGCGACGAGCGGAGGCAGCCGCCGCCGGGCGCGGCCGCCGTTCCTAGCACAGGTCACTGCTGAACCGGCCGCAACCCATCATCATCCGGCCACAGGAGCTCGCCGGGAGCCGAGTTGATTGGGGGTACCAGCTGCCGCATACATGGAGGAGGAGACGTCCGCAGATCCAACAGCCGCCTCGTCCTCCTTCGTCTGCTCCTCCTCTGGCTGCGGGCTCTGCTGATTCCTCGTAACGCGCCCGTGGGAAGTCTCTGCTGATTGCGCACAGGTGGCTGCCTGGGGCTTGGGTATGGTGGGCGCCGGCGAGGGGGGTCGCGCTGGCGGCAGCGGCGCCGGGGTAGGCGGAGGGCAGCCGTTCGTGGACCGGAGCAAGGTGAGGATCCTCCTCTGCGACAGCGACCCCGACAGCTCACGGGATGTGCTTCGCCTCCTCTGCAACTGCTCCTACCAAGGTCAATTCACCTTAGGCTTGTTGTTAATCATGTGTTTGCTGCTTGCCGTTGGCCTTATTATTACTAGTACAACTAGTATCGCCATGTTGTCTTCTAATGATGTCTCTGGTGCTCGGTGGTGCTGCTTTATTTTTTCAGTAACCTGCGCCAAGTCTCCACGGCAGGTGATCAACATGCTCAACTGCGAGGGCGCTGAGATAGACATCATCCTGGCCGAGGTCGACCTGCCAGTCTCCAAGTGCTTCAAGATGCTCAAGTACATTGGCAGGAACAAGGAACTGCGCCACATCCCCATCATCAGTAAGCTGTCATCCAGTTCCCATAGTTCTGTCCAATTCCTGTGCCATGCTTGTAGTAATGATATCGTACGGATGCAATTACGCAGTGATGTCCAACAGAGACGAGGTTTCTGTTGTTGTCAAGTGCTTGCGGCTCGGGGCAGCAGAGTACCTGGTCAAGCCGCTTCGCATGAATGAGCTGTTGAATCTCTGGACCCATGTGTGGCGAAGGAGACGGATGGTAAATCACAATCTGTTTTTTCACCTTCACTAGTAGTTTTTAAAAGAATGCTCTAAGCTGGTCTGCCTGCGGTCATTGCTGTACTGTTTATGAATTGTTCCTAAATTGAATATTGGTGTTGGCAGCTTGGTTTGGCCGAGAAAAACTTCTTCATTGACAATCTTGAGTTGGTGCTGTCGGAACCTAGTGATGCCAATACCAATAGCACCACACTCCTTTCGGACGAGACAGATGATAAGCCGAAAGGAAATAGAAATCATGAAACAAATACCTCGAGTCAACATGAATACGAGGTAATCAACTAATTTATCTGTATGTAGGAAGTTCTACAACTGTCCGATGATTGGTTTTCTCTTTCTTTCTCTGTAGTGTCTTCCAAAATTTATGTTGCCGCAAATATGTGCTTTTTACCACATATGCTGTACAATGATGAGATGCTCATTGCTGTGCATTAAGTTACTTATTAAACCCTTGCTTTTCTTATCATCCCCAGTCTCCTGCTGTGGACCCCCCCAAAACAGACCAATTGGAAAATTTACCTAGCATTGCGGAAGATGATGATAAAGCATGTAAGTGTCTTCAGTCTGACCTTTGTTTTTCTCTTCAGCTGTTTTTGTTTTGTCCCCTCTCATGCTACCTACTCATTCATAGTTCTCAGCCGGTTTCTAAAGCTTATCTTTTTACCAGCATCTCCAGGAGGAATGTTTTCACGCCCAATAAAGACTAATTTGAGGATAGCTGAGTCATCTGCATTTCTAGCATATGTTAAATCAAGCACTCCAGCAAACAACCCATTGGATAATGAACTACAGAGAGAGGGTAATCAGATAGATGTTATGGATCACCAGGGTAATTTCTCTGGTGCGACCGACAGAATTGACACTAATAGTAGTATAAATATTCAGGATGAAAAAGCTTTTGAGACGCCTATGCAGTATCCTTTGGTGTGCTTTTCTTCCTCTAACTTGCATCTGGAGCAAAGGAATGAGGGCCAACAAGATGTTTCAGGAAACCCTCCTGTGTATCATTACCCATTTTATTATCCAGGGATGGTAGAGCATGGCATGGCACTTCATTCAGTTCAAAGTTTCCAAGGAAACATAAACACTGCTCAAGCTCATACACCACCAACAATGCTCCATCAATACAATGTTTATCACCAATCCCATGGTGCATCGATGCAATCATATCAGTATAGTCCTGCTGGTATGAATGTGCATTCAAGTCATTTGTCAACGCAGAATGTGTGGTCGTCGGTATCAAGCACACCAATTCCCGAGGAAAGACATAGTCGATCTGGCAGGAGGGCTGCAGCACTTGCAAAATTCAGGCAGAAAAGGAAGGACCGCTGTTTTGACAAGAAGGTGAGGTATGTTAATCGGAAGAAAGTTGCTGAAACAAGGCCGAGGGTGCGGGGTCAGTTTGTTAGGCAGGCAAGCAACACAGATATAATTAGCACTGGTGATGATATATCTGAATATGAAGACGATGATCCATCCTCCAGGGACGTTGAGTTGGTTTCTTCACCAGAATAGCTGAAAGGTCATATTATATGTGGAGTGGTGTGCGGATGATCATTGCTTACTTTGCAACTCAGTACACATATGCAATACATTATTCCCGCTAATAGCAATGCATCATTTTGCTTTCACAATACATCCTCAACCCCCCAACCCCTCAAAAGAACTTGTGGCATATGTATGGATATTGTGGACATTTTGAGCAATTGTATTTTGACAATGTAAGTTAGTATCACTAGTCAGTGATACACATGGCATTATAACCTCTTTGTCTCTGCGCTTGTCTAGTTTCATTGTCTCTGTTCTTTAATACTACACATAATATTTGTTTTCACCAAATGCAAGTTGAAGAGCACCATCCAAATTTGCCTAGCGGCAATGATTCTTATATGGGGGCTGTTTGCTATTGCCTGTGTGCATTTTAGGTGAAAGTTGCAAAATTGGAAATTGTGGTTGCCTGCTACCTTGCCAGTCGCTCCTTACATTAGCTGGTACTCCCTCCGTTCCAAATTACTCGTTGCAGAAAATGGATGTATCTAGAACTAAAATGCATCTAGATACATTCATACATGCGACAAGTAATTTGGAACGGAGGGAGTATTAGACATGAACGCACATCATGATTCCTCATTAACAGGCAAGGTGAGGATGTCAGCCACATTTGTGAATAAAAAGAAGCATGGTGTTATCTTTCTCTAGCTCATACGTAATAAGTTCAACTGGGTTAGCATGCAATTTCAGTTCAGTTCGTAAACACTACAACTGAAAGTTCAGACAGTCCATTAAGATGACTGGCATAAACTACCTAGTTCAATAAATAAATATCTTTTTACTTTGCCATTGGTTTGTCAAATTTCAAGACAAACAATCATCTTTGAACAAACAATAATTACAGCTAGCAAGTTTCAGATTTGAACTCCAACGTTAACAAGATGTGAACGAGAAAACTGGACAAGTTTCAACTCCAATACAAAGATAAAGAATGAGAATGAAAGAAAAAATCCACCTGCCCATGAACTTTAATCGCTAAGGGGCGCTGGGGTGTCAACGGCAGCTGATCGCTTGGAGCAAAGAAGACAAGGGTAGTTCAACACTATCAGAAGCTGTTCGTGTGAAGATCACAAATTAGCGATTTCACTGAGCATCACATAATCAGCAGAATAACAAGAAATCCTCTCCTTGTAGCACAGAAAAAATAATGATTTAGTCACACAGTGAGCACATAGTACAAAAGAGTACGATCCATCGATAGCATAGCATTACATTCAGAGGTACTGCAATAACAAGCAAGATAAGTAGCAGTAATGATTCTCTCTTCACATAGCTAATCTACACTCCAAACAGCATTCAGCAAAGAAAACAGATCTCTTAGGAGGACCCATCCAGTGCTTCAGTACTTCTGTGCGGGCTGTTGGGTTGGCAGCAATCCAAACCTCTTCTTCAACAGGTAACGCTGACGTGCGTACTTGTCATCCGGGGAGAAACGAGCTGTATCAGAAGCAATTGTGTAAGCACCATTCTTTAGCGTGAGAATACTCATAGATATCACAACTCATCTACATTCTACAACTAAAATACAGATATCACAACTCATCTACATTCTACAGTACATAGCAGAACAGCACTTATGTTCAACTGAAGAAAACCAAGATATCACAACTCATCTACAGGTTAAACGGGCATACGGGCATATATTATCAGTGCTTCTAAGAGGAGAAGCTCACCACCCAAGAACATATATGATTTGAGGTATTCTACAAATATCTACCCACACACCTCAGAGCTCAAGGCAACTAGGATGGGCAATTTCCGGACTCTTAACTTTTCAGAATCAACCATAATAGAAATGCATAGAAAGTAAATCTTCCAGCATCGATGGGTTCAAAACAGAAACAATTTCAGATGGGAACTTCAATTCTTACTGTGATCCCCAGGTAATCAATTATAACTCTAGTAAGAAAACATTGCTGAATAACAAAGCAACAACAACTAATGGTACATCACAATGCTCTTTAAGAATCGGTTCCTAGTTCCAACACTCAAAACAATAATACAAAGCAGGTCAAGCAAGCTGAAAAATTGATTAGATATTGTAGCAATGTTCCCAGCATGAATTCAGCACTGTTTTGATGCGAATCCTTTGGATAAGTTATCGTACAATGGATAAAAGAAAACATCTCCTCGCGAACAAATTCTCCTAAAAGACCAAGACCAACACAAAAACACCTACAGTTTCTCCAAAAAGTATGTGTACATACCATGCCTACATGTCTGAAGTCTGAGACAAGCAGACTGGTACTGCAACCTGACATAACAATCACACATGTATACCCCTCTTTTACAGCACAAGAGGCTGGCATACTATGTACAAACTCTAACGAAGGCAAATAATGTACATGTAACAAGATCCAACAGCCAAGACAAAACCAGGGAAAGGAAGTTGGTATACCTGGGTGGGCAGACTGCGTCGGCACACCGAGAGGGGATTCCTTCTGCGGTACAGGAGCGAGAAAAGCATCAGCACGGGGTCAAAAATACATTACAGATCATCACCGGGTAAGCGCGAGGGAATATATTATCCGACCTTGGTGGTGTAAACCTTCTCACCCTTCTCGTTCGTGTAGAACTGGAGATACATCTTGGCTCAAGGCGCTGGGATCAGCCCTGAAAAATCCGACGGAGCGGAAGCAACCGTATCCGTGAGACCGTCGAGAAGTACAATCGCTGATGGAGGCGGGAGGCGGGACTGGGGGAGGGGAGGGGAGAGAAGAGAAATTACCAGGAGGTTGGCGGAGGCGGAGGCGGAGGCGGCGGGCGTGAGAAGAAGCGGCGGGGACGAGGGCTGCTCTGGCGGCTAGGGTTTGTGGGAAGCAAGGGTATAAGAAGAGGAGAAGGATTTGTAACTGGTAAGTGGGACCAGAATTGAGGGGCACTAGTGTGGTAGGACCACGAGGCAGAGATGTTTTTCTTTCCTGAAGCTACTACATGACGAATTAACCAGCGTGATTTTTTAAAGAATATTTTAGGGCATTTTTTTCCCTTTCTTTTGGATAAACGGACATGATTTCGGTAACAGGTTTTTTTCAGAAAAGATTTCGGTAACAGGTTGCAGGCCCCCTTGTGTTGTGCGTCTTTTTAGGCTTTTAGTGTAATACTCCGACCTATATGTGCGCGATCACAAGATGCTCCGGAATTGGTTTCGGATCTTATTGATGAGGCTACAAAAAGCTGGAACAGACAAGCTCTAAATGATCATTTCATAGCGCCTGATATTGAGATTAGGGACTGTCTAGGTCTCAGTCAATTGAGACTTGAAGTCTCAGTCGGCTGACGTCATCCCTGACAGATTAGGTCAGTTTAGCATCCCTTCCTGATGGGTTTTAATACTCCCGTGATGGGCTTATGGTGTGGGCTTTGCTTGTTTGTTTGTTTTTTGTTTTTGCTATTTGTTTGGCCCGTTGTACCTGTGTCCCTGCCCATGGACGCAGCAAACACATAACAGAAAAGCAAAGAGCCCATGTATAGCCAAACGACAGGAAAACTTTTGCTTGTTCCTTTCAATTTCTTGTTCCCTTTTTCGTTTTGGACCTGAAAACCTTGTAATTTCTTCTCCCCCTTTGTTTTTCTGCATCAATCTTGGAGCAGTATGGAAATTTCCTGATGGGCACACAGGTTTGTCTCTGAGATAACTTCATGGCAGAAAACTCCAACTTTGTCTTAGCCTGATGTTCAAGTTTCTCCGAAGAAAAAAAAGTAAAGAAAGAAAACTGTAGTATATTAGAAGCATGGGTTTCAGTAGTTGATGACAAAAAAGATAATAATTTTCATACAGTGCTAATTTTTGTATGTCCAGCACACATACTGTTCAGGACATGTACTAAACATGTAGTACACTTGCTGTGGGCAGAGAAAAGGTTGAAATTTTTTTGTTGTTCTTGACAGTTTCTGAATATGATAAACTAACGAACATGGTTCTTTGCATTAGCTAAAAAAATATGTCATGGATTCAGATTGACACATACTGTCTTCTGCATTTCGTGTAGCAGCCAGTGAATACTTTGGCACGGAGATTTCCAAGCAGTCGTGCTCCAGCTCCACATAATTTGGTGACCCCAGTCCAAGTAAGATAAAAAATGCGAAAACAAAAAATCTCTTAGATTGTAAATACATATGTTTGAGATGTGTCACCATCCCAGAAACTGACATAAGCATGATTTGTGTTTCCATGGCAGCAGTACCATGGTGTCCAGTATGTGCATCAATAACAGGCCTACGATGAATTTGGCATTCCAACCATCTCCAAGTGCATTTGCACCACATGTACGAGCTTTTCTTGAAGAAAAAAGATTGCTTATGCCCTCTTTAAGTTCCCTGCTTCATAAATGACCTGCTGCTCTACTATCATGCCCTTGTAATTCTGTGAAAAAATAAGATTGATAAAGAAAGAAACTTATACTGTTATGAAAAATGCACGTGATGAATTTCCTTGGAAATGGTAACATGACCTACACACAGTTGCTGTTTGCTGCTGACCCAGAGGTACTATAAAGTGCATTTTTTGTTGACTTTCACATGCATAGTTGAAAAAAATAAACTACATAACATGTTTGTGGTCACAGGCTGGTATTGTTCATTGACATACAACTGGGCCCCATGTCTCTCGACGCTGCCACCTTCGACAAAACAGAGGCCCCTCTAGTTGCGATCAAACAAGAAGACATGAAGTTGTGTGCCCATTGTGGGACATGCAACTGGCGCCTGACCCCGTACAACAAGTAATGGAAGTCGAGTTGTGACCAAGTTATAAGGCATGCAGTTGCGACCAAGTTAGAAGACATACAATTGTGTGTCTAGTGTGGGACATGCAACTGAGCCGCCCCCTCCGACAAAACAAAGGCCCCTCTAGTTGCGACCAAGCTAGAAGACATGCAGTTATGTGCCCATCATGCTGGGACATGCAACTGGCGCCTCTCCTCGTACAAACAAGAAATGGAAGTCAAGTTGCAACTAAGTAATAAGGCATGCAGTTGCGACCAAGTTAGAAAGACATGCAGTTGCGTGCCCTATTGTGGAACATGCAACTGGGCCCCGTGTCTCTCGACGCCGCCCCCTTCGACAAAACAAAGATCCCCTAGTTGCAAACAAACTAGAAGACACACAGTTGCGTGCCTAGTGTGGGGCATACAACTGGGCCCCTCTCTCTCGATGCTGCCCCATCCGACAAAAGAAAAGCCCCCCGAGTTGCGACCAAGTTAGAAGACATGCAGTTGCATGCCTAGTGTGGGGCATGCAAGTGGGCCACCTCTCTCCCTCTTTGTCGCCCCTCCGACAAAACAAAGGCCCCTCCATTTGCGACCAAGCTAGAAGACATGCAGTTGCGTGCCCATATGGGACATGCAACTGGCGCATGTCCCCGTACAACAAGAAATGGAAGTCGAGTTGGCATGCAGTTGCGACCAAATTAGAAGACATGCAATTGTGTGCCTAATGTGGGACATGCAACCGAGCCCCATCTCTCTCAACATTGCCCCCTCCGACAAACATAAGATCCCCCGTAGTTGAGACCAAACTAGAAGACATGCAGTTGTGTGCCTAGTGTGGGGCATGCAACTGGCCCCCATCTCTCTCAACACCACCCCTTCGACAAACAAAGCCCCCCCGGTTGCAACCAAGCTAGAAAACATGCAGTTGCGTGCCCAATGTGGGAAATGCAACCGGCGCCTATCCCTGGACAACAAAAACGGAAGTAGAGTTGCAACCAAGTTATAAGACATGCAATTGCGACCAAGCTAGAAGACATGGAGTTATAAAGACATGCAGTTGCGTGCCTGCCGTGGACATGCAGCTGGGCCCCTCTCTCTCAATGCCGCCCTCTTCGACGAAACAAAGAACCCCCCTAGTTGCGACCAAGTTAGAAGACATGCAGTTGCATGCCTGTTGCGGGACATGCAACTGGCCCCCTATCTCTCGATGTCGCCCCCTCCAACAAAACAAAGCCCCCCCTAGTTGCGACCAAGTTGGAGTTCATGCAGTTCCATGCCTAGTTTGTGACATGCAACTGGGCCCCACTCTTCTCGACGTCGTCCCCTTCGACAAAACAAAGCCCCCCCCCAAGTTGCGACCAAGTTAGAAGACTTGTAGTTGCGTGCCATTGTGGGACATGCAAAATACTGGCGCCTCTCCCCGTATAATAAAAATGGAAGTGGAGTTGCAAACCAAGTTATAAGACATGTAGTTGCAACCATGCTCGGAAAAAACATGTGGTTGCACGCCTAGTGTGGGGCATGCAACTGGGCCCCTCTCTCTCGATGTCGCCTCCTCCGACAAAACAAAGGTACCCCCTTAGTTGCGACCAAGTTAGAAAGACATGCGGTTGCATGCCTAGTGTGGGGCATGCAACTAGGCCCCTCTCTCTCATGCTGCACCCCCACCAACAAAACAAAGGTCCCCCTTAGTTTCGACCAAGTTAGAAAGACATGTAGTTGCCTGCCTGTTGTGGGGACATGCAACTAGCCCCCTCTCTCTCGACCCCCCCTAGACAAAACAAAGGTCCCCCTAGTTGCGACCAAGTTAGAAAGACATGCAGTTGCCTGCCTGTTGTGCGACATGAAACTAGCGCCCTCTCTCCCGACGCCACCCCTTCGACAAAACAAAGGCCCCCCCAGTTCCGACCAAGGTAGAAGACATACAGTTGCGTGCCCATTGTGGGATGTGCAAAAACTGACGCCTCTGCCTATACAACGAAATTAGAAGTCGAGTTGCAACCAAGTTCTAAAAAGACATGCAGTTGTGACCATGCTGGGAAAAACATCTGGTTGCGTGCCTAGTGGCCCCCCTCTCTCTCGACGCCGCCCCCTCCGACAAAACAAAGGTCTCCAGTTGCGCTCGGGTTCGAAGACATGCAGTTGCGTGCCTTTTGTAGGACATGCAACTGGCCTCTCTACCTGTAGTCAAGTTTAAACCAAGTTATAAAGACATATAGTTGTGTGCCTGTTGTGGGGCATGCAAATGGCCCCATCTTCTCAATGCCGCCCCCTCCGACAAAACAAAATGTTCCCACCCCTCTACTACTGCAGATGTGACCCCCACCCCTATCCTACCGTTCCACTTACAAACAAACCATACCGAGAGAGATGCGACCCCTCCATCCGCTCTCCCTACCGGCGATGCGACACTCACCGCTCTCCAACCGTTGCCATGGTAGTTGGGGTGTGTGCAACGTGCACTTGCATTCATGGGTGTGTTTATCTGTCAGAACGTCCTCTCTTATGAAAACCCACTTACAAAACTTCCTCCTCCCCCAACTACAATTACAAATTGTTATAAAAAAGTGGTATTTTTAAATTACATTGTCTCCTAAAAAAAGAAACGCGCACCCATGCCCTCATGTGCTAAACACACACACACGGCATACTAAGAGAAAAAAAGATAGTGTAGTAGTTGCAAACAAAAAGGCTAAAGAAAACAGAAGGAAAAAAGGCTTGTAATTCTTAAACTAATGATTTCTGCACAAAAATTCTAACTGATTGCCCAACAATTCTTAATAAAAAATTCTCCAAAAAAAATTTGACCAACTATAGTAGGGAAAAATCCCTACTGACCCTCCAAAAAAATGAACAACACACATATGCATTGTTATTTTTCATTTTCCAAATCATCTTTGGAAAAAAATGTTTCGCTCGTTCATGGGGGCGTTTGGAAAAACTAATAATCTACAAAAGACAATAAAAAATGCACGTTAAAAAAGATATATAAAAAAGAGAGATATAAAGACAGCCTGAAACATATATGCTTAATCATTGGAAAAAATAGAAAAAAGGATTTCGAACATTCTGTTAATAAAAACCAAAGTTTACACAAAAAAGACAAATTAAAAATGCAGATTTCAAAAAAGGTTTTAACTTATAGTTAAACTAATAAAAACAAAAGTAAAATAATTTCAGAATTAACAGTTTCACTAATGCAAAAAATTGCAACGAAAGTGCTTGCACCTTTTACTTAAAAACTAAACATGCAAAAAGAAAAACTGAAAAAAAAACAGTGAGAAAGTGGATACATACCATGCTTCCCAAAAGAATATTAGTCCTCGTGAGGCGGTGCACAAATGCCAACCCTATGAACCCATTGTTGAGCGGAAGCAGCCCATCTTCCTGAGTGCGAACAATATCATCATCGTCATCACTGTTGCCAGCTTGTCTATCCTCGTCTTCTTCATCTGAGACTTCCATGTAGTCATTCTCAGCCTCAGATCCTTCATCTTCGGCACCATTCCCGAATTGAATCACACAGACAACTGCCCTTGGGGAAGGCTAGTCCAGGTAGAAGAGAACCAGCTGGCCCTTCCCCAACTTGTTGTCTGCAACAAATTTCCTCCACCCACTACCATACATTATGCTCTTTCTGGGCCCCTTGTGACACTTAACGGTGTACGTCCATTTGTTTGCCTTAAACTTCAGTGTATCCCCTGTCAGGTCGTTGAAACGAACTCTTTCGTTGCATGGCACAACCTATTGTGTGTTGAACACAAAAAAAGAACAACAAAAAAATGATCATCAAAACTGCCTGAAAAAATGAATTGAGCACTGATATAAAAGTCAAAAAGATGCAAAACAACCTAAAAAAATCAGTCTAGAACTAGCATAGGTTACTGCACATGACATAAACGCCCATCAAGTTCAAAACTCTGGGAGAACAACAAATATCAACCTTCAACAACAATAAAATAATTCTATGATGATAAGTACCTAAAAATAAAGATCAGAACAGTGGAAAAATAATAAAAAATTATATATATATAGGTTGCGAAGTTACCCCTGCGTTTTTGAACTCCTTCCAGACAAACATGCTCATCCCACTTGTCCTGCTCTCGCGGTAGCAAGGGCTCAAACAAACTCTGCACACCATCTCCTGTGCCGCATAAAAAAGCGATAAATTTGTGCTAGTGAGACCCATACATATTCAGCTAAAAAATGATTTTTAGAGGAAAAAACTTGTATCCTTCCGACGAGAAAGATTTCGAGATAATGATGAGATATCATTGGCGTCGCCACTAATGACCAAAAAAAAGAAAACAAATAAATTTGCAATGTGGGGATCCATCAAAAAGACCATATTATCTTGATTTCATATACAAAAAGGAATAAACATCATACTGATTCATACAGGTTTTCGGCAGAAAAAGAAAAAAGAAACTAAAATAAAACATGCTGTTGCTGGATACTTACTTTCATTAATCATTCCTTTTTAAAATAGATAAAAGTATCAGCAAAAATAAGAAATAAAACAAGGCCACTCCCTAATGATAGATTTCAGCAATAATATGTACTATTTACATAGAAAATTTTCAGAAACGACAAGCTACTGATTATATAGGGACTATCAAAAACAAATGAACATACCTACTCCTACTGATACATTCAATAAATCAGTAGTAAAAATCTTCTCCTGTTTTGATAGAAAAAATTTCAAAAACATGCTACTGATTTAGCGAAAAGAGCCTAACGCATTCATCTAGATTGTCACTCCCACTGATGTACAAAAAGGGTGTAAACAAATGAACTATACTATACACTATGTACAGAGGATGTCGATAAAACCTACTACCTACAAGCATAAAGAAGAAAAAGCGGTCTTGATAACCCTACTTCTAGTACAGTCCAAAAGAAATAGACCATTTCATCTCAGTTTATTGGGCTACTAAAAAACGAAATTAGTACTACTAGTTGTAAAACTAAACTTTACTGGATAGTTCAAAAAACATAGGAAAAAAAGCAAAAATCTGGATTAGATAAGTGAATCTAGCTGTAACAAAAAAGAAACCAGCATCATACTCACATCTGCCACACCGACATTGCTGATCCACGCGCCTGAGCGAGAGACACTATTGTGCATTTCAACACGAAAAAAAAACCCTAAAAAAGTATAAAATATGGACGCAATTCTCTGCTTGAAACTCCTAATCAGATATTTAATACAAACAAAAGAAAAGAACAATACCTCATCTTGCGGGGGTAAGTATAGACATACAAAAATCCTATCTACTCTAGTGGATACATGGGCACAGTAATAAAACTCCTACAGTGCAGCAGACATGCACTTAGCTTGGGCGAGGACCTCATGCTGCTGACTCACAACAAGCCTCTGGACTAAAATCCATTTTCAGACTAAGAAGCTAACAAAAAAAGTGAAATCAAAAAGACTAAAAAGTGAGGTCCCTTTGAGACACTACAAAAAAGGCCTAGCAGCCGCTCACTCTGGCCGGCCCCTTTGAGACACTACAAAAAATACAACTTGATCTTGACCGTACAAACTACCACATCCAAATCAATCCTCCAATCTTTTGAATGCTTGAACAAATAAGGATACAAAAAAATGCATATAAATCCTGGAGTCCATTATAGACTTGAACCTACTATTCTACACTTGATCCACAAACAAAACTACCCCCAATCCCCTACAGATCTACGGTGAAGCATCAAACAAGAAACAAGACAACAAAATGATGGAGAAGAAAAACTAGGGGGGAACTCACTCCAACAGCAGCGCCAGCCATCCCCTCTCTCTCGTCCTCTGGTTCGTTGAAGAGAACCTTGGAGCTCGCCCTCTCTTCTCCCCCTCCGGATTTCTTCTGATTTGAGATTAGGGAATGGAGAGGAGTAAAATGCAAGCGCGGTCCTAATTCTTTTCTGAAAGTGTCACTTGAGTCCTAATTCTTTCAAAATGCATATTTGAGTCCCATATCTTTTTAAGTTGTTCATCCGAGGTCCTAATCTCGTCTGACCGCCGCTGACCAGTGCCACCTCGACACCAGAGGGCCCAGGCGGGAGTTTTCCCGCCCCTAGCGGTTGGGCTTATATGCTATTTGGCCCCTGATTAATCCGTCCTTCCCATTCCCCCGTCCCTAGGTCTCCTCCACCCCGCTCTGCTCCCTCCGCCGCCGCCCAGCGCCATGTCTGCCGCCGCTAGCTCCTCCACGGTGAAGCGCCACGGGAGGAATTTTCCTGGTCCATCGCGGTCATCCATGGCCTTGGCAGCGCGGTCTCCACCACCGACATCTCCACCGAGGACAGTAGCTCATTCGGTGCAGCCGCCGGCGGGGATGCTGCCGTTGGTACTTTGCCCTAGCTGCCGCATTCGATCTACAATTCGTCTTGTGTCAAAATCGGAGGCAAATCCTGGCAGGATTTTCTACAAATGCCCCAATCATCATGTAAGATTTTCTACAAATGCCCCTATTGATTTGATGTTTGTGTGTTCCTGTGTTATTTTTTTGCTGAACTTTGTTACTAAATTTGTGTCAGATTCCACCAAATCCTTGCCAACATTATTATTGGGAAGATGGACCAGACAACTATTATGATTTTTTGGTGAAAGGTGGGTACATCAGCCATGGATTTAGCAGTTTTGATTCGGCTGGTGTCATTGCAAGTGAAGAAATAGATGTGCAAGAGGAATGTGCAGTAGCAATGCAGAGCACTGTTGAGACTGTGGTGAATGCAGATGTAGTGAAGAAGATGAATGAGCTCATTTTTCTTTGTAAGAGTATTCTCAGTGCACTTGTTGTACTGATTGCAGTAGTGGTGTATGTAGGTTTTAAGAAGTGATGTGGTAGTATGATGTATCCAGTGTTGATGTATGCACTGTTGATTTATCTAGATATTGATCATGTACTGTGGTAATGAAATTGAAGTAAAATTTGGCAGCATTTTGTTTGTTTTTTCTGTATTGTGGCAGCATTTTTTCAATAGCATTGACAACACAAATAAACAGTGATTGAACTTAGAAGTAGTTTGAAAGATAGATAGATAGATGGGTTCAACATTACAAAGTCTTGAAGTTGTGCAACAAAAGTAGGAAATAGCATTACATTTCCATGGGAGTACTCTTTTCCATGGTTTGTGTGAAACCCAGAGGCACATCCCAGCATCAGGTTTCATTACAAACCATCTTGTTTCCTAACCAAAAAAAGACAACATCCTACACTGCTTCTTTCCAGAATATGTCCAAAATATGTCCAAACTGTGTAAATCTTGTAGCTCTTCAGTTCTGAGTTCCTGGGGCTTTGTTCTCCTTAGTTTTTCTCACTTTCTTCCTTCTCTTCAAGCCAAGTGTTGCAGTAGTTTGCACTCTTGGAGGGGGCAGGGCATCTCTACAGGATGCAAGGAACTGGCTCTCTGGTAGAGGAGCTGGCAACGATGTTTGTGATTGTTGTGTAGCTATAACCTACAATTGAAGCATTTGCAACACTTAGTAATTATTAGGAAAATACACAGTACAAGAAAGTAATTAACACTCACTTGGTCTTGCAGGATTTCCATTACAGTAGATGAAGCAAGATCATAAGTCATTGAAGGTGAAACCAAACTGGATGCTCTACTTGAGAGTTGTGGGCATGACTTTTTCTGCATAATAGGCATTACAATGTAAAAATGCATAAATGTTGAAAGAATGTACAGATGCATAAATGTTGAAAAAATGAACACCTTGTAAGTTGGCCTTTTTACTGGCAGTTTTTTCTGTGGCTAGGTGCTGGCAGTGTTGCTGCTTCTTCAGGTAGAATAACCTGAATAGGTTCAGGTTGTGCCTGTTCTGCTTGTGCATCTCCTGCTGCTTCATCTCCTACTGGTGCATCTCCTGCTGCTCCATCTCCTGCTCCTTGTGCTGCATCTCCTGCTGTTGCTTCTGGTGCAACTTGTGCTCCATCTCCTGCTCCTTGTGCTGCATCTCCTGCTGCTGCTTCTGGTGCAACTTGTGCTGCTGGGCCCCTACCAAGTTCAGGGCATTTTCTTTTGTTGTGCCCTGGCTGCTGGCACACACTACAATGCCCCACAATGCCATGCCTGCTCATCCTAGTACCATTCTCTTCCTCTAGTGGGTTCTTCTTCCTTTTGGTCCCAGGCCTCCCAACTTGCTTCTCATATTTGGGTGGTGCCACTGGAGGGCCATTAGTTCTAGGCCACACCCTAGGATCACTACATGGCATTATGACTTTTCCATAAGCTGCTTTGAAAGCTCCAATGCTGTAGCACTTGTTGACAACAACCTCTGGTTTAATTCTTTCATATCTTAAACATTCTGCTCCATGTCTACATGGAATTCCAGAGAGCTGCCAGGCCCTACATGAGCACTCTTCCTTCTGTATGTTCACCTCATATTCCCCAATCATGCCCTTGACATGAAAGATATGTTGCCCAGCAGGCAAAGTTGTGCAGTTGTTGGACATGTCAATGTTTTTGTTCAATTTCTTTCTAATTTTGGGACAAATAGAACCACACATCTCCTCAGCTTCCACATTTTTGCTATAAAACCTAGTCATTAACTGGTCCTTGATCTTCTTAAGAGCACTCACAATGGGCAGTTCTCTAGCATCAAGTATGTATCTACAGTGGCAACAAATAAAATGCTACTGTTAATAAAATGCTACTATTAACAAGTATGTATCTACAGTTCTTTAGAGAAATGAGATGCTACTGTTAGTACTTACTTGTTAAACACTTCACAACTATTATTCAAAAGCAAATCACATTTTGGGAGTTCTTGGAAATAGGCCTTGCACCACTGTCTTGGGTCAATTGCATCCAAGTACTCAAATGCCCCCTGATCCATCTCTTTCATCTATTGCATGTATTTCTTCCAGTCTGCCTCATGTGTAGCTCTTGCAATTTGCCACAACTTATTCTTGAAAACATCGCCTTTCCAGTTCTTTGCAAAGTTTTGATGCAGGTGCCTAACACAAAATCTATGTTGTGCATCAGGAAACAGTGCATTGACAGCATTGATCAACCCCTACATACACAGAGTATAGAAAACAAATGAAATGCTATATATGAAATGCTACAGTATGACAAAAGAAATGCTATATATGAAATGCTACAGTATGACAAATGAAATGCTACAGTACTGATACCTTCTGCCTGTCACTCATAAGTGTCCATCCTGCTGTGTTTTGTATGTTTAGATCCTCCTTCAATGTGTTTAGAAACCACTTCCATGTAACAGTGTCTTCAACTTCAACTATGGCAATAGCAATGGGAAAGATACAATCATTGGGATCAACTCCAACAGCTGTCAACATCACTCCACCATACTTGTTCTTAATGTGGCACCCATCAATGCATATAATTGGCCTGCAAGCAAGTAAGAAACCTCTCTTGCATGCATCTAATGACATGTAACAGTTCTCAAAAACTCCAGCTTTTGTATTCACAAACATTGTACTTCCAGGATTGGACCTTCTAACTTCAGCTGCAAAGTCCCAAAGTAAATTTTACTATTCCAGTTCATCTCCATGTATTTGCTTTAGTGCAAATCTTCTTGCTCTTGCTAGCTTGCTTCTAGTAGGAAGCATATTGTAGTCCAAGTGAACAAGCCTTGCAAAGTTCTGCAAGGACATCTTCTCATCTGCTCTGAAAGTCTCCACATACCTGGCAGCTAGATATTTTGCTGTGAATTGCTTCAGTGCCCACTCTCTTTCACATGTATGTTCTCCCACATACTTCTTCACAACCCAAGATTTTGTCCTGCTATCGGGTGCAACAAATAAGAACCAGGGACAATCACCAACACAGCCAGCCCTAACCCTCTGCTTATCATTTTTAATGTATCGTATTTGCACTCTTTGTTTCACAATGTACTCTTGAATTGCTGCCCTTAGTTCAGTCACTGTCAAGAACACCATTCCTATATGAAAATTCACCTCTTTCATGTTCTCTGGCCTCCACCTTTTGAGCTTCACTTTCTTCTTCCTTGTTTTCCTTCCTTGAGCATCAACTACTTCCACTTCTTCTGCTGAATCACTCTCTTCAAGCTCAGAATCTTGCAACTCTTGCAGCTCATCAGATTCATAGTCACTGTCCTGCTCCAATATGGATTTCTTCTTTTTCTTCTGCTCAAATTTTTCATCCACCCATTCTTCATAAAGATCATCATCATCTTTACCTACTTCATTGTCAGAGTCAACCCAGTCTGAATCCCACTCACTGTCATCACTGTCACTGTCTTTTTCATTGCAAATTTCTTCTTCTACCACAAGCTTTCTCCTGCTTCTTCTGAGCTCATGGCCAACACTTTGTGCCATTGGTGGAACACTGCTACTGCCTACATTGTTGCTGCCTCCATGACACTGGTTCAAATTGCCTTTCTGAGCTTTAACCTTAAACCTAGGACTGCCCCTAATTCCAGTATTAAACTGAGGAGACTTAGGGCTTAGTACAGCAGGAAGATCAGGTGTACCACTAACATTAATGTCATCCATTGCATTGTCATATGTCATATCTTTATGGTCCACAAACAACTGAAAATACTGAAATTTTGGGACAACTGCTGTCATGTGCAATGTGTCAGTGTCGTAGTCCACAATCCGGAGACCATCAACTAGATTTTTTCCAGGGAGCAACCAATACAAAATGAAGTTTGATTGGTCACTATATCCTAATTGTTGCATAAAATCAGTGAGCCAGAGAGGAGACCATGTATCTACTTCACATCCATCAAACATAGCCTCTTTGCCATCAACATATGACTTCGACTTGCCAAATCCATAAAAAAACCATCATAATTGATTTCTACACTGAAAAGCTCCTCTTATGGTCCTAGATTGCAAAGGATTCGGTCACTGATTAGGGTTACGAACACATAACAGGGGAGAGATTGGGATTAGGGTTACGAGCACTTACCATATCGCGGAGGAGGATCTCCGGGTCACCGTAGATGTGGCGCCATCCTAGCGTCGCCGTCGCCAGACAACAGCTACCGCCGCCGGCAACGGCCCCCTCTTCTCACTGGAGCAGAGCTGCCGCCATCAATCCCCTGTTTCCGCCAGACAGGGAGAGGGAAAGGAAGAGGGAGATGGACCGCGAGTGAAAGTGATTTAGGGTTAGAGGGTTTTTCTGCAAATATACGCAGCCAGTCGTTATCCCGCCTGGGCCCTCTGGTGTCGACGTGGCACTGGTCAGCGGCGGTTAGACGAGATTAGGACCTCGGATGAACAACTTAAAAAGATATGGGACTCAAATATGCATTTTGAAAGAATTAGGACTCAAGTGACACTTTCAGAAAAGAATTAGGACCGCGCTTGCATTTTACTCAATGGAGAGAGACGATGTGGAATGAGCTCTGTCTCCCCGTTCCCCTCTTCTTAATCACCACGGGGGTGGCCGCTTCCCCTTCCTTTCTTTAATGCGGCTCAAAAAACAAAATGCAAAAAACAAACAAACAAAAAGCCCGCACGAAAACACATCCTAGCCCACAAAACGCTCGTGCGGGATCGCAGTTCGACAGAAAAAAAACAAACGGGCCGGTCCACACCTTAGACAGGCCGAAATGAGGGACAATCCGCCCTAGTGCGAATCTACACGCTGCACAAGATCGGACGGCTGAGCAGTCGACTGAGACTTCGCGAAGTCTCAGTCGACTGATATTTAGCAGCGCCGTTGAGATTATACTTAACATATCACTCAGCTCGCGGGTGGAGAAAGATTACTGATCATGGCATCATGATAAAAGGGGCATTTTCTCTGTTCGATCTACATACCGGATGCTCACAGGCATCAAGGCATAAAGAGAGGATTGGCTTGAAAACCGGCCTGGCCATTCAAATATCAAGGCGGACAAGAAATCTTGGACACAATTATGGAAGGCCAAGGTTCTATCAAAAGTATGTGTGTTCGTGTGGAGATTGGCTCATACTTCACTTCCGACAGGGACGACTAGACACGAGAGGAACATGGCGACCACATCAGCTTGTTCTATTTGCAATTTAGCAGAAGATGACTGGAGACACTCCCTGTTTGGTTGCCGGATGGCTCACTGTGTTTGGGCTTTGGGAGATGAAGAAGTGCTAGAGCATGTGATTTCAAACCAAGGTGAAGATGCTCGCTTATGGCTGTTCTGGTTGTTTGACACTATGCATCAACATGGTTTTGCACAAGTATTGGTCACAATGTGGGCAATATGGTGGGATCAACGGCGAGCCATCCATGACGGCGAGTTTCAGAGTCCGCTCACCACAATGGGATTTATCAACAGATACCTGGAAGAAATGGAGATTGTTGCGGCTCATGCTCCTTGTAGTCCAGTTTTACAAGCGAGGGCTGTTAGGATAAAACAATGGATCAAACTAGATGGAGATGCGGTGAAAATTAACGTTGATGGTGCTATATCATGAGATGGCAAGTTTGGAGCATCCGTTGCTGTTTGCAGGGACTCATCGGGACATTACCTGGGAGCTTCAGGCGTTGCTTTTGAAGGATTGGTTGAGCCGGCCAGTTTGGAGGTGCAGGCTTGCAATGAGGCCATATCTCTTGCCTTAGACCTTAATGTTCACAAAATTATTGTTGCTTCAAACTGCCTCGAAGTAATCAACAATATCAGTAAAGGAGGTTCCCCTGTTTATGGATTCATTCTGAAGGAAATTGCTCATCGTAAAAGAGAGTTATGCGATGTTAGCTTTTGTTTCAAACATAGAGAGTCGAACTATGCAGCTCATGCCCTTGCTAAGGTTGTAACTTCTTTACAAGCAGGGCGACATGTGTCGTGGTGGGCGCACGACAGATGCCATGGGATGGCTAAAGAGAGGAGGAGGCTCGAGGGTACTGGTGGGCTCCAGAGGTGAGGTCGGCATGAGCGAGCGCGCGACGCAAGACATACCCAGGTTCGGGGCTCTCCGGAGAGATAACACCCCTAGTCCTGCCGAGTGTGGTTAATATGTTACAGTACAGGGTTGCTCCTAGAGCCGTATGGGGGAAGAAGAAGGGCGGGCCAAGGCTTAGACTGCTCCCTCTCCCGGTGTGGCTAGTCTAGTTTGTTGTGTGAATGCTATTGTTCTCGTCGTGCTGCTTGCTCGTATGCATGAGGGCTCCTGGGGGGGGTTATAGGTCAACCCCCAGGGGTACAATGGAAATTTTACAAGGTTGTAGGGCCGGGTCATCAGCGTCTAGGAACCCGGTGCTGGGACCCGTCGGGTACCAGGTCTCACCGGGTTCCTCGGGCACGGGACCCACCGGGTACGGGGGCACTGTTGGCCGTCTTGTCGATCGTCAGGGCGTGGCCGAGTTGAGCCGGCTACAGTGGTGCTCCGTCAGGTCGCCGCTTGTTGGCGTCACGGGTGACGATGGGTGCACTGTTGCCACACCGAGCCTGGTCAGCGGGTAGGTGGGGGGCACTGTTGCCTCGTCCGGCTGACCAAAGGCATGGGCGGGGCACTGTGGCTTCGGTCATCAGTTGGTGGCAACTCGTCCCATCGTACGGCTGGGATGGGACAGCCATTGACCCTTGGCCGGGTTGGAGTACACGCCAATGGGGGTTGGCTTTTTGGATAAGTCTTGGTGCGTCGGGCTTGGCCGCCTTGGGCTGTCTTGCTGGAAAAGTCTTGAGGATTAGGCCGGGTCGAGCGACCCGGCCGAGTGCAAGCCGTCTTGAGGGGCGATGCCAGCCCCGTTGTTTTTTCAAAGGATTCGGGTTCCGTTGCCTGCCCGGGGTCCATCCCCCCGACAGTAGTCCCCGAAGTTGTGAAGGTCCGCCATCTTCGGATGGAAGGGCCTTCGCAGTTTCCCCTTTGAAGGAGGTGAATCTTGAGGCCGCCGGGTCTGGCAACACCCACTGTGTGCCGGCTTCCGGAAGCCGGATTGCGGTATCTTGATAGTGGCGGGAAACCGAGGAGTCCACCGAATCTTGGGAGGCAATCTTTCGGGCCTCGCGCGGGCGCCACGTGGCGTCCGAGAGCCGGAGGGGCCTAATAGGCCACGCGCGCGATAGGACAGGGCGATGCACAGAGGCCCGTGGCCGCGCGCCTATGGCCCACGTGCGCGGATTTATTGCGGTGTCCGCGAGTCGGTTGCTATTCTCGAGGCAGTTATTGCACGTGTACATGCGCAGTTATTGTGGGGAAGTGGGGGAGGCGAGCGCAAACGATCCCACTTCCCCACGTTTTGAACTGTGGCTTATAAATTGGGGCGAGGAGGGGGCGGTGGAAACCATTCTCACCCACGCCCCTGCCTTCGTCTTCCTTCCTCTGTTTCCTGCGAGCGCCGCGCACTGCGACGCCCGTTGCTTCGAGCAGAGCTTTGCGGTCACCCTCTTCTTCTTCTCTTGCTTCTTTGTTGATGCCGCTGCCGTCGGGCTTGTGGATGGGCTCGACCGTCACCCTCGAGGACATCGCCCAGCTCCGCGCCACCAGGCGCCTGCCGGGAGAGATGGAGGTCGCCGTGGGGCGAGCGGGAGCCGCGGCCCGAGGGCATGGAGAGGGTCGTCTTCCTCCCGAACTTTGAGCGCGGGTTCGGGCTTCCTGCGAGCGGCTTCTTCCGTGACTTCTTGGAGTTCTTAGGGCTCCAGCCTCATCATCTAGGCGACAGCGCCATTGTGCAGCTGTTCGGCTTCGTAACCCTCTGCGAGGGGTACCTGGGGGTCGAACCTTCGATCAACCTCTGGGTCCGCTTCTTCTCCTTGAAGCAGCAGGGCCGAGGGCCAGGGAGATGTTGGAGTGCGGGGCCGCCGTCATCTCCAAGCGGGCGGGCGCTGACTGCCCGAAGATGCCGTTGGAGGATTCTGCCAAGAAGTGGCAGAACTCTTTCTTCTACGTCTGCAACCTTGGCGCGGACCGCATCAACCTGCCACCCTTCGTCAACTCGCCGCCGAAGGAGAAGCAGAACTAGGGGTATTACCCCAAGCGTCCGTCGCAGGAGGTGCTCAACCTGTGTGAGTGGGTGTCTGTGATGAAGGAGCAGGAGGGGCTCACCGGCACCGACCTCATCACTGCCTTCATCGTCCGCCGGGTGCTGCCGCTGCAGCAGCGCAGCCATCTCATCGGGGAGATGACCGGCCTCCAGGACCCCAACCGCATGGCGAACATGCGGCTGGGCGCGGACCTGTTCACGCGCCGGGTCAACGACATCTCCAAGGCCAACCTCCAGGGCGACTGGGAGTTCGGGAAGGCCCCGTACAGTCGCGTGAACCTGGCATCCTCGGTGAGTCCTTGGTCTCCATTCTTTGCTGGCGCTTATCTTCTTGTCCGTCCCGACGCAACGCGGGAAGTGCTTCTGAATGCCATCTGTCATCCTTATGATTGGGCGCGGGGCGCAGGTGGTGCGCACTGCCTCGGAGGAGCCCGAGGCCCGCGGTGGAGAGGAGGAGGCGGCAGCTGACGAGGGCGCGGGCGCCGAGCCGGTAAGCCTTGAGCTTTCTTATGTATTCTTTTTGAATCGCCGGGTTGCTGGGTCAAGGTGCCGACATGAGCCGTTGATGCAGCAACGCCGGGTGGAGGAGGTGGCGGCATGGTCGAGGCTGGTTTGCCTCGGGGAGCGCCGGTGGCGAGGCAGCCGCATGGGAAGGACAGCGTCGTGCTGTGAGCCCCGATCGCGAAGCGCCCAGCGGACCCGGCCGGGGTGGCGAAGCCGGCCGCCAAGAGGAGGCGCGCCGTGCCATAGGAGAGGGCGGCGAGACCCGCCGTTCCGGTGGTGCCGAGGTAAGCTTTTCTTCTAGCTCGGACCGAGTTGCCGAGCAGCTTTGCTTGTCTCGTATTTACTTCATCTTGTGTTTCAGGTCGCCGATCTCACTGGCGGTGGCGGCAGTGGATGATGCGTCCGCCGAGGGCGCCATGTTCCGGAGGAGCCGGTCCGGAACCATCGACCGGGACAAGGAGGAGGAGGGGCGGGCGGATCCGGACCTTGTTCTGGACCCGTCCGACGCCAAAGGCCTGGCCTAGCGGGACCGGAACCGGGCCGAGGCGGAGCTGGAGGTGGCGTCGACCCAGGCTTGGGTTAGCGCCGTGGCGGCATGGGCGGGAGCCGACGAGGAACCGGCATGGCCAGAGATGCCGGCAGGGACGATGGCGTTGGAGACGGCCTTTGTGCCATCATCGGAGGGGGAGCACGACCACGATGGCCGCGTCGACGCGATGGACCTCGACCGGCAGGTCGTGGTCGTTGGGGATGGCGTCCCGCAGCAGACCGACGTGGTCGAGCGGGCGGGAGCCGGCGGAGGCGGCGGTGACGCCATCTTGGGGGAGGCGTCGTGGATGGCGCCGGCGGGGACAGCCCGGGCGCCGGTGAGCGAGACGCCGTTGGTGGTGGAGCCGCGAGCCAGTCGGCCCACGGAGCCGGCGTCGGAGCATGCCCTGGTGCTCAAGCCCGGGGGTCGTCGGGTCACAGCTGGCGCAAAGTGGGACCGGCGATGTCTTTTTCAGGCCCCCGATCCAGGAGGAGGCGGCGATGAACGTCGTGACCCGACGCGTGCGAGGGCGGGCGGACCGGATCCAGGCCTTCACCCAGGCCGAGGTCGAGGCGACGCAGGAGCTGGAGCGCATCGTGCTTGTAAGTTTCCTCCGCGTTCTTCTTTTCCTTTTTACTGCTTCTGCTTTGTGGGGGCGCGCTGGCGCGCACCCACTGGGTGTAGCCCCTGAGATTCGGGCCAACTGCGTAGCAGTTGGGTCGAATCTTATCTTGATGTCTTGTATTGATCACTTCTTTTTGCAGCAACTAGATGCCTATCGGGTAAGCATCTTCAACCGGCTCCTTGAGACGCACGGGCGTCTCAAGGAGCGGCTCGCCGCCAAGGAGGAGGAGCTCCGCGCCGTGGCAGGTACTTGCCTTGTATGCTTTTTTCCAGTGGGGGCGCGCTAGCGCACCCACTGGGTGTAGCCCCCGAGATTCGGGCCAACTGCGTAGCAGCTGGGTCGAATCTTAAGTAGTACTTTGTTTCTGAGTTTCTTTTCTGCAGCCGAGGTGTGATACGTCCATTTTGCATCATGCTTTTATATTGATATTTATTGCATTATGGGCTGTTATTACACATTATGTCACAATACTTATGCCTACTCTCTTATTTTACAAGGTTTACATAAACAGGGAGAATGCCGATAGCTGGGATTCTAGACTGGAAAAGGAGCAAATATTAGAGACCTATTCTGCACAACTCCAATAGTCCTGAAACTTCACGAAAGACGTTTTCAAAATATATAAAAAATACCGAGCGCAAGAAGTTCACCAGGGGGCCACACCCAGCCCACGAGGGTGGGGGGCGCGCCCTACCCCCCTGGGCGCGCCCCCTACCTCGTGGGCCCCCTGGTGGCCCTCCAATGACCATCTTCTGCTATCTGAAGTCTTTCGATGAGAAAAAAAAATCACAAGCCATCTTCTCGGATGAAACTCCGCCGCCACGAGGCGGAACCTTGGCGGAACCAATCTAGGGTTCTGGCGGAGCTGTTCTGCCGGGGAAACTTCCCTCCGGGAGGGGGAAATCTTCGTCACCATCATCACCAACGCTCCTCTCATCGGGTGAGGGCAATCTCCATCAACATCTTCACCAGCACCATCTCCTCTCAAAACCCTAGTTCATCTCTTGTATCCAATTCTTGTCTCCAAGTCCGGGATTGGTACTAGTAGGTTGCTAGTAGTGTTAATTACTCCTTGTAGTTGATGCTAGTTGGTTTAATTGGTGGAAGATCATATGTTCAGATCCTATATGCATATTAATACCCCTTTGATTATGAACATGAATATGTTTTGTGAGTAGTTACGTTTGTTCCTGAGGACATGGGAGAAGTCTTGCTATTAGTAGTCATGTGAATTTGGTATTCGTTCGATATTTTGATGAGATGTATGTTGTCTCTCCTCTAGTGGTGTTATGTGAACGTCGACTACATAACACTTCAGCATTATTTGGGCCTGGAGGAAGGCATTGGGAAGTAATAAGTAGATGATGGGTTGCTAGAGTGACAGAAGCTTAAACCCTAGTTTATGCGTTGCTTCGTAAGGGGCTGATTTGGATCCATATGTTTCATGCTATGGCTAGGTTTACCTTAATACCTTTGTTGTAGTTGTGGATGCTTGCAATAGAGGTTAATCATAAGTGGGATGCTTGTCCAAGTAAGGACAGCACCCAATCACCGGTCTACCCACATATCAGATTATCAAAGTACCGAACGCGAATCATATGAGCGTGATGAAAACTGGCTTGACGATATTCCCATGTGTCCTCGGGAGCGCTTTTCTCTATATAAGAGTTTGTCCAGGATTGTCCTTTGCTACAAAAAGGATTGGGCCACCTTGCTGCACTTTATTTACTTTTGTTACTTGTTGCTCGTTACAAATTATCCTATCACAAAACTATCTGTTACCACTTATTTTAGTACTTGCAGAGAATACCTTGCTGGAAACCGCTTATCATTTCCTTCTGCTCCTCGTTGGGTTCGACACTCTTACTTATCGAAAGGACTACGATAGATCCCCTATACTTGTGGGTCATCAAGACTCTTTTCTGGCGCTGTTGCCGGGGAGTGAAGCGCCTTTGGTAGGTGGAATTTGGTAAGGAAAAATTTATATAGTGTGCTGAAATTTACTGTCTGTTGTTACTATGGAAAGTAATCCTTTGAGGGGCTTGTTCGGGGTATCTTCACCCTGACCAGTAGAGCAAAGAGTTGCTCCTCAACCTATTGAACCTACTGAAAATGAAAAATGAATTATTTCAAATTCCTTCGGGTATGTTAGAAAAACTGCTAGCTAATCCTTGTGCAGGAGACGGAACAATGCATCCTGATGAGCACCTAATATATGTTGATGACGTTTGTGGATTATTTAAGCTTGCAGGTGTACCCGGAGATGTTGTTAAGAAGAAGGTCTTCCCTTTATCTTTGAAGGAAGATGCATTGACACGGTACATGCTATGTGATGATATGGGGTCATGGAACTACAAACGATTGAAATTGGAATTTCATCAGAAGTTTTATCCTATGCATCTTGTTCATCGTGATCGCAATTATATATATAATTTTTGGCCTCGCGAAGGAGAAAGCATCACTCAAGCTTGGGGGAGGCTTAAATCAATGTTATATTCATGCCCCAATCATGAGCTCTCAAGAGAGATGATTATTCAAAATTTATATGCTCGGCTTTCTGATAACAATCGCACCATGCTCGATACTTCTTGTGTTGGCTCTTTTATGACGAAGATTATTGAATTCAAATGGAATATATTGGAAAGAATTAGACGCAACTCTGAAGATTGGGACCTCGACAAAGGTAAGGAGCTGAGAACCCCGTTGCAGACAACTTGTCTAGGTTAGAAAATGTGCTTGATGACCCACTTCCTATTGATGATAGCTTTCTTGATGAGCAATTAAATGTCATAAATGCTTCTCATACTGCTCCATGGTATGCTGATTATGCTAATTACATTGTTGCTAAGTTTATACCACCTAGTTTCACATACCAGCAAAATAAAAAGTTCTTCTATGATTTGAGGCATTACTTTTGGGATGACCCACATCTTTATAAAGGAGTAGATGGTGTTATTAGACGTTGTGTACCTGAGCATGAACAGGAACAGATCCTACGCAAGTGTCACTCCGAAGCTTATGGAGGACTGCACATAAGGTATTGCAATCTGGTTTTTATTGGCCTACTCTCTTCAAAGATGCCCGTAAGTTTGTCTTATCTTGTGATGAATGTCAAAGAATTCATAATATTAGTAGACGTCAAGAAATGCCTATGAATTATTCACTTGTTATTGAACCATTTGATGTTTGGGGCTTTGATTATATGGGACCTTTTCCTTCGTCTAATCGGTATACACATATTTTAGTTGCTGTTGATTATGTTACTAAGTGGGTAGAAGCTATTCCAACTAGTAGTGTTGATCATAACACCTCTATTAAGATGCTTAAAGAAGTTATTTTTCCAAGATTTGGAGTCCCTAGATATTTAATGACTGATGGTGGTTCACATTTTATTCATGGTGCTTTCCATAAAATGCTTGCTAAGTATGATGTTAATCATAGAATTGCATCTCCTTATCACCCACAGTCTAGTGGTCAAGTAGAATTGAGTAATAGAGAACTCAAATTAATTTTGCGAAAGACTGTTAATAGATCTAGAAAGAATTGGTCCAAGAAACTTGATGATGCATTATGGGCCTATAGAACTGCATATAAAAATCCTATGGGTATGTCTCTATATAAAATGGTTTATGGAAAAGCATGTCACTTACCTCTTGAACTAGAGCACAAGGCATATTGGGCTATTAAAGAGCTCAATTATGATTTTAAACTTTCCGGTGAGAAGAGGTTATTTGATATTAGCTCACTCGATGAATGGAGAACCCAAGCCTACGAAAATGCCAAGTTGTTTAAAGAAAAAGTTAAAAGATGGCATGACAAAAGAATACAAAAGCGTGAGTTTAATGTAGGTGATTATGTATTGCTATACAACTCTCGTTTAAGATTTTTTGCAGGAAAATTTCTCTCTAAATGGGAAGGTCCTTACGTTATCGAGGAGGTCTATCGTTCCGGTGCCATAAAAATCAACAACTTCGAAGGCACAAATCCGAAGGTGGTGAACGGTCAAAGAATCAAACATTATATCTCAGGTAATCCCATAAATGTTGAAACCAATGTTATTGAAACCGTAACCCTGGAGGAATACATAAGGGAAACTTTCCGGAACGTTTCAGACTCCGAAAAGGAATAGGTATGTGGTACGGTAAGTAAACCGACTCCAAAACAGTTTTTATGGCGATATTTCTCCATTTTGGAATATTTAGAAAAATAGAAAAATAAGTAGCAGTCCAGGAAGGACACGAGGCCTCCACAAGGGTGGAGGGCGCGCCCTACCCTACTGGGCATGCCACCCTACCTCGTGGGCACCTCGTGTGCTCTCTGGACTCCGTTTTCATATACGACATGTATTTTGGTCGGTAAAAATTCATTATATAATCTCCCGGAGGTTTTGACTCCCGTATCACGCAAATATCTCCTGTCTTTGTTTCGAGCTGTCCTGCTGCAGATTTGAGCAACATGTCGTCCCAGGATTCGGAAGGAGAGAGCTATGTGGCTGATTACCTTGCAGATCCTAAAGTCTATGGGGATGTGGAGCATTGTGGATGGACTACGGAAGAAGAAGAGGACAATGAACCTAAGGGAAAGGAGGAGACAAGCTCAGATGAAGATGAAGTCCCACTACCTCAACCTAGGGACATGCATATGGAGTTCAAAAAGTCAAGCCTCCCTGATAGAGTAAAGAAACCTAAGATTGAGTTTATCCCTTTTCACCTCTTGCAGGAAAACAAACAGGAACTATGCAAAAAGATACTGAGCCTGGAGCAGGAGATCGAGGACTTAAGGGACCAAAATTCTGTCCTCAAGTGCAAATTAAGGAAAAAGCCTATGCCATCAACAAAACCATCACCTTCTCCACCAACAAAGAAGAATTGAGTATCTGGTATGGGCACTCCGCTTGGCAACTGCCAAGCTTGGGGGAGTGCCCCGGTATCGTATCACCATCACTTTTATCTTTACTATTTTTCTTAGTTCGATCCTTTTGGTAATATCTTGATCTAGTAGAATAAAATATTTTTAGTATGATCTAGTTGTGAGTTTTGCTTTATGATCCTTCTATGTAATCGAGTCCGTGAGCTATATAATAAATATTAGTGTTGAGTCAAGGGCTTGATTATTTTGCCATGATCCTAAGTGAATAAAAGAAAAGAGAAAGAAATAAAAAGAAACAAAGAGATCATATGGATCTTTATGGAGAGTAATGAGCTCACATAGAAAAAATATGATGAATAAAAGTTTTTGAGGGTTGACAAACATAGTTTTGCTCATCGTTGCAATTAATAGGAAGTAATAAAGAAAGAGAGGTCTTCACATATAAATATACTATCTTGGACATCTTTTATGATTGTGAGCACTCATTAAAATATGACATGCTAAAAAGTTGATGTTGGACAAGGAAGACAACATAATGGGTTATGTTTTCTTACATCTGAGATAAATTATATTGTCATGGATCATCCAACATAGTTGAGCTTGCCTTTCCCTCTCATGCTAGCCAAATTCATCCCACCAAGTAGAGATACTACTTGTGCTTCCAAATACCCTTAAATCAGTTTTGCCATGAGAGTCCACCATACCTACCTATGGATTGAATAAGATCCTTCAAGTAAGTTGTCATCGGTGCAAGCAATAAAAATTGCTCCCTAAATATGTATGACTTATTAGTGTGGGAGAAAATAAACTTTATACGATTGCGTGATATGGAAGAAATAAAAGCGACATACTGCATAATAAAGGTCCATATCACAAGTGGCAATATAAAGTGACGTTCTTTCACATTAAGATTTTGTGCATCCAACCATAAAAGCGCATGACAACCTCTGCTTCCCTCTGCGAAGGGCCTATCTTTTACTTTTATCTTCTACCTTGCATAAGAGTCATGGTGATCTTCACCCTTCCTTTTTACATTTTATCCTTTGCCAAGCACAATATGTTGGAAAGATCCTGGTATATATGGCTAATTGGATGTGAGTTTTCATGAACTATTATTGTTGACATTACCCTTGAGGTAAAACATTGGGAGGCAAAACTATAAGCCCCTATCTTTCTCTGTGTTTGATTAAAACTCCATAACCATAAGTATTGCATGAGTGTTAGCAATTGTGAAAGACTATATGATAGTTGAGTATGTGGACTTGCTGAAAAGCTCTTATATATTGACTCTTTCCTATGTTATGATAAATTGCAATTGCTCCAATGACCGAGATTATAGTTTGTTAGTTTTCAATGAAGTTTATGATTCAAACTTGAAATTGTGATTGAATTATTACTCTAGCATAAGAAATCATATGATAAGAATTATGTAAGTTGCTGTTCTAAGAATGATCATGATGCCCTCATGTCCGTATTTTACTTTTATCGACACCTCTATCTCTAAACATGTGGACATATTTTTCGATTTCGGCTTTCGCTTGAGGACAAGCGAGGTCTAAGCTTGGGGGAGTTGATACGTCCATTTTGCATCATGCTTTTATATCGATATTTATTGCATTATGGGCTGTTATTACACATTATGTCACAATACTTATGCCTATTTTCTCTTATTTTACAAGGTTTACATAAAGAGGGAGAATGCCGGCAGCTGGGATTCTGGACTGGAAAAGGAGCAAATATTAGAGACCTATTCTGCACAGCTCCAAAAGTCCCGAAACTTCATGGAAGATGTTTTCGGAATATATAAAAAATACCAAGTGCAAGAAGTTCACCAGGGGAGCCACGCCCTGCCCACGAGGGTGGGGGTGTGCCCTACCCCCTGGGCACGCCGCCCTACCTCGTGGGCCCCCTGGTGGTCCTCCTATGACCATCTTCTGCTATATGAAGTCTTTCGATGAGAAAAAAATCATAAGCCATCTTCTCGGATGAAACTCCGCCGCCACGAGGCGGAACCTTGGCGAAACCAATCTAGGGTTCTGGCGGAGCTATTCTGCCAGGGAAACTTCCCTCCGGGAGGGGGAAATCATCATCACCGTCATCACCAACGCTCCTCTCATCGGGAGAGGGCAATCTCCATCAACATCTTCACCAGCACCATCTCCTCTCAAAACCCTAGTTCATCTCTTGTATCCAATTCTTGTCTCCAAGTCCGGGATTGGTACTAGTAGGTTGCTATTAGTGTTAATTACTCCTTGTAGTTGATGCTAGTTGGTTTAATTGGTGGAAGATCATATGTTCAGATCCTATATGCATATTAATACCCCTCTGATTATTAACATGAATATGTTTTGTGAGTAGTTATGTTTGTTCCTGAGGACATGGGAGAAGTCTTGCTATTAGTAGTCATGTGAATTTGGTATTCGTTCGATATTTTGATGAGATGTATGTTGTCTCTCCTCTAGTGGTGTTATGTGAATGTCGACTACATAACACTTCACCATTATTTGGGCCTAGAGGAAGGCATTGGGAAGTAATAAGTAGATGATGGGTTGCTAGAGTGACAGAAGCTTAAACCCTAGTTTATGCGTTGCTTCGTAAGGGGCTGATTTGGATCCATATGTTTCATGCTATGGTTAGGTTTACCTTAATACTTTTGTTGTAGTTGCGGATGCTTGCAATAGAGGTTAATCATAAGTGGGATGCTTGTCCAAGTAAGGACAGCACCCAAGCACCGGTCCACCCACATATCAGATTATCAAAGTACCGAACGCGAATCATAGGAGCGTGATGAAAACTGGCTTGACGATATTCCCATGTGTCCTCGGGAGCGCTTTTCTCTATATAAGAGTTTGTCCGGGCTTGTCCTTTGCTACAAAAAGGATTGGGCCACCTTGCTGCACTTTATTTACTTTTGTTACTTGTTGCTCGTTACAAATTATCCTATCACAAAACTATATGTTACCACTTATTTCAGTACTTGCAGAGAATACCTTGCTGGAAACCGCTTATCATTTCCTTCTGCTCCTCGTTGGGCTCGACACTCTTACTTATCGAAAGGACTACGATAGATCACATATACTTGTGGGTCATCAAGGTGTTGTCTTGGAGGACCCGGCTGGTCCGGGCCGGCTTCCATTATGACCGGCTCGTTGCTGACGCCGGTCGGCTTGGAGCCGAGGTGGAGAGGGCGGGGGCGGAGGCAACGGGGGCCCGGCGGGCGCTCGACGAAGCCAGCCGACTACAGGAGCGGCTGGAGGGTGACAAAGGCCGCCTCGAGGCCGAGGTGGAGCGGCTCACGATGGAGGCCACCAAGGTCGTGGAGGCGCAGCAGGCCCTTGCTGAGGCAGACCAGCAATGCGGCCAGCTGGCCGATGACAAGGGGCAGCTCCAGGCCAAGGTGGAGCGTCTGAAAGCGCCGGTGGCCGCAGCGGTGGAGACCCGGCAGGTGATAATCCCCAAGTGCAAGGAAACATCGTAGCAATTTCCAAAGGCGAAAGTGATAAGTATGGAGTGTTGAACCCACAAGTAGCTAAAGGTAAGATCAATATTCTCTCAAGCCCTATCTGCCACTGATACGACTCTACGTACACCGAATGTTTGCTTCCAACTAGCAACGAGAAATAAAACTATCCTGTGGATATGAAGAGGATAACTTTGTATGATATTGGAGAGCTAAAATATAAAAGTAGGTGCTATTATCATGAAGTTAGAATATATTACTAAATATTATAAATAGCGAGTGTGGAATAATGGTGGATCGGTGTGCGGAATTGTCCTAGGCAACTGTTAACAAGACCGGTAGTCACTATTGCAGTTTCATATGAGGGGGAGGCATAAGCTAACATACTTTCTCTACTTGGATCATATGCACTTATGATTGGAACTCTAGCAAGCATCCGCAACTACTAAAGATCATTAAGGTAAAACCCAACCATAGCATTAAAGCATCAAGTCCTCTTTATCCCATACGCAACAACCCCCTTACTCGAGTTTTTGTTTCAGTCACTCACGCAACCCACTATAAGAAAATCATAAACGTATTGCAACACCCTACAGCGGGAATCCCTCATGCTTGCGCGACACGGAGGGCACCATAGGACAACACCAAAGTAAAACATACAACTCATACCAATCTAGATCATCAATCAACCCAAAGACAAAGGATATCTACTCAAAACATCATAGGATGGCAACACATCATTGGATCATAATATGTGGCATAAAGCACCATGTTCAAGTAGGGATTACAGCGGGGTGCGGGAGAGTGGACCACGTAAAAGAGATGAGGATGGTGATGTTGATGAAGACGATCACCGCGGCGATGATTCCCCTCTCGATGGCACTCAGGTGCCACCAAGAGAGAGGAGGAGTGGTTCTCCCCCTTGTGCTTCCTCTTCCATGGCCTCCCCCCTAGATGGGGAGAGGTTCCTCCTCTGATCCTTGGCCTTCATGGTGATGATGGCCCCTCCGGGATCCTCCTCCATGCCCTCCGGTGATGATGGCCCCCTCTGGCAGGGTGCCAGAGAGGGCCTAGATTGGTTTTCGGTGGCTACAGAGGCTTCTCGCGACGGAACTCCCGATCTAGGTTAATTTTCTGAGGTTTCTGTATTTATAGGAATTTTTGGAGTCGGTCTCATGTCAAGGAGGTGCCCGAGGCGTCCACGAGGCAGGCCCACGCGCCTGGGGGGGGGGGGGCGCCCCCCCCCCCATGGACGCCCCGGGACTCTCCTGGCCCAACTCTTTTACTCCGGGGTCTTCTTTTGGTCCATAAAAAATCGTTAAAAATTGGCACATCAATTGGACTCCGTTTGATATTCCTTTTCTATAAAACTCAAAAACAAGGAAAAAGCAGAAACTGGCACTGGGCTCTAGGTTAATAGGTTAGTCCCAAAAACCATATAAATGCATATAAAACATCCAAGGTTGATAATATAATATAATGAATAATTCATAAATTATAGATACGTTGGAGACGTATCAGCAGGCGGAGACCCGGCGCTGTGAGGAGGCTGGGAAGGCAGCCGAGGACAAGGACGCCGAGCTAAAGGAAGCCCTTGCCAAGGTCGCTGAGCTGGAGAAGGCGCTCCAGGAGCATGACCGCACCATCGCCCGAGAGCGGCGCGGTACGTTGCTTGAAGCGCAGCACGTGGAAGAGTCCTTCTCCAGTAAGTGCTTTCCTTCGGTTTTGTTGTTACCGGTTGGGACTCCGGCTTTTCTTCCTTAGTGACTTTCTTCTGACTTGCTTTTCTCTTCGACAGGGACCTTCCCGGAGATGCGCTGGCTGGCGGAGGAGGCGGTCTGCTTTCAGCGCGACCCGCAGGGAATCGTCGGCTCCGGGACTGACCCGCGGGTGGCCTGTACCTTCCTGGAGATCATGGCCACCGCCGAGGCCCGTCTGCGAGTCCTGAGCAAGCAGATGGGGCGACTTTCTGAGGCTGGCGCAGCGATGACAGCGGCCCTCTGGCCGGGCACCATCGCACCAAACAGTTTCACGCGGCTGGCGCGGTGGTTGGAGGCGAGCCCGGACCGTCTTCACTAGTGGCGGGTTTCTGCCACCCGTGCTGGTGCCGAGATGGCGCTTCAGTTCGCGTTGTCTTAGCATCCGGACCTGGCGCTAGATGCGCTGATGGGCCAGGTGGCCGGCTCAGAGAGCCAGCTGCAGGCGGAGGCCGGACAGGTCGCCGCCCGGGCCAGCCACATCGCCGGGTTCACCTTCCACGACGAGTTCCAGCCGGAGCGGGCGGTGGATGGCGGAGTCGTGCCTTCTGAGGACTACGACCTTCTTCTGGACGACCCGGAGGGCAGCTATGAGGAGGCGGGCGTCTACCGTGACGCGGACGCTAGAGAGGATGATGCCGGAACCTCGACGGACCCAGGGGCTGCGCGATCCGGTGGCGGAGATGCCTAATTTAACTTTGTAAAAATTTCTGTTAGGTAGCAGGTCCACCCACCTGTTGGGGAATGTAGTAATTTCAAAAAAATTCCTACGCACACGCAAGATCATGGTGATGCATAACAACGAGAGGGGAGAGTGTTGTCCACGTACCCTCGTAGACCGAAAGCGGAAGCGTTAGCACAACGCGGTTGATGTAGTCGTACGTCTTCACAATCTGACCGATCAAGCACCGAACGCACGGCACCTCCGAGTTCTGCACACGTTCAACTCGATGATGTCCCTCGAACTCCGATCCAGCCGAGCTTTGAGGGAGAGTTCCGTCAGCACGACAGCGTGGTGACGATGATGATGTTCTACCGACACAGGGCTTCGCCTAAGCACCGCTACAATATGACTGAGGTGGATTGTGGTGGAGGGGAGCACCGCACACGGCTAAGAGATCCAAAGGATCAATTGTTGTGTCTCTAGGGGGTGCCTCCCTCCCGTATATAAAGGAGTAGAGGAGGGGGAGGGGGCCGGCCACCCTTGGCGCGCCCTATGAGGAGTCCTACTCCCACCGGGAGTAGGACTCCCCCCTTTCCATGTTGGAGTAGGAGAGGAGAGGGAAGGAGAAAGAGGGAGAAAGGAAGGGGGGGGGGGCGCCGCCCCCTTCCTAGTCCAATTCAGACTTGGGAGGGGAGGGGCGCGCGGCTGCCCCTTGGCCGCCTCTCCTCTTCCACCAATTGGGCCCATGAGGCCCATTAACCTCTGGGGGGAGGGGTTCCGGTAACCCCCCGGTACTCCGGTATATATCCGATAACCCCCGAAACCATTCCGGTGTCCGAATATAGTCGTCCAATATATCAATATTCATGTCTCGACCATTTAGAGACTCCTCGTCATGTCCGTGATCACATCCGGGACTCCGAACTACCTTTGGTACATCAAAACACATAAACTCATAATATAACCATCATTGAACTTTAAGCGTGCGGACCCTACGGATTCGAGAACTATGTAGACATGACCGAGACATGTCTCCGGTCAATAACCAATAGTGGAACCTTGATGCTCATATTGGCTCCTACATATTCTACGAAGATCTTTATCAGTCAAACCGCATAACAACATACGTTGTTCCCTTTGTCATCGGTATGTTACTTGCTCAAGATTCGATCGTCAGTATCTCAATACCTAGTTCAATCTCGTTACCGGCAAGTCTCTTTACTCGTTTCGTAATACATCATCCCGCAACTAACTCATTAGTTGCAATGCTTGCAAGGCTTAAGTGATGTGTATTACCGAGTGGGCCCAGAGATACCTCTCCGACAATTTGAGTGACAAATCCTAATCTCGAAATACGCCAAACCAACAAGTACCTTTGGAGACACCTGTAGAACACCTTTATAATCACCCAGTTACATTGTGACATTTGGTAGCACACAAAGTGTTTCTCCGGTAAACGGGAGTTGCATAATCTCATAGTCACAGGAACATGTATAAGTCATGAAGAAAGCAATAGCAACAAACTAAACGATCAAGTGCTAAGCTAACGGAATGGGTCAAGTCAATCACATCATTCTCCTAATGATGTGATCCCGTTAATCAAATGACAACTCATGTCTATGGCTAGGAAACATAACCATCTTTGATTAACGAGCTAGTCTAGTAGAGGCATACTAGTGACACTTTGTTTGTCTATGTATTCACACATGTATCATGTTTCCGGTTAATACAATTCTAGCATGAATAATAAACATTTATCATGATATAAGGAAATAAATAATAACTTTATTATTGCCTCTAGGGCATATTTCCTTCAGTCTTCCACTTCCACTAGAGTCAATAATCTAGATTACACAATAATGATTCTAACACCCATGGAGCCTTGGTGTTGATCATGTTTTGCTTGTGGAAGAGGCTTAGTCAACGAGTCTGCAATATTCAGATCCGTATGTATCTTGCAAATCTCTATGTCTCCCATATGGACTTGATCTCGGATGGAGTTGAAGCATCTCTTGATGTGCTTGGTTCTCTTGTGAAATCTGGAGTCCTTTGCCAAAGCAATTGCACAGTATTGTCACAAAAGATTTTCATTGGACCCGATGCACTAGGTATGACACCTAGATCAGATATAAACTCCTTCATCTAGAATCCTTCATTTGCTGCTTTTGAAGCAGCTATGTACTCCGCTTCACATGTAGATCCCGCTACGACGCTTTGTTTAGAACTGCACCAACTGACAGCTCCACCGTTTAATAAAAACATGTATTCCGTTTGCGATTTAGAATCGTTTGGATCAGTGTCAAAGATTGCATCGACGTAACCATTTACGATGAGCTCTTTGTCACCTCCATAAACAAGAAACATATCCTTCGTCCTTTTCAGGTATTTCAGGATGTTCTTGACCGCTGTCCAGTGATCCACTCCTGGATTACTTTGGTACCTCCCTGCTAAACTAATAGCAAGGCACACATCAGGTCTGGTACACAGCATTGCATACATGATAGAGCCTATGGCTGAAGCATAGGGAACATCTTTCATTTTCTCTCTATCTTCTGCAGTGGTCGGGCATTGAGTCTTACTCAACTTCACACCTTGCAATACAAACAAGAACCCTTTCTTTGCTTGATCCATTTTGAACTTTTTCAAAACTTTGTTAAGGTATGTGCTTTCTGAAAGTCCACTCAAGCGTCTCGATCTATCGCTATAGATCTTGATGCCCAATATATAAGCAGCTTCACCGAGGTCTTTCATTGAAAAACTCTTATTCAAATATCCTGCTATCCATAAATTCTATATCATTTCCAATCAACAATATGTCATCCACATATAATATTAGAAATGCTACAGAGCTCCCACTCACTTTCTTGTAAATACAGGCTTCTCCAAAAGTCTGTATAAAACCATATGCTTTGATCACACTATCAAAACGTTTATTCCAACTCCGAGAGGCTTGCACCAGTCCATAAATGGATCGCTGGAGCTTGCACACTTTGTTAGATCCCTTTGGATCGACAAAACCTTCCAGTTGCATCATATACAACTCTTCTTCCAGAAATCCATTCAGGAATGCAGTTTTGACATCCATTTGCCAAATTTCATAATCATAAAATGCAGCAATTGCTAACATGATTCAGACAGACTTAAGCATCGCTACAGGTGAGAAGGTCTCATCGTAGTCAATCTCTTGAACTTGTCAAAAACCTTTTGCAACAAGTCGAGCTTTATAGACAGTAACATTGCCATTAGTGTCAGTCTTCTTCTTGAAGATCCATTTATTCTCGATGGCTTGCCGATCAACGGGAAGTCAACCAAAGTCCACAATTTGTTCTCATACATGGATCCCATCTCAGATTTCATGGACTCAAGCCATTTTGCGGAATCTGGGCTCACCATCGCTTCTTCATAGGTTCGTCATGGTCTAGTAACATAACCTCCAGAACAGGATTACTGTACCACTCTGGTGCGGATCTTACTCTGCTTGATCTACGAGGTTCAGTAACAACTTGATATGAAGTTTCATGATCATTATCATTAACTTCCTCACTAATTGGTGTAGGTGTCACAGGAACCGGTTTCTGTGATGAACTACTTTCCAATAAGGGAGTAGGTACAATTACCTCATCAAGTTCTACTTTCCTCCCACTCACTTCTTTTGAGAGAAACTCCTTCTCTAGAAAGGATCCAAATTTAGCAACAAACGTTTTGCCTTCAGATCTGTGATAGAAGGTGTACCCAACAGTTTCCTTTGGGTATCCTATGAAGACACATTTCTCCGATTTGGGTTCGAGCTTATCAGGTTGAAGTTTTTTCACATAAGCATTGCAGCCCCAAACTTGAAGAAATGACAACTTTGGTTTCTTGCCAAACCACAGTTCATAAGGCGTCGTCTCAATGGATTTTGACGGTGCCCTATTTAATGTGAATGCAGCCGTCTCTAAAGCATAACCCCAAAATGATAGCGGTAAATTAGTAAGAGACATCATAGATCGCACCATATCTAGTAAAGTACGATTACGATGTTCGGACGCAGCATTACGCTGTGGTGTTCTGGGTGGCGTGAGTTGCGAAACTATTCTGCATTGTTTCAAATGAAGACCAAACTCGTAACTCAAATATTTTCCTCCATGATCAGATTGTAGAAACTTTATTTTCTTGTTACGATGATTTTCAACTTCACTCTGAAATTCTTTGGACTTTTCAAATGTTTCAGACTTATGTTTCATTAAGTAGATATACCCATATCTACTTAAATCATCTATGAAGGTGAGAAAATAACGATACCCACTGCGAGCCTCAACATTCATCGGACCACATACATCTGTATGTATGATTTCCAACAGATCTGTTGCTCGCTCCATAGTTCTGGAGAATGGCGTTTTAGTCATCTTGCCCATGAGGCACGGTTTGCAAGTACTAAGTGATTCATAATCAAGTGGTTCCAAAAGTCCACCGGTATGGAGTTTCTTTATGCGCTTTACACCAATATGACCTAAACGACAGTGCCACAAATAAGTTGCACTATCATTATCAACTCTGCATCTTTTGGCTTCAATATTATGAATATGTGTATCACTATTATCGAGATTCAATAAGAATAGACCACTCTTCAAGGGTGCATGACCATAAAAGATATTACTCATATAAATAGAACAACCATTATTCTCTGATTTAAATGAATAACCGTCTCGCATCAAACAAGATCCAGATATAATGTTCATGCTCAACGCTGGCACCAAATAACAATTATTTAGGTCTAAAACTAACCCCGAAGGTAGATGTAGAGGTAGCATGCTGACTACGATCACATCGACTTTGGAACCATTTCCCACGCGCATCCTCACCTCGTCCTTAGCGAATCTTCGCTTAATCCGTAGTCCCTGTTTCGAGTTGCGAATATTAGCAACAGAACCAGTATCAAATACCCAGGTGCTACTGCGAGCATTAGTAAGGTACACATCAATAACATGTATATCACATATACCTTTGTTCTCCTTGCCATCCTTCTTATCCGCCAAATACTTGGGGCAGTTCCGCTTCCAGTGACCAGTCTGTTTGCAGTAGAAGCACTCAGTTTCAGGCTTAGGTCCAGACTTGGGTTTCTTCTCTTGAGCAGCAACTTGTTTGCCGTTCTTCTTGAAGTTCCCCTTCTTCTTCCCTTTACCCTTTTTCTTGAAACTAGTGGTCTTGTTGACCATCAACACTTGATGCTCCTTTTTGATTTCTACCTCCGCAGCCTTTAGCATCGCGAAGAGCTCGGGAATTGTCTTATTCATCCCTTGCATATTATAGTTCATCATGAAGCTTTTGTAGCTTGTTGGCAGTGATTGAAGAACTCTGTCAATGACACTATCAACAGGAAGATTAACTCCCAGTTGAGTCAAGTGATTATGATACCCAGACATTTTGAGTATATGTTCACTGACAGAACTATTCTCCTCCATCTTACACCTATAGAACTTTTTGGAGACTTCATATCTCTCAATCCGGGCATTTGCTTGAAATATTAACTCCAACTCCTGGAACATCTCATATGCTCCATGACGTTCAAAACGTCGTTGAAGTCCCGGTTCTAAGCCGTAAAGCATGGCACACTGAACTATTGAGTAGTCATCAGCTTTACTCTGCCAAACGTTCTTAACGTTATCAGCAGCATCTACAGCAGGCCTGGCACCCAGCGGTGCTTCGAGGACGTAATTCTTCTGTGCAGCAATGAGGATAATCCTCAAGTTACGGACCCAGTCCGTGTAATTGCTACCATCATCTTTCAACTTTGCTTTCTCAAGGAACGCATTAAAATTCAATGGAACAACAACATGAGCCATCTATCTACAATCAACATAGACAAGCAAAAAACTATCAGGTACTAAGTTCATGATAAATTTAAGTTCAATTAATCATATTACTTAAGAACCCCCACTTAGATAGACATCTCTCTAATCCTCTAAGTGACCACGTGATCCAAATCAACCAAACCATGTCCGATCATCACGTGAGATGGAGTAGTTTCAATGGTGAACATCACTATGTTGATCATATTTACTATATGATTCACGCTCGACCTTTCGATCTCAGTGTTCCGAGGCCATATCTGCATATGCTAGGCTCGCCAAGTTTAACCAGAGTATTCTGCGTGTGCAACTGTTTTGCACCCATTGTATTTGAACGTAGAGCCTATCACACCCGATCATCACGCGGTGTCTCAGCATGAAGAACTTTCGCAATGGTGCATACTCAGGGAGATCACTTATACCTTGATAATTTAGTGAGAGATCATCTTATAATGCTACCGTCAATCAAAGCAAGATAAGATGCATAAAAGATAAACATCACATGCAATCAATATAAGTGATATGATATGGCCATCATCATCTTGTGCTTGTGATCTTCATCTCCGAAGCACCGTCATGATCACCATTGTCACCGGTGCGACACTTTGATCTCCATCGTAGCATCGTTGTCGTCTCGCCAACTTATTCTTCTACGACTATCGCTACCGCTTAGTGATAAAGTAAAGCATTACAGGGCGATTGCATTGCATACAATAAAGCGACAACCATATGGCTCCTGCCAGTTGCCGATAACTCGGTTACAAAACATGATCATCTCATACAATAAAATATAGCATCAAGCCTTGACCATATCACATCACAACATGCCCTGCAAAAACAAGTTAGACGTCCTCTACTTTGTTGTTGCATGTTTTACGTGGCTGCTACGGGCTGAGCAAGAACCGTTCTGTAACGCCCCAAGACCGGAGCTTCAGATGCCTTCCATGTTTTTGCGAGTTTCGTTGTGTGAGTTTTTGGTTTGTTGCATTCATCATTGCATCATGTGCATTACATCATGCATCTTCTCCATACCATTGTTGTGTTTGTTTAATTTAGTTGCTCATGTGCATTGCAACTTCTTTTCTTCTCTTGATCTTTCCAGAAACCCCATGCTCACTTCCAACTTGGTTTCACCCAAGTTTCAAATCCTTATGCCACTTCTTTCTTTCCCTTTTCTCTATTTATTTGAGTTGCAAATAGAATTGCTCAAATAAATGTTCATCTTTTGCCCATAAATCATATATATTATGTAGGGCCATCCTATAAAATTTAAGCCCATTTGGGTTCAGTTTGGTTAGGTTATAAATTCATGCAAGTTTGGATTAAATTCAAACTTGTTCCTTTGTGTGAACTTTATTCTCTCTAAAATTCCTTTCACCATTTTATTTAAATTCCTCATATTTTTATGAGCCCGGGAAAATTGTCCTCCTGCCCAAATTCCTTCCCTAACACCTCTCTTTGTTTTATTCTCTCTAATTCTTTTCTTTGCTAAAAAACTCAAGTGGGAGAAGAGGAAGCCCAGCGAGGCTGGCCCATTCTTTTCCTCTCAGCCCACCAGGACAGCCCTCCTCCTCATTTAACCTAGCGCCAGGAGAACCCCATCTCCCTCGAACCCCCCTCCTCCTTCGTTCCTCCCTCCAGCGCTGCCAGGAGAGGAGCACCCGTGCCCGCATCCCTCGATCCACATCCCCTCTCCTCGCCCTTCCCCGCTCGTCCTCCAGGCAGCCAACTCTGGCGGCCCCATCGCCCGTTCCTCCCTCCTCTCGCTCGCCTACACCACCCCGACCATGCTTGGCCTCCACGCTCGCCCGATCCATCGCCTCGCCTTCCTCCCCAATAGAGATGTCCTCCCAGCGCCCCCTCTCTCTCCGACAAGCGTTCGTCCACACCAGAGTGCCTGCCTCCCCGACGCCCGGCCTCTTCCTCGCCCTGCTGGTGCCCTGCCGCCGTTGTCACCTGCGCCTCCTCCGCACCAAGTCCAGGGGCTCGTCACCTCTAGTGCCTCTTCATGTCCGAGCCCCCTGCCCCGCCTCTGCTTCGTTCGAGTGGGGAGGAGGACGCGCCTCCGCTCGCCCGCATCGTCACCCAGTACTGGGGCGAGAGTTCGGGAGTATTGCCATAACTCGTATAACGGATGCTTTTCGAAGGTTGAGGTAAATGATTTCCGAAGGTTTCTTGGTTATGTGTTGAAGGATGGATACAGCTGGATGTAGGATTTGCTAGTTTTGGGTGAGATATTATGCTTCCCCTGTATCCCCAACACCTGATTGCATAACCAGAAAGTTTCGGGAGTTTATAAGTGGGAATTCAAGTAGCTCCTAGAATATCTTTCCAACAGACACATGATATGATATGGGATCTATCATATGTTTGTTTCCGGCTTATTCTTCAAGCCAATCCTTTGTTTTGTTTTGAGTTGTGGTATTCGAGTTGCTTCAATGTCAACTGTTGATTCCATACCTTTCCTAAGAGGTGTTCTCATATTCCTATGTGAATAAAAGTCCTTCTTGATCATCGAGTTCGTCATCTCAATTTCTTCTCAACCGACGTGCTTCTCTTCAAGTGGTTCCGATCACTTCAACATTCGCAAGATCACCTCTCAGTTTTCCCAATGGTGTTTGTTTCATCCGTCCCAAATTGTCTTTGTTTTTCCCTCCCTCCCACCCTTTTCCTTCAAGGACTCGGATTTCTTATTCAAGTATCCTTTTATTGTTGCGAAGCCTCTCCATTCTTTTCTGTCAATGTTCTTACCCGGTGATTCTCATGAAGATGCTAAGGAAGCTTCAAGATCATTATTCTTAATTCTTTTCTTCTCTTGTGGATTCAGGTCAAGCCTTGTCGATCACATCCTTTTTCCTCGTTTCAAATGATTTTCCCATGCCGGTGCACCTCATAATCATTCCCCGCTTGCTATTCAATTGTTCTGGAGTGCTGAAGATATCTCGAAGATTCATGTTTCCACTCTGCATTCGTTCAAGCTTCAAGCCATTTAATTCAACCGGTGTATTCTCTCGTTTAAATCGTTCAACGGTGTTTCTTTTGAGTGGGCCCTAACCAACAGGTCTTTTCCCAGGATCTTACCTGACTCTTCGAATTTTCCCGGAGCTAACCTAAATTCTTTCAAAATTGACGTAAGAATGAATTATCATCAGTCATTTGTATCGCTCCAAGATATTTCAAATTCTTTTCATTGTTGGCTCAACCTCTTCGCTTTTCATTCTCCCAGAGTATCTCAACAATTCGTGGTGGTGTTTCTCATCGTCATTATCAACATTTGAAGACCGAAGAAGATTTTTCTCTCAATCTTGCTCCATTCTCTTCAAAATTCATTGTTTAGCTTGATGCCATCCTCTCATAATTGTTTTCGATTGTGAGAATGTTTTTTCACCCATCCGGAGTAATTGAAGATTCTTTTCAGTTTGATTCTTCGGAGTCCATCATCTCAGGATTATTCATCCCAGCTTTCAGCTCTCGTTCTCCAAATCTTACCGGTGCATCATTCAAGTATTCTCCAATCAGCTCGTGATCTATTCGTTCTCATGTATCTAAATTCCTTCAAGTATCTTCATTCGTTTTCCAATTCTTCCCGGTGTATTGTGCCTTTGCTACGTTCATTTCTTACGGTGGTTCGTTCAAGAGTTCTCTTCCTTGGTTATTTATCAATTCATTCGTTCTTTCCAATCCTACCGGTGGTTCGTTGAAGACCTTCCCAAGTTTGCGTGATATCTATATTTAATCCTTTATACGAGAATAAGTAGTATGCCAAATCCATTGCTTGTCATCAATTTAAATTGGTGAAGGATACACATAACATAATTCTTATTCTTCTTTCATCAAAGTGATTAATTCCTTCTTCCGGAGCTCGTTCATGATATCTTTTTCTCGGTTCGAGATGCTTTATCTTTCTTCCGGAGTTCCAAGTTTTCCGCATTATCTCATCACGAAGCTCCATCTAATCATTGCAAGGCTTCACCTTGTGTTTTCAACTTCACTTTCTTTTTATCATCATTTTGTTACCGGAGTTCTTCATGGAGGCTCAACATGATGGTTTGCAAGGATACTTTTCATTCTCAATTGTTCTTCAAGATTTCTCTCGGAGCTAAGATCCGCCAAGATATACTCTAAAATAAACATGGTGCCCAACACATTTTTTGTTTGAGGAGTTCAAGCCTTCTTCATCTTGCATTCCGAAGTGCAATTCTTTCTACCGTATCATTTGAGGTGGTGCTATGTCATTCTTCATAATTTGAGTTCATGTTTCATGATTCACATGTTGTCAAGAATGAGGTATCTTAAATCCATCAATCTCTTCACTGGAGTTATCTTGGGTTATATTTCACCTAAAACCTTCCCTAAGGAATGTTGCTATTGGGGTGCTTATCAATAATCCAAGTTTTCCTCCTATTCTCACGATGAAAGAAGTTTTTCATCTCCTCGTCGATCTGAAGCAAGCAATTGTTTCCGTTTGTGGTAGGTTGTCACCTCAAAATTTTGAGATGTCTTCCATTAGGCCACAACAAGCTTATCCTTTCGTGGTTGTTAGTCCAACAACTCCGTTCTACCATCTCGTGTAAGTGTGCTATTTTAAGATCTTGTTTTCCTCCATTCAGTAAATTCATTTCTTTCATTTCTTCCGGAGGCATTGTGATGTTCCACCCTTCGACCCATCATCCCATTTGTTGTCAAAGATCATGTTCTTTCCTTTTGCTTATCCATTCAACCGGAGTGTCGTGTTTTCATTAAAGTTCTCTCGACTTATCAAGTTTTGTCTCCCTTCTCAACCGGAGTGCTGCCTGAGATCTTTCTTACCCCTTGTTCCATTCTTTCAATAGTTTCGGAGGAGTATGTTGTTGATGTCATCTAGTTTCCTCTCATCTTGTCAAAATCTTGTTCTATTCCTTCCATTTTCAGTCGGAGTGCTATCCAAATTATATCATTCTTATTCATTCTCTATCTTATTTTAACCGGAGTGTGGTGTCTATCATTCCTCTTCTAACCGGAGTCTCATCCAAGTGCTTTCATTTTGCCAAGTTCATATTCTATGCCTTCCATTTCTAACTGGAGTGTTGTCGTAATTGATCTTTATTGTTCCTTGTACATCTCGTTTCTACCGAAGTGCTTGCATGTACTTCTTGTCCATTGCAACCCTTTTCTTATGTCTTTCTACCTACAAGGTTTTGGTAATGTTCCTTGTTCCTCCTTTCTAACAGAGCGTTTCAACCTTGTTCATCTTCGTTGTATTCTTTTTTTCTATTTGTTCAACCTATCAAGGTTTTTTGGTTTCACTCGTTTGTCAAAGAAGCAACTTAGTTTTACCTCTTCTCTTCTTCTTCCGTTTTCCCTCCGGTGCCATAAAAGATCTCGGGACGAGATCCTCTCGTAGTGGTGGAGTGTTGTAACGCCCCAAGACTGGAGCTTCAGATGCCTTCCATGTTTTTCCGAGTTTCGTCGTGTGAGTTGTTGGTTTGTTGCATTCATCATTGCATCATGCATCTTCTCCATACCATTGTTGTGTTTGTTTAATTTAGTTGCTCATGTGCATTGCAACTTCTTTTCTTCTCTTGATCTTTCCATAAACCCCATGCTCACTTCCAACTTGGTTTCACCCAAGTTTCAAATCCTTATGCCACTTCTTTCTTTCCCTTTTCTCTATTTATTTGAGTTGCAAATAGAATTGCTCAAATAAATGTTCATCTTTTGCCCATAAATCATATATATTATGTAGGGTCATCCTATAAAATTTAAGCCCATTTGGATTCAGTTTGGTTAGGTTATAAATTCATGCAAGTTTGGATTAAATTCAAACATGTTACTTTGTGTGAACTTTATTCTCTCTAAAATTCCTTTCACCATTTTATTTAAATTCCTCATATTTTTATGAGCCCGGGAAAATTGTCCTCCTGCCCAAATTCCTTCCCTAACACCTCTCTTTCTTTTATTCTCTCTAATTCTTTTATTTGCTAAAAAAACTCAAGTGGGAGAAGAGGAAGCCCAGCGAGGCCGGCCCATTCTTTTCCTCTCAGCCCACCAGGCCGGCCCTCCTCCTCCTTTAACCTAGCGCCAGGAGAACCCCATGTCCCTCGAACCCCCTCCTCCTCCTTCGTTCCTCCCTACAGCGCCGCCAGGAGAGGAGCACCCGTGCCCGCATCCCTCGATCCACATCCCCTCTCCTCGCCCTTCCCCGCTCGTCCTCCAGGCAGCCAACTCCGGCGGCCCCATCGCCCGTTCCTCCCTCCTCTCGCTCGCCTACACCACCCAGACCATGACCGGCCTCCACGCTCGCCCGATCCATCGCCTCGCCTTCCTCCCCAACAACGCTGTCCTCCCAGCGCCTCCTCTCTCTCCGACAAGCGCTCGTCCATGCCGGAGTGCCTGCCTCCCCGACGCCCGGCCTCTTCATCGCCCTGCTGGTGCCCTCCTGCCGTTGTCACCTGCGCCTCCTCCACGCCAAGTCCAGGGGCTCATCACCTCCAGCGCCTCTTCATGTCCGAGCCCCCTGCCCCGCCTCTGCTTCATTCGAGCAGGGAGGAGGACGTGCCTCCGCTCGCTCGCATCGTCTAGCGCCGCCCCCATCCGGATCCGTCAAGCCCCGCTGCGCACCTTCTTCGCCTCGCCATCCCTCGTCCCGACCAGCAGCAGGAGCTCAAGCCCTGCCATGGCCGCTGCCTTCTTCCAGCTTCGTCGACCCCCTTGTTTTGACTGGCAGGTCAAGAACGACTCCATGGCGTCCTTCCTACACCCCACACGCCGTCCGCGAGCGTCAGGAGCACCCTCACGTGATGACCAGAACATCGCCAAGTCGTTGCCTCTTTGCACCTGTGATGTCTTGCGTGGACACATTCGAAACCGGATTTGGAACCTCAAGCGCCAAGTACCGTGAGTCCGAAGATCTTGGATGCACCAAGTCCCTCGACGACAAGTACCAATACGAACGTGAACGACTACCATCGAGATGTACGACTACACGATGCCCGCCAAGTTCGACGATGCTCTCCGCCCTAACGACTACCGCCAACGCGTACCTCTCCGTCGCCGTGGGTTTCGTCAAGTTCAACGGTGAACCCCGAAGCCCTCGGATTCGTCAAGTCTGAAGACCCTTAGTACCACGACGACCCTCGAAGACTTCGGATTCGACAAGTCCGATGACGCTCTTGTACAACTACGATGCCGAGACCGAGACCGGCGAGACCGACCTTGTAATGCTATGCCAAGTACCTCTACCGGTGACTCGAACATCTACGAACCGTGTACAACTACCGCTGCTGTAATTTTGACAAGAAACGTGTACCACTACCGTCGCGAGTACCTCTACCGTCGTAATGTACCCCTACTTCCAGTACGAACATCCCGAGAACATCTACTTCCTCTACTTTGCACCGAACTCGAACCGCTCGAGAATGCTCCCTTGGAAGGTATACCCACTGAGACGACGCCCGTGAATGAATGTTGTGTGATGTATGAGATGCTCGTGGTTGCACCGTGTCCGAGTTGTTTCTTTGCGAGTTCCTCGTTGCCTTGCCGTCGACATGTGGGAACCCGGAATCCGGGAACACCCCATCTTCTTGCATGACACACTCGCACCCACTTCCTTTTGCACCGGTATCCCCGTGAGCTACCGGATCATCGGAATGTTGCCGCGGCATCATTTCCGTTTCATCGCCGTGGCACCCCTTTCTTTCTACCACGGTGACAAATGCTCTCTTCATGCTCTTATCAACACTTTCATAAAACTTGCATAAAACTTGCACATGTCATCCGCATCATGATAACAACTTTTAAAATGTTTAAAATTGTTGTTGCATTAAGTTACTAATGCACATGAGGATTTACCGAAACTGTTGTTTGATGTTTCCGGCCTCATTTAAAATGCCTAACTATGTTTTCTACTCATGTTTCACCTCTTGCCATGTTTAACAACATTTAATATTGTTGGGTACATAATCGGGAGTGAACTAAATAATTGATGTGGTGTTCCATCAATATGCAACTCGTTGCATATTGGGCTCCATTTAACTTGTAGTTTTGTTTGTGCACTTTGCCATGACATGCCTCATTAAAGTGGACATGCATCATACTTGGTTGTGCATCATGCCATGTTTATGTGATGGTTGTTTACTATGTTGTTTGCTTCTTTCTGGTGTTGCTTCTTCGGGTTAGTTTCGATAACGTCGCGTTTGTGAGGATCCGTTCGACTACGTCCATTTGTCTTCTTCATGGACTCGTTCTTCTTCCTTGCGGGATCTTAGGCAAGATGACCATGCCCTTGAAATCACTTCTATCTTTGCTTGATAGTTGCTCGCTCTATTGCTATGCCGCGATACCTACCACTTGCTATATCATGCCTCCCACATTGCCATGTCAAACCTCTAACCCACCTTGTCCTAGCAAACCGTTGTTTGGCTATGTTACCGCTTTGCTCGGCCCCTCTTATAGCATTGCTAGTTGCAGGTGAAGATTGGAGTTTGGTTCCTTATTGGAACATGTTTATTGTTGGGATATCATTATTATATCTTGTTTACTTTAATGCACCTATATACTTGGTAAAGGGTGGAAGCCTCGGCCTTATGCCTGGTGTTTTGTTCCACTCTTGCCGCCCTAGTTTCCATCATACCGGTGTTATGTTCCTTGATTTTGCGTTCCTTACGCGGTTGGGTGTTATGGGAACCCCTTGACAGTTTGCTTTGAATAAAACTCCTCCTGCAAGGCCCGACCTTGGTTTTACCATTTTCCTACCTACCACCATATACCTTCCCTTGGGTTCTGCAGACTCAAGGGTCATCTTATTTTAAACCCCCCGGGCCAGTGCTCCTCTGAGTGTTGGTCCGAACCGAGCTGCCTGCGGGGCCACCTCGGGGAAACTTGAGGTTTGGTTTTACTCGTAGCTAGTCTCATCCGGTGTTGCCCTAAGAACGAGATATGTGCGACTCCTATCGGGATTTTTCGGCACATCGGGTGGCTTTGCTGGTCTTGTTTTACCATTGTCGAAATGTCTTGTAACCGGGATTCCGAGTCTGATCGGGTCTTCCTGGGAGAAGGAATATCCTTCGTTGACCGTGAGAGCTTGTGATGGGCTAAGTTGGGACACCCCTGCAGGGTTTTGAACTTTCGAAAGCCGTGCCCGCGGTTATGGGCAGATGGGAATTTGTTAATATCTGGTTGTAGAAAACCTGACACTTAACTTAATTAAAATGAATCAACAACGTGTGTAGGCGTGATGGTCTCTTTTCGGCGGAGTCCGGGAAGAGAACACGGTCTCATGTTATGCTTGAACGTAAGTAGTTTCAGGATCACTTCTTGATATTTATAGCTTCTCGACCGTGCTTTGCTTCTCTTCTCGCCCTCATTTGCGTACGTTAGCCACCATATATGCTAGTGCTTGCTGTAGCTCCACCTCACTACCTTTCCTACCCCTTAAGCTTATATAGTCTTGATCGCGAGGGTGTGAGATTGCTGAGTCCCCATGACTCACAGTTTACTTCCAAATAGTTGCAAGTGCCGATGATGCCAGTGCAGGTGACGCAACCGAGCTCAAGGAGGAGCTCGATGAAGAACGTGTTCGTTGTGTTGTTTCGTTTCCTTTCGATCAGTAGTGGAGCCTAGTTGGGGCGACCGGGGATCTTTTGCATTAGGGGTTGTCTTTCTTTATTTGGTTCCATAGTCGGACCTTGATTGTATTCTGGATGATGTAATGCTATATTTATGTATTGTGTGAAGTGGCGATTGTAAGCCAACTCTTTATCCCATTCTTATTCAGTACATAGGATGTGTAAAGATTACCCCTCTTGCGACATGCCAACTATGCGGTTATGCCTCTAAGTCGTGCTCCGACACATGGGAGATATAGCCGAACGTGGGTGTTACACGTTCTTACCTACGTATAAAAACCACAAGGATAGTTCGTCAAGTTAGTGTTGTTTTAACCTTCTCAAGGACTAGGCGTAGCCACACTCGGTTCAACTAAAGTTGGAGAAACTGACACCCGCCAGCCACCTGTGTGCAAAGCACATCGGTAGAACCAGTCTCGCGTAAGCGCACGCGTAATGTCGGTCTGAGCCGCTTAATCCAACAATACCGCTGAACCAAAGTATGACATGCTGGTAAGAAGTATGACTTGTATCGCCCACAACTCACTTGTGTTCTACTCGTGCATATAACATCAACGCATAAAACCAGGCTCTGATGCCACTATTGGGGAACGTAGTAATTTCAAAAAAATTCCTACGCACACGCAAGATCATGGTGATGCATAGCAACGAGAGGGGAGAGTATTGTCCACGTACCCTCATAGACCGAAAGCGGAAGCGTTAGCACAACGCGGTTGATGTAGTCGTACGTCTTCATGATCTGACCGATCAAGCACCGAACGCATGACACCTCCGAGTTCTGCACACGTTCAACTTGATGACGTCCCTCGAACTCCGATCCAGCCGAGCTTTGAGGGAGAGTTCCGTCAGCACGACAGCGTGGTGACGATGATGATGTTCTACCGACACAGGGCTTCGCCTAAGCACCACTACGATATGGCCGAGGTGGATTATGGTCGAGGGGAGCACGGCACACGGCTAAGAAATCCAAGGGATTAATTGTTGTGTCTCTAGGGGGTGCCTCCCCCCGTATATAAAGGAGTAGAGGAGGGGGAGGGGCCCGGCCACCCTTGGCGCACCCTATGAGGAGTCCTACTCCCACCGGGAGTAGGACTCCCCCTTTTCCATGTTGGAGTAGGAGAGGAGAGCGAAGGAGAAAGAGGGAGAAAGGAGGGGGGGGGGCGTCGCTCCCCTTCCTAGTCCAATTCGGACTTGGGAGGGGAGGGGCGCGTGGCTGCCCCTTGGCCGCCTCTCCTCTTCCACCAATTGGGCCCATGAGGCCCATTAACCTCCGGGGGTTCCGGTAACCCACCGGTACTCCAGTATATATTCGATAACCCCCAGAACCATTCCGGTGTCTGAATATAGTCGTCCAATATATCAATCTTCGTGTCTCGACCATTTCAAGACTCCTCGTCATGTCCGTGATCACATCCGGGACTCTGAACTACCTTCAGTACATCAAAACACATAAACTCATAATATAACCATCATTGAACTTTAAGCGTGCAGACCCTACGGGTTCGAGAACTATGTAGACATGACCGAGACATATCTCCGGTCAATAACCAATAGCGGAACCTGGATGCTCATATTGGCTCCTACATATTCTACGAAGATCTTTATCGGTCAAACCGCATAACAACATACGTTGTTCCCTTTGTCATCGGTATGTTACTTGCCCGAGATTCGATCATCGGTATCTCAATACCTAGTTCAATCTCGTTATCAGAAAGTCTCTTTACTTGTTCCATAATACATCATCCCGCAACTAACTCATTAGTTGCAATGCTTGCAAGGCTTAAGTGATGTGTATTACCGAGTGGGCCCAGAGATACCTCTCCAAAAATCGGAGTGACAAATCCTAATCTCGAAATATGCCAACCCAACAAGTACCTTTGGAGACACCTATAGAGCACCTTTATAATCACCCAGTTACGTTGTGACGTTTGGTAGCACACAAATTGTTCCTCCGGTAAACGGGAGTTGCATAATATCATAGTCACAGGAACATGTATAAGTCATGAAGAAAGCAATAGCAACACACTAAACGATCAAGTGCTAAGCTAACAGAATGGGTCAAGTCAATCACATCATTCTCCTAATGATGTGATCCCGTTAATCAAATGACAACTCATGTCTATGGCTAGGAAACATAACCATCTTTGATTAACGATCTAGTCTAGTAGAGGCATACTAGTGACACTTTGTTTGTCTATGTATTCACAGATGTATCATGTTTCCGGTTAATACAATTCTTGCATGAATAATAATCATTTATCATGATATAAGGAAATAAATAATAACTTTATTGTTGCCTCTAGGGCATATTTCCTTCACCACCCACTGGGGGTCGACTTGGGTGTAATGAACTCTGGCCTTGGGCCTGTTTCTGAATTTACGATGTATGAGCCTTGTGAATATTTTTGCCTTTGCTTTTCGTTTTTTCGAGCCGTTTTCCTGCATTCTTCCCTCTTGGGCTTCTCCCCAGCGAGTCTGACGACCGAGGCTCTGGTCCGTGACAAAGGGTTCGGCTTTTGAGAGGAGAGTGTAGTACTTAGGCTTTCGTAACGTTGAGCGTGAGCGAAAACACCCACTGGGCCAGCCGGTGGCAACCCGGCAGGGCCGGGTTGGCATGCGGCCGGTTGCTTGGTGGCTTAGAGTGGCGGGGCCAGGTCGAGCGACCCGGTCAGCATGCGAAAACCTTGTGGATGCTAGTGCTCTTGCTCTTTGTCTTTGAAGCCTTTTTCTCGCGACTTCTCCCCCTTCGGGTCCCCCCCCGCGACTCTGATGGTCGAGAATCCGGTCCGTGACAAGGGGTTCGGCCTTTGGGAGGAACACGTGATATTTAGCCTTTCAAAATGTTGAGCGCAAGCGAAACACCCACTGGGCCGGCTGGTGGCAATCCGGCGGGACCGGGTTGGCGAGCAGCTGATCGTGCGACAACTTTAAAGTGGCGGGGCCGGGGTGGGCGACCCGGCGGCTCTTAACTTAGCGCTCGCGGCACGCTGGTGTTCTGGTCTCGGCGCTTGCCAGCCAACAGCCGAAGCCGGTTCTGCGCTTAGGGCGAAGCGGGAGGCCGCAACGATCCAATGCGTTAGGGGCCGCAAAGGGAGGCGGCGGGTGGCCAAGCCGGCCAGCCCCCGAGCCCCCGAGTCGAGCGAGTTGACCCGGCTGTCGGGTTGGCTTACTAGAAAGGTAAATGCGCAAATGTAGGGGACACAATAACTTGGTCGCGAAAAGGGCAGCCCCCGAGCGTTGTTCGGGGGCCCCATAGTTTTCAGATGATTACAAAAGGCAGCTATACATACGTGCATACGGCTAACTATAAAATGGGTGGAGGAGTTCCGCGTTCCATGGTCGGGTTGTTTCTTCGCTGGCGGTGTCCCTCTTGCGCTTGTTTGACTTGCGGGCGTCGATGAGGTAGTACGCGTTGTGATCGCACAAGGCCTTGCTGATGATGAAGGGGCCCTCCTACGGGGAGGATAGCTTGTGTTGGCCGGTCTGCTGCTGGACGAGCCAGAGGACGAGGTCTCCCTCCCGGAAGGTGAGGGGCTTGATTTTCTTGCTGTGGTAGTGCCTCAGGCCTTGCTGGCAGATAGCCGAGCGACTAAGCGCTAGGAGACGTGCCTCTTTGAGCAGGTTGATGCCGTCTTCGCGTGCTTCCTTGGCTTTGGCTTCCGTGTACATTGTGACGCGCAGCGAGTCGAACTCGATGTCGGTCAGGATGACGGCTTCTGCTCCGTAGACAAGGAAGAACGGGGTGAACCCGGTCGACCGGTTTGGCGTGGTGCGGATACTCTAGAGGACGGCCGGCAACTCGTCGAGCTAGCTGCCGGGAGAAGGACGAGTGGCTCGACGAGCCGCGGCTTGATGCCGGATAGTATGAGGTCGTTGGCCCGCTCGACCTGGCCGTTGGACTGCAGATGTGCAACGGAAGCCAGGTCGAGGCGGATGCCAGATACGGAGCAGTACTGCGCGAGCGCGACCTTGGCGAAGTTGGTGCCGTTGTCCATGATGATGCTGTTCGGCATGCCGTAGTGCACCGCGATGTCCTTGATGAACCAAACGGCTGTCGGGCCGTTCAGCTTCTTGATTGGCCTTGCTTCGATCCATTTGGTGAACTTGTCCACCGCCACCAGCAAATGCGTCATGCCGCCTCGGACGGTCTTGAAGGGTCCCACCATGTCGAGTCCCCAGACCGCGAAGGGCTAGGCGATCGGGATGGTCCAGAGTGCTGACGCCGGCTGGTGGCTACTCTTGCTGAAGCGCTGGCATCCCTCACACTTTATGACGAGTGACTCTGTGTCTTCGAGTGCCGTGGGCCAGTAGAAGCCATGTCGGAAAGCCTTGGCCACCAGGGATCTTGAGGCGGCGTGGTGCCCGCATTCACCCTGGTGTATGTCGAGGAGGATCTCAATGCCCTTGTCCTGCTCGACGCAGCGCTGGAACACGCTGGTGGAGTTGCGCTTGACGAGCTCGTTGTTGATGATGCTGTAGGCGGACGCTCGACGCTGCACTTGCCGTGCTTCAGTCTCGTCCATGGGGAGGACCCCATTCTCCAAGAACTCCGAGATGGGCAGGGCCCAGGATGGCGCCATCACCACGGCGAAGACGGCCACTATTTCGGGATCCGGGTCGGCGACCCCCGAGCCGGGTCCGGCAGCCCCCGGGTCGGATGGAGCAGTCCCCGGGCCGGGTTGAGGCATGGCCGGGTCGGGTGGAGAAGTCCCCGGGCCGGGTTGAGGCGCGGCCGGGTCGGTTGGCACATGGATGGACTCGGAGTCTGGAGACGGCTTGACGAATGGCTTGTGCAGATGCTCGAGGGAAACGCCAGACGAAATGGACTGCCGAGATGAGGTGATCTTGGCGAGTGTGTCGGCCACCTCGTTCTCCGCGCACGGGACGTGGAGGAACTCGCAACCCTCAAAGAACCGGGACAGTTTCTGGACAAAGAACCGGTAGCTTGCCATGTTGGAGTCGTGCACGTCCCACTCGCCTGAGCACTGCTGCACCACCAGGTCTGAGTCGCCATAGCACAGGATGCGCCGGATGCCGAGTTCCTTGGCAAGCCGGAGGCTGTGCACAAGGGTTTCGTACTCGACGACGTTGTTGGAGGCGGCGAAGTGGACCTGTAGTGCGTACTTGAGCCGGTCGCCTTTGGGGGAGGACAACACTATGCCGGCTCCCAGGCTGAGTCGCATCTTTGAGCCATCGAAGTGCATGCGCCAATGCGTTGAGTCTGGTGGCGGCGGCATATATTGGGTTTCGGTCCAGTCGACGAGGAAGTCGGCCAAAGCTTGGGACTTGATCATGGTGCAGGGCTCGTAGAGGATGGTATGGCCGGCCAGCTCGAGCGCCCACTTGGCGACCCGGCCAGAGGCATCCCGACACCCGATGATGTCACCGAGAGGGGCCGTGCTGACCAACCGCGAGGTCGCGGTGATATAGAGCAACAACAGCTCCTCGGCCGGCGCGGCCAGGACTAGTGCGATGGAGAGCATGCGCTTGAGATCCCGGAAAGCTTCATCCACCTGGTCGTTCCATTCGAATGATGTTGTCTCCTTCATCAGCTGATACAGGGGCAGGGCCCTCTCGCCCAGCCGGTGGAGAAACCGGCTGACCGAGGCCAAGCAGCCGGTGAACTTCTAGACATCGCGCAGCCGGGCCAGCTTGCGCATGCGCTCCATGGCCTTAATTTTCTTCAGGTTCGCCTCAATGCCGCGCTCCGAGACGAGGAAGCCAAGTAGTTTTGGACGCCGAAAACACATTTCTCCGGGTTGAGCTTGACCTTGTACTCGCGCAGGCCGGCGAAGGTGTCCTTCAGATCGTCGAGGAGCGTGAGGTGCTGCTTGGTCTTCACCACGATGTCGTCCACGTAGACATGGATATTGCAGCTGAGTTGCGGCAGCAGGCATTTCTGCATGCAGCGCTGGAAGGCGGCGCCGGCGTTCTTCAAGCCGAAAGACATGGTGATGTAGCAATACGCCCCGAAGGGTGTGATGAAGGACGTCTTCAGGGCGTCGGCCAGGTCCAACTTGATCTGGTGATAGCCGGAGTAAGCGTCCAGAAAGGACATGAGCTCACACCCGGCAGTGGAGTCGATGACTTGGTCGATCCGCGGGAGGGCGAACGGGTCTTTTGGGCAGGCCTTGTTCAGGCTGGTGTAGTTGATACACATGCGCCATGTCTTGTTCTTCTTCAAAACGAGGACTGGGTTGGCCAGCCACTCGGGGTGAAATACTTCCATGATGAAGCCAGCCGCCAGAAGTTTGGCGACCTCTTCACCGATGGTCCTTCTCTTCTCTTCGGAAAAACATCGCAGGGGTTGACGGACGGGCTTGGCGTCCTTGCGGACGTGGAGTTTGTGCTCGGCGTACTTCCTCGGGATACCCGGCATGTCCTTCGGGGTCCATGCAAAGATATCCCGATTCTCACGGAGGAAGTCGACGAGCTCGCCTTCCTATTTGCTGTCGAGACGGGTGCCTACGGCAACGTACTTGCTGCAGCTGGGGTCTTCCGGGTTCAGCTTCACTTTCTTGGTTTCCTTGGAGGGCCTGAACGAGGCCTCATCGGCTGGGTCCTCGGCCGGGGTGGGTGCGGCCGACGCCTCTTGGGCCAGGGCAACGATTCGGTTGAGCTGGCGCCGCTCCTCGGCTACGACCAGCGACTCGGCCAGCTTGGCGCCGTCTCGGGCGCATTCCACGGACTTGCGGTAGTCACCAGTGATGATGATGAGGCCCTTTGGACCCGACATCTTTATCTTCAGATAGGCATAGTGGGGAACGGCCATGAACTTGGCGAGCGCGGGCCGGCCCAACAGTGCATGATACGCGCTGGACAGGTCCATCACCTCGAACCAGATCGGCTCGCGTCGAAAGTGGCTGTTGTCGCCGAACAAGACGTCGAGCCGGACCCGGCTGATCGGGGAGCAGGAGAGGCCGGGAACTATGCCGTGGAAAACCGTCATGGTCGGCTCCAAGTCCTTGGCCTCAAGGCCGAGCTTGGTCATGGTGCCGCGGTAGAGGATGTTGATGCTGCTGCCGCCGTTGATGAGCACTCAGGAGAACTTGCACGTGCGCCGAGGCGCGACGATTGTGGGATCAAGGACGAGGGCGTAACCACCCGGGTTCGGCATGACGGCCGGGTGGTCCTGCCGAGTCCAGGTGACCGGGCGCTCAGACCAATGCATGTACTCCGTCTTGGCCGGGATGACGGTGTTCACCTCCTGCCGAAGGAGGCGCTCGTTGCGCTTGTCTTCGCCAAGGCTGGTGAAGACGATGTAGGTTGCGTTCTGGGCTGGGTAGGCGTCGTCGCGCATTGCACCGCCGGCCGGGGGCGGTGGTGGAGGTGGAGGCAGCTGCCCCGCTCCCTAAGCCGGGGCCGGAGGAGGCGGGACGTCGCCCCTCATGATGTGTTTGGTGATGGCGCACTACCGAAGCGTGTGCATGGACGGCCTCACGGCGCCGTGGTGATTGCAGGGAGCATCGAGTATCTCCTCGAAACTCTTGGCGGGTTGCCATGTCGTCTTGCCAGTCTGCCAGCACTTGGCAGCCGTGACAAGCCGGTTGTCGTAGCGCTGAGCTGGCTGATCGGCCTAGCGCTTGTTGTTCTACTGGTTGAGCCGCTGCCGGCTTCCTTCGTCGGCCGGCTTCGGGGGGGGGGGGACCAGCTTTGCTTTGCCGGCTTCGTCCAGCGCCACCTGGATCTTCATGGCGGAGTCGGCGGTGGCGTACTTGTCCGTCGTCACCATGAGCGCGGCCATGGTGGCTGGCTCAGAGCGCAAGAGCTTGTGCTTGAGGAGGGTGCCGTCCCGACACCCGTTGATGAAGTATTGGATTGCTTGGACTTCGTGGACGCCCTCGCAGCTGTTCCAGAGCTTGGTCCAGCGTGCGAGGTACTCGTGGCCGGTCTCCGCTGGTCCTTGTACGCACATGGTGAGCTGACTGGGGCGGCCGGGTCGCTTGTACGTGCCGGTGAAGTTGCGCACGAAAGCTTGCTCGAAGTCGACCCACGCGTTGATGCTGCCCTCCGGCAAGCTATTCAACCAGGTGTGGGCCGACCCTTGGAGCATGAGGGACGCATAGCGCACGGCGAGGCGGCAGTTGCCGATGGCGATGGTGTAGTCGGTGAGCCAGTCCTCCGACTTCATGGTGCCGTTGTACTTGGGGTGTCGCAGGGGAGCGTGAACCCTTTGGTAAAGGGCTCACCTCGGATGCGTAGTCCGAAGCACGCTGGCCCGACGGGGCCGGTTTCCTCCAGCTCTTGGGAGAGGGAGAGCTAGTCGAGGCGATGACGGGCGTCAGTGTCGTCAATGATGCGCGGGCCCAACCGGTCAGTCACCATGCCGATACGTCTCCGTCGTATCTACTTTTCCAAACACTTTCGCCCTTGTTTTGGACTCTAACTTGCATGATTTGAATGGAACTAACCCGGACTGATGCTATTTTCAGCAGAATTACCATGGTGTTATTTTTGTGTAGAAATAAAAGTTCTCGAAATGACCTGAAAATCAATGGAAATTATTTTTGGAATATATAAAAAATACTGGAAGAAGAATCCACGTCAGGGGGCCCACACCCTGTCCACGAGGGTGGGGGCACGCCCCTGCCTCATGGGCCCCCTGACGCTCCACCGACCTCAACCTTGACTCCATATATTCACTTTCGGGAAGAAAAAAAATAAGAGAGAAGGATTCATCACGTTTTACGATACGAAGCTGCCGCCAAGCCCTAAACTCTCTCGGGAGGGCTGATCTGGAGTCTGTTCGGGGCTCCGGAGAGGGGAATCCGTTGCCATCATCATCATCAACCTTCCTCCATCACCAATTTCATGATGCTCACCGCCGTTTGTGAGTAATTCCATCGTAGGCTTGCTGGACGGTGATGGGTTGGATGAGATTTATCATGTAATCGAGTTAGTTTTGTCAGGGTTTGATCCCTAGTATCCACTATGTTCTGAGATTGATGTTGCTATGACTTTGCTATGCTTAATGCTTGTCACTAGGGCCCGAGTGCCATGATTTTAGATCTGTACCTATTATGTTTTCATGAATATATGTGAGTTCTTGATCCTATCTTGCAAGTCTATAGTCACCTATTATGTGTTATGATCCGTTAACCCCGAAGTGACAATAATCGGGACCACTCCTGGTGATGACCATAGTTTGAGGAGTTCATGTATTCACTATGTGATAATGCTTTGTTCCGGTTCTCTATTAAAAGGAGGCCTTAACATCCCTTAGTTTCCATTAGGGCCCCGCTGCCACGGGAGGGTAGGACAAAAGATGTCATGCAAGTTCTTTTCCATAAGCACGCATGACTATATTCGAAATACATGCCTACATTACATTGATGAATTGGAGCTAGTTCTGTGTCACCCTATGTTATAACTGTTGCATGATTGATCGCATCCGACATAATTATCCATCACTGATCCGTTGCCTACGAGCTTTTCATATATTGTTCTTCATTTATTTACTTTTCCGTTGCTACTGTTACCATCACTATAAAACCGAAAAATATTACTTTTGCTACCGTTACCACTACTATCATATTACTTTGCTACTAAATACCTTGGTGCAGATATTAAGTTTCCAGGTGTGGTTGAATTGACAACTCAGCTGCTAATACTTGAGAATATTCTTTGGCTCCCCTTGTGTCGAATCAATAAATTTGGGTTGAATACTCTACCCTCGAAAACTATTGCGATCCCCTATATTTGTGGGTTATCTCATGCCACGGGGGGCCGGGTCTCCTCCCGTTGGACGTCGACTGGGTTGGAGCACGGGGTCGAGCCGTGATAACCCGCAAGTATAGGGGATCGCAACAGTTTTCGAGGGTAGAGTATTCAACCCAAATTTATTGATTCGACACAAGGGGAGCCAAAGAATATTATCAAGTATTAGCAGTCGAGTTGTCAATTCAACCACACCTGGAAACTTAATATCTGTAGCAAAGTGTTTAGTAGCAAAGTAATATGATAGTAGTGGTAACGGTGGCAAAAGGTAACGGTAGCAAAATTAATATTTTTGGGTTTTGTAGTGATTGTAACAGTACCAACGGAAAAGTAAATAAGTGAAGAACAATATATGAAAAGCTCGTAGGCATTGGATCGGTGATGGAGAATTATGCCGGATGCGATCAATCATGTAACAGTCATAACCTAGGGTGACACATAACTAGCTCCAGTTCATCAATGTAATGTAGGCATGTATTCCGAATATAGTCATACGTGCTTATGGAAAAGAACTTGCATGACATCTTTTGTCCTACCCTCCCGTGGCAGCGGGGTCCTAATGGAAACTAAGGGATATTGAGGCCTCCTTTTAATAGAGTACCGAACCAAAGCATTAACACATAGTGAATACATGAACTCCTCAAACTATGATCATCACCGGTAAGTATCTCGGTTATTGTCACTTTGCTACCTCTTGAGCACTGCATTGGTTTTCCCTTGAAGAAGAAAGGGTGATGTAGTAAAGCAGCGTAAGTATTTCCCTCAGTTTTTGAGAACCAAGGTATCAATCCAGTAGGAGACCACACGCGAGTCACCTCGTACCTACACAAATTAATAAGAACCTCGCAACCAACGCGATAAAGGGGTTGTCAATCCCTTCACGGCCACTTGCAAGAGTGAGATCTGATAGAGATAATAATAATAAGATAAATATTTTTGGTATTTTTATGATATAGATTGAAAGTAAATATTGCAAAATAAAATAGATTGGAAACTTGTATGATGGAAAATAGACCCGGGGGCCATAGGTTTCACTAGTGGCTTCTCTCAAGATAGCATAAGTATTACAGTGGGTAAACAAATTACTGTCGAGCAATTGATAGAAAAGCAAATAATTATGAGAATATCTAGGCATGATCATGTATATAGGCATCATGTCCGCGACAAGTAGACCGAAACGATTCTGCATCTACTACTATTACTCCACACATCGACCGCTATCCAACATGCATCTAGAGTATTAAGTTCATAAGAACAGAGTAACGCCTTAAGAAAGATGACATGATGTAGAGGGATAAACTCATGCAATATGATATAAACCCCATCTTTTTATCCTCGATGGCAATAATACAATATGTATCGTTTCCCCTACTGTCACTGGGATCGAGCAACGCAAGATTGAACCCAAAGCTAAGCACTTCTCCCATTGCAAGAAAGATCAATCTAGTAGGCCAACCAAACTGATAATTCGAAGAGACTTGAAAAGATAAACCAATCATGCATAAAAGAAGTCAGATAAGAATCAAATATTGTTCATAGATAATCTGGATCATAAACCCACAATTCATCGGATCTCGACAAACACACCGCAAAAGAAGATTACATCGAATAGATCTCCAAGAGAATCGAGGAGAACTTTGTATTGAGATCCAAAGAGAGAGAAGAAGCCATCTAGCTACTAGCTATGGACCCGAAGGTCTGAAGTAAACTACTCACACATCACTGGAGAGGCCATGGAGTTGATGTAGACGCCCTCCGTGATCAATGCCCCCTCCGGCAGAGCTCCGGAAAAGGCCCCAAGATGGGATCTCTCGGGTACAGAAGGTTGCGACGGTGGAATTAGCTTTTCGTGGCACTCCTAGATGTTTTGCAGGGTACGTGGACTTATATAGGAGGAAGAAGTAGGTCAGTGGAGCAACAAGGGGCCCACGAGGGTGGAGGGTGCGCCCCTTGCCTCGTGGCCTCCTTGATTGTTTCTTGACGCCCACTCCAAGTCTCCTGGATCACGTTTGTTGAGAAAATCATGTTCCCGAAGGTTTCATTCCGTTTGGACTTCATTTGATATTCCTTTTCTGCGAAACACTGAAATAGGCAAAAAAACAGCAATTTGGGTTGGGCCTTCGGTTAATAGGTTAGTCCCAAAAATGATATGAAAGTGTAAAATAAAGTCCATTAACATCCAAAACAGATAATACAATAGCATGGAGCAATCAAAAATTATAGATACATTGGAGACGTATCAAGCATCCCCAAGCTTAATTCCTGCTCGTCCTCGAGTAGGTAAATGATAAAAAAGAATTTTTGATGTGGAATGCTTTCTAACATATTTCTCAATGTAATTTTTCTTTATTGTGGCATGAATGTTCAGATCCAAAAGATTCAAGATAAAAGTTTAATATTGACATAAAAATAATAATACTTCAAGTATACTAACTAAGCAATCATGTCTTCTCAAAATAACATGGCCAAAGAAAGTTATCCCTACAAAATCATATAGTCTGGCTATGCTCTATCTTCACCACACAAAATATTTAAATCACGCACAACCCCGATGACAAGCCAAGCAATTGTTTCATACTTTTGATGTTCTCAAACTTTTTCAATCTTCACGCAATACATGAGCATGAGCCATGGATATAGCACTATATGTGGAATAGAATGGTGGTTGTGGAGAAGACAAAAAAAGGAGAAGATAGTCTCACATCAACTAGGCATATCAACGGGCTATGGAGATGCCCATCAATAGATATCAACGTGAGTGAGTAGGGATTGCCATGCAACAGATGCACTGGAGCTATAAGTGTATGAAAGCTCAACAAAAGAACTAAGTGGGTGTGCATACAGCTTGCTTGCTCATGAAGACCTAGGGCAATTTTGAGGAAGCCCATCATTGGAATATACAAGCCAAGTTCTATAATGTAAAATTCCCACTAGTATATAAAAGTGATAACATAGGAGACTCTCTATCATGAAGATCATGGTGCTACTTTGAAGCACAAGTGTGGAAAAAGGATAGTAACATTGTCCCTTTTCTCTTTTTCTCTCATTATATACTTTTTTATTTGGGACTTCTCTTTTATTTTCTTTTTGGCCCCTTTTTTTCGTCCGGAGTCTCATCCCGACTTGTGGGGGAATCATAGTCTTCATCACCCTTTCCTCACTGGGACAATGCTCTAATAATGATGATCATCACACTTTAATTTACTTACAACTCAATACTTAGAACAAAATATGACTCTATGTGAATGCCTCCAGCGGTGTACCAGGATGTGCAATGATGCATGGGTGACATGTATGAAGAATTATGAACGGTGGCTTTGCCACAAATACGATGTTGATACGTCACCAACGTATCTATAATTTTTGATTGCTCCATGCTATTATATTAACTTTTTGGATGTTAATGGGCTTTATTTTACACTTCTATATCATTTTTGGGACTAACCTATTAACCGGAGGCCCAGCCCAAATTGCTGTTTTTTTTGCCTATTTTAGTGTTTCACAGAAAAGGAATATCAAACGAAGTCCAAACGGAATGAAACCTTCGGGAACGTGATTTTGTCAACATACATGATCCAGGAGACTTGGAGTGGGCGTCAAGAAACAATTGAGGAGGCCACAAGGCAGGGGGAGCGCCTACCCCCCTGGGCTCGCCTTCCACCCTCGTGGGCCCCTCGTTGCTCCACCGACCTACTTGTTTCTCCTATATATATATATCCACGTACCCCCAAACATCCAGGAGCACCACGAAAACCTAATTCCACCGCCGCAACCTTTTGTACCCAAGAGATCCCATCTTGGGGCCTTTTCCGGAGCTCCGCCGGAGGGGGCATTGATCACGGAGGGCCTCTACATCAACTCCATGGCCTCTTCGGTGATGTGCGAGTAGTTTACTTCATACCTTCGGGTCCATAGTTATTAGCTAGATGGCTTCTTCTCTCTCCTTGGATCTCAATACAAAGTTCTCCTCGATCTTCTTGGAGATCTATTCGATGTAATCTTCTTTTGTGGTGTGTTTGTCGAGATCCGGTGAATTGTGGGTTTATGATCAAGTTTATCTATGAACAATATTTGAATCTCCTCTGAATTCTTTTATGTATGATTGGTTTATCTTTGCAAGTCTCTTCGAATTATCAGTTTGGTTTGGCCTACTAGATTGATCTTTCTTGCAATGGGAGAAGTGCTTAGCTTTGGGTTCAATCTTGCGGTGTCCTTTCCCAGTGACAGCAGGGGCAGCAAGGCACGTATTGTATTGTTGCCATCGAGGATAAAAATATGGGGTTTATATCATATTGCATGAGTTTATCCCTCTACATCATGTCATCTTACTTAAAGCATTACTCTGTTCTTATGAACTTAATACTCTAGATGCATGTTGGATAGCGGTCGATGTGTGGAGCAATAGTAGTAGATGCAGAATCATTTCGGTCTACTTGTCGCGGACATGATGCCTATATACATGATCATACCTAGATATTCTCATAACTATGCTCAATTCTATCAATTGCTCGATAGTACACTACAAAAAAATACACTTCCGTGATGATAGTGTTTGTCAGAGTAGGTCGCGTTTTCTGTCATGCATGTACATCCATGACAAATTTATGACAGAATCAAGATAGTCATACATGTGCTGTCGTAGAATTGTTCCATGACATTGCCAAAATTAACATCATGGAAGTGTCCACTTCCATGACGATAAATCACGCATCACAAAAGTGCTTTCGTCAAGGGTGACCGACACGTGGCATCCACCATAACGGAACGCCGTTAAGCTATTGGGTCGGGTTTTGGATCCGATAACCCGTTAACAGCCCCGACCAATGGGAAATTTCCACGTGTAAAATTCTTATTGGCCGAACGAAACATGTGTTAGCTCGTCAGTGGGTCAGATAGGCGCCTATGATATGTCGACACGTGCCACGGCCCACCATTGGCCCATTTAGCTTACAAAGCCGGCCCGTTTGACTTGGTCAAAAGTTAACGGGCTGGCCCATGAAAAGCCTGTTAACGGTCTCTTCACAAATAGCCCATTTTATGGCCCGTTAACTCACGACCCGTTAGGCCTTGAAGGAAATTGGCCCAACAACGTCATGTGGGCCATCGAATATAACACCAACCCATTTCACTTTCGGCCCATGTATGGCTCACGACGTCTTTCGGCCCATATGAGGCCTTCGTATCTTTCGGCCCTTTACAGGCCCACGGTGACTCTAGCCCATAATGAACAGTAATTTTCTTTATACCCGTTAACGGCCCGTGATTTACATGGGCCGCTTCTAGCCCGTGTTAGCTTTAGGCCTCTTGACGGCCCATACGTTCTTGGGCTCCTTTTCGGCCCTCGACTACTTCCGGCCCGTTACTAGCCTGTTCCCCTAATGGGCCAAATTCGGCCCATGGCAAGAGTCGGCCCGTTATTGGGTTGTTCCCCTAATGGGCCAAATTCGGCCCATGGCAAGAGTCGGTCCGTTACTGGCCTGTTACCCTAATGGGCCAAATTCGGCCCATGGCAAGAGTCGGCCCGTTTCTGGCCTGTTAACCCGTTGCGCCGTTTCCAGCCCGTCCTATATTCTAGCCCATTAACGACCCGTTATGCCTGTGACAGAATTAAGCCTTTGCTGTCCTATGGCCTGTTACCGTGCTGGGACGATACCAATTACGCCCGATTACGACCCATGTAGACCCATTTATCCGACGGCCCGAGGCCCACCGATTAAAGGCCCATTTATCGACGGCCCGTAGGAGACCCATGGATCCTACGGCCCGTATATGGCCCATGGTAGTTGCGGCCACTAGCAAACCAGGGAAAAGAAGACTAGGAAATAAATAAGGCCGAAACTAACGCTAGGCTATTAAGGCGATTGCACAGATTACATCCACTTGGCATCAAAGATCGCCACCAGTGCAAATATAGGGAACACCCTACACTATACAAAAATGGCTTGCTGGTTTCTTCAGCCGGTGGCTGCACGTTAAGAATAAATTTTGTATCGCACCAAAACAAATTACAACTATATAACAAAAGGAAGGTTGGCATAAAACTTAACGGTCTAGCAGATAAATGCACCACCAGAAGTTCAGAAGCTCAGTTTATTTGACCTGACTGTTACGTTTTCATGTTGTATTGTCCGATGGAGCACCATAACCCTCGCCTTCATTTCCCCTAGGATCCTGAACAACATAGCAAATGTCTGATAGTCTGTTTTCAAAACCATGCATATCTTGACGACATTGAGCAATGTTTGTCCTTGTTTCACAAAGGGTCTCTGTTAGGGAATGGACTTGTGTCTGGAGCGCAGATACAACATTACTTTGAGCTTGAATATCTTGATCATGAGGCAGTTTGGACGATATTTCCTTAACAACCAACCCAATATTACGCAGGAACGTGCTTTTGGCACTGTTAGTGGACAGGTACTGACCCACTGCAGCAGGAGCTAACATTGCGGTTATAGTTCCCTCGCCACCTTCAGAAGGTGGCGGTTCCACCATTTTTTCCATAGCTCACTGAAAAGTTGAGGTTTTACATTAGTAGTACCTGAACAGAAGGTATTAAGGAGGTAGCAAAACCAAACAAAATAGCTTTCTTCTATATACAGAACTTATTCTGGTGAATCCATGTAAAATAATAGTTGTATTTTATTGCAAAGTACATAATAAAACTAGGTTCCAAACATATGACCATGTACCATCGCTAATGTATTGTCTATTTCTTCACATTGTATTGAGGGCTAAGGATAAAGAGACGAAGTTTATAATACGGTAAGCATATTATGACATCATTCATATCACAAAACAACTAAGAATAGACAAACAGGCAATTGTAACGTTGTGTGGGCAAGTCCAGCACGGAACTAGATTACAGGTCAAGATCAAAGGAACATCACTCCTCTCTTTTAAACCTTGTAAGGTGCAATGATACGCTAAGACAATTGTGTATAAAATTGAAAAGAGTAATAGACATTGGCTGTAAACCATGCAGTTCAAGGCACAAGTCAGAGTAAGTAGTAGTTAAAAGGCATGAGGATTAAGGACTTACAACAGCGGCTTTGACTGGTGTAGTCATGCCCTTCTTCTTGCTGGTGTGATAGTCCTTGAAGATTTCCACAGCATTTGGTTCAGGTACTTTTTGGTCCTTGCGGGCTTTCCTCTGCATTTGGAACAAGTCAATATAGATCTGATAATATGGTACACCGAAAAGAGTGAAACAACAGCTAATTACAAGAGCCTCGCAGTGTGCAATATAGCTACGAGATCCCGTCGTCTGTTGGAATTTCACTTTCATACGGCTGGCCTTATTCTTTGAACAGTTCACCTACAAGAAGATAGATTTGTGTGGCACATGCGTAAATAGGACTTCAACATGTGATCTGATGACATATATATAATGTACCTGATACTTCGGATCGGACCAGTGTTTAACGAGGCCTCTCCAGTCTTCATCAGATATATTTTCTACTGGAGATGTTTGGGCAAGTTCACTATTAGCCTTGCCTTCAAAGTGAGTTTTCCTCAAGTTATACCGATACTGTCGTAGAGCAGACTTGAAAACATGGGTGCAAGCTTGACTGGTTGCATCATCTTGGCTATCCAACTTGAACCTCATCTGTTGAAAATTATGGGAGTCTCATTATCAGCAACCTAGAAAGTATTGGACAGAGCAAGACAATATTACTAGTTTCCATACATAATCATACTTACAGATAAATGGTCGAGGAAGGTGTTGAACCGAGTTTTGTCTTTGTCATTCCTGTACTGAATCCATGTTGGGAGGATACGTACATGACACCTAACAGCAACCACTGCCTTTGATACTAACTTGGCTGAATCTGTAGCATCACGTGGCCTTTTTAAACCTGCCTCAAAACGGATCTCCATTCTTCCTCCTCTAGATTTAGTTAACCTATCGAGCATTATCCCTGATGTTTGTTTCCTCTTGCGCCTAGGTGCTAGTCCAACAACAAACATAGGAAGTGTTAGTGTACAACAAACTGTGAGACTACATATAAAGAAGCATGCAACTGTAACTTGACTCCAGCAACTACCTTCTCTGTTGAAGCTCACAAGGTTCATCTGATATTGCCAACTCGTCTTGTGTCAAGAGTGCTTGGGAAGTAGTGTCAGGTGGCAAGGGAGCTTGGGAACATGCTGCTAGCTCAGTTGACGCATGAGTAAATCGTGCAGCTGGTAGTACTGTGGTAGGTGTTGAAAGAACTAGGGCTGTCTCTGCTTGTTTGGTGGCAGCTATTTGTTTCTGTTTGGCTTTTTTTGCAACTCATGTAGCATGGGATGCCGTGTTTGTAGAATTTTCCGCTGGACTTTGACCTTGTATTGCACCATCACTACCAGCAGAATCTGCAGGGTTCATCTGCTTCTCATTCCCTGCCATTCTATGTTTCTTCCTCTTTCTCTATGCCATGTTAAGTCAAGCCGACAAGAAAAACGAATAACAATTTAGTTCTTCAGAACAAACTGATGCGTGATGGAGACGAACTGAACTTTGATGTTAGACAACCACATGATAGGAGGATGTAATATGTATGAAAAACAGGACGGAAGAGATAACCAGAACTATGATGTGTAAACTAAGAAGAAGACATTTCACCAAATTAGAAGCAATGCAATGGAAGGTAGACACCATATGAAAGATGCTACAAATATCGCTCTGCCAAGTTAACAGTGTCTCATCATAAATGGCGTTTAAACAAATGTGAAGCAGTACAAGAAATAAATCATATGCAAGATGCAAACAACATCACACTACCATGTTAGAGGTCTCTCATCATTAGTGCAATTGCATATTCACAGCTTATGATGTGTAAACTAAGGAGAAGGCATTTCAACAAATTAGAAGCAATGAAAGCTAGACACCATATGAAAGATGCAACGAATATCACTCTACCAAGTTAAAACTGTCTCGTCACAAGTGCCATTTCAACAAATTAGTAGTACAAGCTAGAAAAGAATGTGAGATGTAACCTATATTACAATCCGAAGTCAAAAGTGTCTTATGATAAGTGATTGTTGCAGGTTACACAACAGTAGTAATTTGATGTAAGAACATGGTGTGATAGATAGATATTGTATGTTCTAGAAACAGGAACACGTGTCTTATTCAAGTATAATGTGTAGAGTAAGCAGATGGAATTCAACAAAATTAGAAGCAATACAAGCTAGACATCACACATAACATGCAACCACATATAATAGTGCCAAGTTAGAGGGAGCACCAGTGATGCTGCACTAGGGGAGACGTGCTCATCATAAACACATCTTTGTTGAGTGTTTATGCATGTGTTGTCTTGGAAATCATCTTGGGGGTGTGGAGGAGTAGAAACTATAGAGGCCCTCTGTTCGGAAGGAGCACCTTTATCCGCTGCCTTGCTTTCTTCCTTCCGCTTTATTGATTTTGAATTGTCAAGTAAAACCGACAAGAAAAAGCAATAAAATTCTCTCTTCAGAACTCATTCATGCATGATACTGACAATCACTACTTTGATGTAAGGCAAACACATGATACCAGGATGGAATATGTACGAAAAACAGGACGGCATGGCATGTTCACAACTGTTTGTGTAAACTAAGCAGAAACCATTCCAGCAAATAAGAAGCAATGCAAGCTAGACACCACATGAAAGATGCAACCAATATGACTCTGCCAAGTTAAAAGCGTCCCATCATAAATGGAATTTCAACAAATTAGAAGCAACGCATGCTATAAATCATATGAAAGATGCAACTAATATCGCACTGCATATACTAAAGGTGTCTCGTCATGTTTATTGATGCAGGATACAAAAAACAATAGTTTTATGTAAGGACATGCTTAATAGACAGATGTACTATGTACTAAATACAGGAAGGCATGCCACATTAACAGGTATAATGTATAAGCTAAGCAGACTAGCACATGCAGTTTAACCAGATTGGAAGAATTACAATCTAGACACCATATGCAACATGCAACCACATATCACGCTGCCAAGTTAGAGCAAGCACCTACGATGCTAGTGTAGGGGAAATGCTGTAATCAACTACAAAGCTACGTTCACTATCTTCATCTAGCATTTCTGTTTCTTGAGAATCATGTCGGGAGGCTGACGCTGCATTCTTTAAATGAGGAGTAGTCCCCTTGTCTGCCTGCCTCGTCATAAGTGATTGATGAGGGATACACAAGAACATTAGTTTGATGTAAGAACATGGTTAATACACAGATGTACTAGTATGTACCAAAAACAGAAAGGCATGTCATATTCAAAGGTATAATGTGTAAGCTAAGCAGATGCAATTTAACCAAATTAGAAGCAATACAAGCAAGACATCCGGCTGGAGTGGTGAGCATGATCATCTAGGACCTGAGAGCCTGGTGGGAGGCGGGTTGCTTCGCCACCATCGTAGCTTTTTAGTTGGCTTCCAGGTGATGCCTATCTTTGCTGGGCTTGTCACTGGCTCGGTCAGTGCCCTGACTAGCTATTTGTCTTCTGGTGCTCACGGGATGGTGGTTCATGTAAAAAAAATATTTCCTTATCTTACCGACTTCGGCCTTTCGAATACAAGCTAGACACCATATTCAACGTGCAACCACATATGACACCGTGAAGTTAAAGCAAGCACCTGGGTTGGTGGTTCACGGCGAGTGAGATCATCAACTCCAGAGCTACGTTCCTCGTCTCCATTTACTGACACTACACCCTTTAAAGCCTTGAAACGTTTTTGGCCTAGCCGCGTACCATGCTGGAGCGACTTCTCTCTTTTCTTTTCTGCTTCTGTCAAGGCAGGGTCTGAAATACCCTTGCATAAAAACACAATAGTGAGAGTAAGGGTGAAGTGTGTGCAGAACTAGTGCACTGTAAAAGTAGCAGATAGCAGGTGGCTGAAAAATAAATGATAGGAGACATATGATAGCTCTACAACATTGCATGGCAAACAAAATTAGATTCTACTCCGTATGATTTTGTAATATATGAGCACAGGAAATGCAGGTACTCCTCCAGCACACCACCACATGTGGTCATATCTAAGATAACAGTCGACTGAAAATAAATAGGTCAGTTGATTTTTTTAATGAACCGTCCGATCTATAAGGAACGGGCAGATGGCCTTCATCTACCTCCCGCTAGTCACCGTTGACGATCTTTCTCGAACCGCCAGCGACCACCGGCCCAGACCCCTGCCTCCGCCGCCCCGCCCTCCCATCGACCTCACACCACCGCCGTGCTTGGCAGTGCCCCCAGGCCATCCCTTTAATCCCGGCTGACCTCCAGATCGGGCGCCAGTAGCTCTAGGCCGCACACGCCCCTAAGATAAACACCAAGGCACTGCTTCCCCGGCGTAATAGGCGTACTAGCGCCTGTTACGCCGGGGAATGCTTCCGTTAATTAGGAATCAACTGGCCAGAAATTGAAATTCAGGGGGGGTGACGGACCTCTAGCTAAGGTGAAATAGTATATGAGGAGAAACCTTGTGCATCACGAGTTACTAGGAACATCTAGTATCAAGAAGAATCGGTCAACTAGTGTCTTCTGTGGGATGAATACCGTGCAAGCAGAGACGTAAGATTTGCACGAATAAGGGAAGAGGAGTACCTTTTTCGGTTGCCGGTGTGGTCACCTCCACATGTCGCGGTGATCTTCTTCTTTTTACCAGGGAAACCAATGTTCTGGAGGGTGCAGGCTTGGACGAACCCATGGCCAAATTGTTGACTATGTTGCCGTGGCCCTATGTCGGCGGAGGGGAAGCAGATCCAAGGCGGCGAAGGACGGCGTAGCAGGAACAGCTCTGGTGCGGTGGAGGGTGGCGAAGTTGGAGCGGCAGCGGTGAGGCGCAGGACGGCATGGTTGAACTGGCTCGGGTACGGACGACTCGGCCTCGGCTTCAACTACTAGCCGTGGAGGGCGTTGCGGTTGAGGTTGCGGTGGATGACGACGTCGGGGTATCGGCTCCGGCGCGATGGAGGAGGGCGGCGGTTGATGGGTGGGATGGGGTGGCGGACGGAGGACGCCGGGGTTTCGCGGCTGGTGGAGAGGTATTTTTGGCGCCCATGGAGTACGAATGGGGAATAGGATGGGTTGGGGGAGAACCATGTTTCGGTCTGGGACGCGCTTGTTTTTGGCTTTTTTGAACAGAAGATGGGACACGCTTGTTTGAAATTTGGGGAAAGTACAAACTTTGCCCCCCTCTTAAATTTCGGATCTATTGCGGGTCGGGGGTAGGATGGTAATCCCAGGTGTCCCAAATAGTGGGCGGGAGCGATTTCGGCCGCGTGCATGTGTGCTTAGGCGGCCATTGTGTATGAATGTTTTTTGGATGCGGTTGCGTGGCATCTAGATGAAGCTACAAACCTACCCTGGTTTAGACCTTTGGATGTCGGGCCGGTAGGTCTCACGGGTCGGAGTTATTAGAAAAGTAATTTCCTTGTACTACCAAACATTGGTCTCACGCGGTTTCGAGCGAGTAGAGGCTCTTTTGGTGCTTCGTTCGAAATTTTGAAACACAAGCATTCACGTTTAGAGTACTCTTGAACTATGAGGATTGACCTAAATAGACAACGTTATATTTGACATTGTATGTTTGAAAACCTCATTAAATTATCCGCTTCTTTTTGAAATTTTGACACTTGAAAATCCTATAACTATGATTATTTTGGAATGGAGGAGCTAAATTTGAATCTATTTTGTACACGACTACATATGCTATTATGTACAAAATCAGAGCAAAGATTGGTGCCCCCATAATTTAGGTATGGTTTACAAATTCCATGATATCAAATTCAAATAATTGAATGGACTTCATGTTGAATTTGATTTTTTAAACCACCTTAAGTTGAATTCAAATGTATGCGTTCATAGGTAGCTATTTATAATGTCCATTGTGTAACTTTCGTATGTATAATGTGCTTTACACACACAACATGAACTATACTCATGTTTATATTCGATTGCTAAAGCGATGCATTGTCTGGAGTTCAAAATACTAACTATGTGGATCAATTGTGTCAAATAATAACATAGACATGCTCAAATTCGATAGAATCTAGATGTCTGATGGATCAATGACCGCTCCTTACGCGAATTGCAAATATCATGATCCCATCCTAATATTTGGATACAATTTATATCTTTAATCAATGTGTAGAGCAGTCTTTTACGTGTAGTTTCACTCTCCATTGGTGGTCTCTCACACATGCTCACACACTCTCTCCCGAGGTGTCTTTCTCGCACACATGCTCTAGATATAACCATCCCTCCCTCTCGTAACCATTTACAACTGTTTTCACTAACCTTTATCGCAAGCACTCTTCCTCTCGTAAACATACACACGCACAATCCTCATCGACCCTTTCTATATACATGGACCTACCTACGTGTCTCATGTACGCACATTATCTTTACGCCTGTCTCTCACGCATTGTCTCACACCTCTCTTCCTAATCAACAAGTATGATTCTAGCAGAGCATTCTGTAGGATGCCCCTTAAAGTTAGGTTGGATGAATAGTAATATCAGAGATAAAGGGGTTACCTTAGTCCGAGAACCTAGGGTTACAAATCCTAGCCGGCTTTGTTAGTGGACACATAGTCCTTCAAAATTCTGCTATCTTTGTCTTGTACGACTAGTCATCCATGGGTCTTCCTAAATGTGTCACGGGCCGACCAATGTGGCGTAGGACGGAACCGAACGAAGGGCCTCACCTCGACCCACCGGACCTCACGCGGTGACACACCCTCTGCCCCTACGTCTCATTATCTTCTCACACCCACACATACCAACATAAACACCACACACACAGAAAATTTCTCCTGGTGCCTCTATTCCCTCCCCCTTGCATACACACACTCAAGGGAATGGAATCTCTTGTCGTGACGTCATATTCGTCTCTCTCTCTAGACCACTCTCATTTCTCGTGCTATCTCTCCCACACCCCCCCGTCGGCCCCTCTATCCATGCCTCTCTCGAATACGTAATACACACACACACCTCTCTAGGCCCCGCCAAATGCATCAACTACACATTCACACATGTTACATCACATACCCTGTTGATCTAAAAAGCCCTCTCTTCACGTTTATTTCGCATACAACATTCCTTTTGAATAAAGTGTGGCCAAAAAATTATTTTAGAGTTTCTACATATATACAACATTACAAAGTTATATGGAGGAGTACGAACGCTAATTTGCATTGCATGGTGCCCACAATGATATTTATTTCGCACTATGAATTTGTATATTTTTATACTATATACAAAGTTAGTCATAATAAAGAGAAACGAGGATCATCTCTCTCTCCATCGCATACCCCCCCTGTACGCCCCGTTCACGTATGCACACAAAACTATCTCCAGGTCCAGTAAAAGTAAGCCCCCAGAAAATTCACGCATGTTTCATCTTTCTCTCACGATATATGCAATGACGATCATTGTATTTGAAGCGAAAGCACGATACGTACATTGGACTTCAGAATCCACTCATTACGGTCACCATTTACGTTTAGTGGTTATTATACAGTCACGGGCTCACCGTACAACTCTGTATTTGCTCATGACATGACTAGTTGACCAGTTAAACGCTCCACGTGGCACCTCTAGTGTTGCATCACATTATCTCACTACCATCGTGCCCACCTGTCGACTTGTATCTACTCTACATCTACACTTTTATAAAATACATAAAATACACTCTTATAAAAAACAGAGTTGGTGATGATGGTGTTCCTGCCATCCTGCAATATAGGCCGTCCGATTTATATCTGACGGATAGGAAAGAAACTATGGCAATTTTGCAAAAAGGTACCCACACACCTCTCCACATTTGCAAATAAGGCCTTCCCTCGTTCATCATTTTCTCTCACAAGATAAACAAGTCATACAAATGCATCTTGATGTTACGTGCAATGCACGAGCATCTTGCTAGTAAGAATGAAAACAAACGACAAAAAAATATTTGGACGGTGGTTCGAAGTCATGACCGCGGGCACAGTGGACAAGGTGGCCTTGTATTGGTATGCTGAGCCGTCTGTTTTAACACACATGAGCTGGTGTGGTGATTATACACACACGCACGCATGCACACGAACTGCATCCACGCAACACATGCACCCACGCATGCACGTAACACTCACACGCACCCGCGCACGCATGCATGCACACATCAGTACACCACACGACCAACACACACTCTCATGCTCAAGTGCTCAACCTACACATGCATGCGCACACATTAGGCCCTGACAGACACATACACAACCAGGTGATTCCCGCGCACAGGTTGGAGCCTTGTCGCGCCTGCATAAATTTGTGTTTATCTGACCTTTTGCCTATGCGAACTGACAGGTGGGACCCACAAGGAACATGGTCAATTTAACTAGTCAACATGGCGCCACGCAGACTATTTGGCCGGTCAACAGAGTGCAATCCGATGCTGAACTGTGAGCAAGTGACCGTATAATCACCGCAAAACGTATATAGTGACCGTAATCAGCTTATTCTGAAGTTTGGTGACCGTATTACGATTTTCTCTCTGTAGGCCCTCCAAAACTACATCTCTACACGTTCTCACATGTTACACTAACAACTATGCAATACAGCACTACTACTACACTCTAACACAATAAATCATATGTGTTTTTAGTTTTACTAGATATCATATTGTTACTTATAATTATTCAGTTTGCATACATTAAAATTGCCTTTGAAATGTATGGCCAATATCATCTACCGCGCGGGAAAAATCCCGCCCTTTCCTATTTAATCGGGTTTGTATCGATGGATCGTGCGAAACAGCAAAACTATAGTACTATACAGTACAAGTGACAGTTCACTAGGCCGTCGTGTCGTCTACTCCTCCGTCGTAAGAGTGGAGCGCTCGCTTTCATAAATCTTCTAGTCCCTTTCGCCGACATGTGGGACATCAAGCTACCGGGTCCACGTGCCATACCGGAATACAATGCAGAGCAGCTGGGGTGAAGCACCCCAGTCATGGCGCCAGCGTAGTAATGAGCAATGAGGCGTCAAATCACAAAGCTGCACCTTTCCCGCAGTTAAGTTGGAGGGACGAAGCAACCATCATTTCACTCGTTGCTGAATCCGCTTCTCCCTCATCTTCTTCAACTTAACCACGTGTTGCTTCTGCCGTTATTCCGCCTCATGTGGGACGCGGATCGGCTTGGTAAAGCACTGACACGTGGGACCGCATGTTAGCAAACCGCGAGGACAACGTCCTCCGAAAATAAGAAGCCTAATCCTAGACTTACAAAGGGCTACATAGCTGCTACGTATACTTTCCATCTAATCTATATATGCCCCCCTGATTTTCAGGTGGGGTGGGCCTAATACTCTCCTTTAATCCAATCAAATAGTCCCACATCACATCAATTCGTAACTTTACGTAAACCATTACGTGGATGTAGCATTGCTCAAATAAGAAACCTCCCCCGCCATCCGCGCGGCAAAATCACCTCCTTTTTACTAATCTTGATTCTATAATTTTTTAGATCAATATAATTGAGATTTGTATAGATAGCACACAGGAGCAAAACCAAGTGGTACGGTTAAGGGCATCCACAATGTGTAGCCAAATGTGAAAATAGCTTTTGGCATCGTGGGAACCATTGTGGACGGTGTTGCCAAAGCCAAAAAGATGGAACCGAAGCTCCCTGATTGATTGATTGAAGGAATAGAAAAATGCAACGTATCTCCTCTTTCTCCCATGCTTGGACGCATGTAGTACAGTATAGAGCATAGAGTCTACTCCCCTGTCCCTTCTATCACAAATCACAAAGCAGTGAGGCGTCAAATCACAAAAGCACGGACGAAGCAACCATCATTTCACTATTCGCTGACTCCGCTTCTCCATCGTCTTCTTCGAGAAACCATCTCACCGCACTAGTACTCCTAGTAGTACTCCCTCCGGTCCTTTTTTGTCTGCGTCTAAGAAAATTTCGTTTTCCCCGCAATGCTCTCAGCATTGGCATTTTTTCGCTGCTCTTTCCAACCGGACCCTCCATCCCTTTCCACCGCATGCGTGTCTGCAGTAATCCCATCTCTCTTTCCCATGTGCTTCGCATCTTCCCAAGGCAGAGAGAGCTACTTGCATGCAGAAACAGGAGAAAGAGCGAGAGGCGCATGCATGCAGAGAGATGGACAGGGGAGAAAGAGACGACATGCATGCATGCGGAAGTGAGAAGGTTGGTTTGCATGGCGCTGCATTAATCAAGCGATGAGGAGTGAGATGGTTAGCTCTTTGGTCTTTGGAGAAAAAAACGCATTAATTGACACGTGAAATGAGGATTTGTATCGATTAAATCCCGCGAAGGAAAACCCCGCCTTTCTTTTTTAACACTAGTACTCCTAGTACGTACGTACTTATCCTGTTTGGGTCTAGGCCTTGCATTGCCAAACTTCGCCACACATATTTGCCAAGCTTGCCTAAAGTTTTCAAAATGAGGAGGTACACTTGCGCACGGTTGTCGCGGTCGCACCACACCCTCACACGGTCGCTCCTGCACGCCGCGGTCGCACCGCACCCTCACACAGTCGCTCCCGCACGCCGCAAATCCAACCAAGGGAACGCACCCTCACTGACACGTGCTGTCGCATGTGAACAAACCAAACTCAGCCATCCTATCGCTGACACATAGTTTTCGTTCATAGAGTATGTTTATCCAACCGCATGTTGGGGAGTATCCGTACGGCCCATGGGGTGGTCTGTTGGGGAAGAAGAAGAGGTGAGGAAGAAGGAGGAAAGAAGGGTTAGGAGACGTAGGATATTCATCCAACTGACGGAAATGGTAGACTGACCCAAGTCAGGCGACTTGCATAACAAATATATGTTTTTACACAGCAAAAGATCCATAAAAACAACAACATAAAGAAAAACTATCACTGCTCGCGGAAAGAGATGGCCTCGTCGTCTTTGGCTGCCGGCGCGAACCAGCCGTCGCTGCCGACGTGTGTCTCCGCACCGTGGTTGTCCTCGGCCTCCAGCTACTCGTTCAAGCGGAGCGTGCGGGCGCTCTGCACGGACGAGAGCACAGCCCGGTTCAAGTCGAGAACGTCCGGTTCCGCCTGCAAGAGGGCCTCGATGGCAGCGGCATCCGCGCGCTTCGCGTCGAGTCGAGCCTCCGCCGCCCGATTCAAGTCCAGGACGTCAGCTTCTGCCTGCAGGAGGGCGTTAATGAGAGCGGCATCTGCGCGCTCTATGTTGAGTCGAGCCTCTGCCGCCCGGTTCAAGTCCAGGACGTCCGGTTCCGCCTACAGGAGGGCCTTGATGGCAGCGGCATCCGCATGCTCCGCCTCAAGTTGAGCCTCCGCCGCCCGGTTCACATCCACGACATCCGGTTCCACCCACAGGAGAGCCACGATGGCAGCGGCATGCGCGCGCTCCGCGTCGAGTTGAGCCTTTGCCTCCCGGTCCTCCTTTAGTATCGCCATGTTGAACCGCTGGTCCGCCTGCACCATGGGGGACTCGGACGCCGGCACGAAGTCGACGTCCATCGTCTCATACCCATCGGGGGCCTTCTGCATCGCGACCTCCGCCATGAACATTGGATCGGCTTCCTCCTCCTCGTAGCTTGGCTCCAGAGAACTCGAGGATTGGCCCATCGCAAAGCGAGCTTGGGAACGGAGGTCTGTGGCACCGACCACCGCCGCGATTTCTGCGCGGCGCTCCGGCATCAGCATCTTGTAGTAAGTGATGTTGCAACGCACCATGGCTTGTCGGCGAACTAGGGGACGCTTGATGCGGGGTAGGGGATCGAAATGTGGGGAATGGGCTGGAGATTTGGTGTGGTTTTATGGCAGTGGCTGGCGTAGGCCGAGCAGCGAAGGTTCTGGTGTGAATAGTGGTTCCGGTGACGACCGGTCAATCAGTTTTGACTGTACATTGCTCTTGTCACGTTCGTGTTGCATCCCGGCACGCTGGACCCTCCACGTCGCTCACTGAATGGAATGCGCTTCATCTTGCGTTTTCGCTCGCTTGTGGGACCGCAGTTGAGAGCAAACCGACGTCCCTCCCCCTCCCCCGCCCACGTCATTTATTATACCACCACTCCCTCCGTTTTATGCGGAGTAAATAAAAACAAAGGGAGTATACTACTGATGAGGATTCCCTGACGTGGCCGAACCCATTGAGTAACTGACATGTGGGGCCTAGCAAGCATGGGGTCCGCCAGTAAGTGACCAAAAGGGAGGGTAAGGCAGGGATACCTATGTCAGAGGATCCACTTCCACTATACTACTTTGACCAAATGTTAGAGTAATAATATATGACATGCAACTTACACAAATGTTAGAGTAATAATATATGGCATGCAACTTACACAAAGCATACAAGGTCTAATGCATTTTTCGAGACTAACTTTGACCAAATGTTAGAGTAATAATATATGACATGCAACTTACACAAAGCATACGGTCAAATTCGTATGTGAAAGGAGTTTCCAATGATATAATTTTCACATCATACATCTCATGTACTATTAATATTGTCAATAGTCAAATTGGAAACCATCTCGAGTACAAATCTAGGAGTACGTACGAATCTAACAATATTGATTGGGTGTTGTTGAGTGTTGATACCTTTTTGATTAAAGTAGAGATACTTTGACTACACATAAAACTTATATGTAAACTAGAAAGGATAGGAGGGAGTATATTGTACGTTCAAAAATGAAACGAACATTGAATACCCTTTATATATGATTTGCGGATGCTATGATCACCGATTCAAAATTTTGAATCCGCCTTAGGTATCACGTGCCCCCACTCGTTCCCTCTCGATTTCATCTCGGGGTCCGGAGATCTATTGAAAGAGGACTAGGGTGGGTACATGCGAATGATACTCCGCGGAATGTTCAAATGAGGCATGCGGGAGGATGGACTCGACTGGAGGGCGATATGATCGATGGAGAAGAGGGTTGTAGAGGAATGAGAAATAAGAAAACACCACATGATTATACTTGAACGGCTCAAATAAACAATAAGTTGTCTCGCTTGGCCTACATAGTGAAAGGCCTAATGCGCAACGTGGAGCACTGACACTCGAATATGGCCGGGAAAACAGGGAAACCGACATGTGGGGCAGACTAGTCCAATGGAGGAGCTGGCCCACGACCTCCTCGCCACCGACAACCGTTCATGTGGGTCATTGGGGCCAACAACGGGGCGCAGCTCCAGCACCGCCTCTGGACACGGCGACCGCGGTGAGCGACACACTCATATCGTAGCTAGACACGGTCGGTTTTAGTGTGCCGAGGGTGGCGTTAGTGATGTGGCACGACCAACAGTATGTTTGGTTTGTGCCCAAGGTTGCACCATCAAAGCATTGGGTAGCCAAAATTTTGGTTGAGGTATTGGTTGCCCATGATTTGGCCGACATTGGCAAGAAAAATGAACTAGAGTTGGCTAGAGTTCATTGGCATGCCAAAGAAATGGCAACCATCCAAACAAAGACCAATCTTTGGGTCATGACCAAAATTTTGGTTGAGGTATTGGTTGCCCATGATTTGGCCGACATTGGAAAGAAATATGAACTAGAGTTGGCTAGAGTTCATTGGCATGCCACAAAAATGGCAACCATCCAAACAAAGACCAATCTTTGGGTCATGATTTTTTTGGTAAGGTGCACTTTGGCCACAATCCAAACACACCCCAACAACCGGCTCATCGAGGATGCACGGGGCGCCGTGACGCGTCCGCGGAGTGGTGTAGCCACTACAAAAAAAGACACATCCGTGACATTTTGGGCCGAACGAATTTTTTTCCTGTCATACATATGACACTTCTATGACGATAATTGCGACAAAACCCGGTATCATCATAGATGTGGTGGGCTCCTACTTCTATGATAAAAAATCATGACAGAAAATGGGCTTTTCGTCCTAGGCGGGCCGGAGACGCAGCTGCATGACATTCTTTGGGCCATCCATGACAGAAAAAACCGTGGTAGAAGTGAGGGGGAGGAAAATTTCAGGGAGTTCCCGGTTACGGTGGGAGGTCGGGGGACGAGCGATGCATGCTTCTCTCATACATGTACGCGCATGTGTGCGAGGCGTTGGCTCTAACTGAACCCGAGCGAGGCGTTGGGCTCTAACTGAACCCGAGCGATTGCACTGCAGGCGACGCGTTACTAAACCCGAGCGATCAATCGATGACTGTTAACTGAACCCGATCGAGCGATTCCTTCGCTACTGCTGCTAACTGAAGCCATTCGATGCTGCCTTTGGATGAACAGTGAGGGTTGCAGGGGGGTTTGGATGAACAGTTCCCGGTGGGGGTGGATGAACAGGACCCCGTGGTGTTGCCTCTGGATGAACAGGACCCCGATCGATCGAGCCGGTTGGGGCTGGATGAACAGGACCCCGTGGAGGGCTGGATGAACAGGACCACCCCGTGGAGGGTAGGATGAACAGTAGACGGTGGAGGGAAGGATGAACAGTAGCCCGTGGAGGGGTGGTTAAACAGGAGCCCATGGAGAGGGCTGGTTGAACAGTAGCCGGTGGAGTAGCGCGCGGTGGAGGCTGGATGAACAGGAGCCCGTGGATGAACAGTCGTAGGTGGAGGCTGGAGGAGGTCGGCGGTGGATGAACAGTAGCGAGTGGAGGCTGGAGGGGGTCGATGGTGGAGATGAACAGTATCCCGTGGAGTCCCGTTTTGCGGTACGCCACACCCCTCCCGATGAATAGGACCCCCATTTCGACCGTAGCGCTCCAACACAAGTCCGTTTCGTCCGTTTTGCGGTACGCCACACCCCTCCCGATCAACAGGACCCCCGTTTCGACCGTAGGAGGTCTGATTCCTCCGTTTTGCGGTACGCCAGACCCCTCCCGATGAACAGGATACCATTTCGAACATGGCCGGTCGAACACAAGGCCGTTTCCTCCGTTTGCGGTACGCCAGGCCTCGTTTCCATCGCCTGTTCCGTCCAAGCCCTCCCGATGAACACGACCACGCATTCCGTTCCGACCTAGCCGGTTGGCTCCCACGCGTTCCGTTGCCTCCCCATGAACACGACGCATTCCATTGCCTCCCCATGAACACGACGCATTCCGTTGCCTCCCCATGAACACGACAACGACGCTGTTTCTCCATTCCGACCCAGCCATGTACACGAGCCCTGGCCGTACGTATGCGCGAGTAGGCGTTCGAGACCCCGCTCGTATGTACACATACGTGGCCGTATTTTCTTTCTTGCACCCTGGCCGCTGTATGTACGTGTACATGCTACGTGCGCGCCTCTACTACGACACGTGCGCGCCTCTACATCGACCAGTATGTACGTACATGTTCACGACCAGAATGACAACGCTACGCACGCTTCGACTAGGTGGGTCCCGACTATCAGGCACTTCCTTGCGTGCGAAGATGTAGCTGGTGGGTCCCAGCAATCAGGGGAAAACGTTTTTTCATGAAATACGGTGGCCCGTCCGATGGGTCCCCGCTGTCAGGTGGAGGAATAATTATTTTGCACGTAATAAGGATGCACTTCCTTGCTGCGGCTGTGGACCCAGCTATCAGCCTCTCCACGTACAGTCCACATCCGATGGAAGCTGTTCCTTGACCACGTTGACCACGCCGCGCCGAGAGCACCAGGGCAGTGGACGACGGCGAGGCCTAGGAAGGGGTTGACGCGAAGCCGGGGAAGACGCGGCAGTGGATGCCCACGCGTAGAGGAGTACGAGGGTTCACTGGTTCGCTGCGGTGTGAGGCTGCCGTTGCCGCAAAATAATAGGGGGTGTGGGTGAGTAGACGGATGGCCTGGCCAGCGGTGGGAGTAGTAGGGGGCGGTGAGGCCTCCGCCGCATCGTAGCCGGCCACTGGAGGCAGGAGCACGAGGCACGACCGGCGCTGGTTTGGGCGGCTGGAGCAAAAAGACCAGAGGTTGAAGAAGCACTACGGCCGTTGGATGGACATCATACGGTCACTAGAGCTAGAATCGTGCATATTGACTAAGTTGACAAAGCCCTCCGTCCCCGTCAACTTAGTAGGCCCACAAGTCAGCCTCCCACCAAGGTGGGTCCCAGCTAGCAGGGGGTATTCATTTTTTGTGCGTAATAAGGAGGCACTTCCGGTGGGTCCAAGCTGACAGCAGGGGGAACGTTTTTTTCACGAAATACGGTGGCCCGTTGGGTGGGTCCCAACAGTCAGTGGCAAACGTTTTTTTCGCGATATACCGGTGGGCGTCCGGTGGGTCCCTGCTGTTAGGTGGAGGAATAATTATTTTCCGCGTAATAAGGAGGCACTTCCTTACGGCTGCCGTGGACCCAGCTGTCAGCCTCTCCACGTACAGTATTCTTCCGATGGAATTCGGTCGTTGACCACATTGACCACGCCGCGCCGACAGCACCATGGCGGTGGACGACGGCGAGGCCTAGGAAGGGGATGGCACAGAGCCGGGGAAGATGCGGCAGTGGATGCCCATGCAGAGAGGAGTACGAGGGTTCACTGGTTCGGCTGCGCTGCCGCCGCCGTAGAATAACACGGGGTGTGGGTGAGTGGAGTGGAGGGATGGCCTGGCCAGCGGTGGGAGTAGTATGGGGGCGGTGAGGCCTCCGCGGCAGCACAGCCGGCCACGGGAGGCAGGAGCAGGCGGCATGACCGGCGCTGCTTTGGGCGGCTGGAGCAAGAAGACCAGAGGTTGAAGAAGCACTAGGGCCGTTGGATGGACATCGTACGGTCAGTCAAGCTAGAATCGTGCATATTGACTAAGTTGACAAAGCCCTTTGTCCCCGTCAACTTAGTAGGCCCACTATACTGGGTCCTAGCTAGTAGGGGGAGTATTCATTTTTTGTGCGTAATAATGAGGCACTTCCTTGCGTGCGAAGATATAGCTGGTGGGTCCGAGCTGTCAGCGGTGGTAACATTTTTTCGTGAAATACAGAGGCCGTTTCGATGGGTCCCAGATGTCAGGTGGAGGAAATCATTATTTTGCGCGTAATAAGGAGGCATTTCCTTGCGTGCGGCCGTGGACCCAGCCGTCAGCCTCTCCACGTACAGTCTACTTCAGATGCATGTCGGTCGTTGACCACGCTGACCACGCCACGCCGAGAGCACTAGGGCGGTGGACGACAGCGAGGCCTAGGAAGGGAACGACACGGAGGCAGGGAAGACTCGGCTGTTGTTTTTGTTTCCCACGCGGAGGGGAGTACGACTGTACGAGGGTTTACTGGTTTGTCTGCCATCGCCGGAGAATAACAGCAGGTGTGGGTGAGTAGAGGGATGGCTAGGCCAGCGATTGGAGTATGGTGGGGTGGTGAGGCCTGTGCGGCAGCACAGTCGGCCGCGGGGAGGAGGGAGCAGGCAGTCCCGCCGGCGCTTGTTTGAGCGGCTGGAGCAGGAAGAGCAGAGATTGAAGAAGCACGACGGCCGTTGGATGGACATCCAACAGTATACAGGCCATTTGTGGAAAGCCTCAAATCTGTGGAAAACAACATACAACCCATCTGCCATTATTTCAAATAATTTACAGCTCATTTGCTAATTCTTACGAGTTTTTTTGGAGCCCATATTCTTTATGTTAGCATTACAGCCCATATTGTGGCCACGGTTAAAAAATTATACGAAATTTTGCATATGTCGATGCGGTCTGAACTGTTTTTAATCCCGAAATTTCGAGTCACATTCAGACTGATTTTAAAAATAAATGTATATCAATATAAAATCCAATAAATTGTCCACGCTTAAAAATCAATGCAATTTAAAATCTCGAAATGAAAAAAAGATATTTGAAAATAATTGCCGGTTTAATGTGTTTTAAAAATTCACAACCCATTTCTCATTACTGATAGGCCATTTTCTCGGCCAGCCGAATGAAGCTCTCCTCGTCTTGAAAGATTTGCAGCCCAACAGGCCTGATAAAGCGACTTACTTGACAAATCACAAAAGAACTGGGCTAGCCATTTTTAGAAAGAAAAAAAAAACTACTGGGCTGGTCTATGGTAAACATAAACGAAAAGGCTGTCTAGACAGGCCAGAGTGTCCCGCACAACCCAGTTGACACCCTGCTTCCGTCTCAAAAACAAATTAGATAAATGTCACTCCAATTATGGCGATTCATAAAAATGCCACTGCAATTTCCAAACTTTGAAAAATGCCACTACAATTTTTGCAAACTTTGAAAAACGCCAATGTAGTTTGCAAACTTTGAAAAACGCCACTCCAGACTTCGAAAAATGCCACTAGAAATGGCATGAAATGGCATTTTTCAAAGTTTGGAAATTGCAGTGGCATTTCTCGGATACACCAGATTTGGAGTGGCATTTATCAAATTAACCCAAAATAAAAATAACTGGGCGAGCTGCTGGGTCCCTGGTGTCAGCCGCTCGTTGTGCAATTCTCTCGTTTATTGACTACGTTGATAATGGCATGGGACCCAGATGTCTGAAATCCACTAGGAGGAGCCATTTTTAATTTGCTTGAAATAAGGAGGCACTTGCTTGTGTACTGCCATGACCTTGGCGGGTCCCTGCTATCATCCTCTCCACGTACAATCATCTCCTGATTGTGTACGCGTCCACTTGCTAGGCCCACAAGTCAGCCTCTAAACCATGGAGGACAAATACAACCCATTTTCTCTGCGTACAGTACCAGTTAGTCGTGCTTCAAAACTGATCGGCATGCCATTAAAAAAATAAAGGTCGATAACTAATGCGGCACCTCGGGCCAACGCGGCCAGATCGCATTTTGCACGAGAAATTACACACCATGTTTCGTTGACATGTGGTCCCGTTCCAACATATCAGTGAGACGACGGCGAGTAGTAGGAGTATTTCCGAACGGACGTGTAGGCCGGGGCGCCTCTTCGTGAACTGTGGCAAACTCGCAACCGTCCACCGACTCTCCGCCTTTCCCTCTCGATTTGGAACTGCTGTTGCACGCTCTTCCTCTCCCTCCTCCATTTTCCTTTAGCCCTTCACCCTTTCTTCTTCCATTGTTCGACCGTCTTCTCCATGGAGGGAACAGGCCGGAAACGACCCCGTTATTCTTGCCCCGATCTAAAAGATGACGTGGTGGAGGAACTCATTGATTGGTGCGACGTCATCACCTCGGCTAGCATGACAGGTTCGTTCAAGCCCATTCTCGACTCAACTAATAACATCATTACAAAGAACCCAAGAGTCAAGGAGCGGTTTGATCTCCCATATCTTCTTTGCCGTGACCCTGATGACTGGCGCCGGCACGACGGAGGCCTCGCCCTATGCCAGTTGATGCCGCTTGATAATAATACGTATGATGTTAAGATGCCATCGCTTGAGGGCAAGGCTTGGGCGGGCGCAAATGGAGATTGGGTTGTTTACATTGGGTCCAACTGCGAGTGGGAACTTGTGAATGTGTACACTCGTCACCGGGTTCCACTTCCAAAAAACTCAGCACACTGCCCAGAGGTTGAGCACACCGGTAATGTACGCACGTTCAAATACAATCATGGTGACTGTCTTCTATGGAAGATAGCAATTTGTCGAGTTCCCAACCGCTCTTGGAATTACAACAACTATCAAGTTGTTGCTATCTTCGACAAGCTTGTTGCCGTCCTTCGTGGTTCGACTTGATGGATATTGCTCAAAAATCAGTTTCTGTACACGGATGAGTACTGTGATGCAATTCAATACGAGGGCCTTGTGTTTGCTGCCACCACTCGTGGCACTGTTTTTGCATGGCATCCTAGTAGTTTCGGTACGTTTGTCTTCCACCGTAATTATAATTGTTTCATCCACATGCATGCGGGTTAGCAAGTTTCCCTTTACTAATTAACCTTCTTCTTGTGTTTCCAAGGTCCTGTGAACATCCCACCACCTATACTTGAAAATTTTTATAACCAGGGGGGAGATGCCGATGGTGATGATCACGAGCGGCGCCCATATACTCTGTGGCGCCTGGCAACTAATTCTGATGGACCACCTCTTCTTGTGTGTATACAGCCCACTGATGATGTTACTGCTAAGGAAGCAGGTGTCTCCCATGGTCGCACTCTCCGGACCTATTCCAACACCCGTTGCATGGTATTCGGGATAGATACTAGTGTGCTAGCGCCAACTCCTTCTCCCTGGCACAGAATTGATAGTCTTGGAGAAAACTCGCTCTTCCTTGGACAAAACTATCCGATGATGGTGAAAGGCGATCCAACTGCTGTTGACACATTTATGAGAAGCAACTGTGTCTATACCTCGGACATTTGGGTGGTTCCCTACCCTAGTACTGATATAGTAGGCCGCTTCAGCCTGGGTGATCAGTCCTGCATTGGTCTCCAGATCAACAACGGACGGCCCGTCCCAGAGAATCACTTGTGGTTCAAAGCAAGCGTTTCCAACGACGCGGAATGGTTGAGTTGAAGTTCATTTCATGGCTTGTTATTTGTTGTGTGGTGAAAACTTTAGTATTTATAATGTATCCTCGTTGTCGATGTGGGTTGATGACCTGTTGTATGTAATAAAATGATATGCCTGTGATAAACTTACTAAATTTATGAATGGCTTTCGAGTCGCTTCTCTGAGTGAGTGGTGCGACGAGGCAAATTTTTTTCCGAATACATAATTGTATGTGCATTGCAACAGGTTATCGGATGAGGCCAATCAACAATAGTAGTATACTATTTGTACTAGCTTCACATGCTTCGCGCGTCGGGTGGGTGTTTTTACTGTAGCCATATGTTAATGTGTCCGTTGTACGTAACCAGCACCTTGAATCCTCGATACTAGTATACTATATAGTAGTAGGAGTAAGTAGTAGGAGTAGTAGGGTGGCATGGGCCAGAACAAGCATTCACATCCAGGAGTACGGCACACGCCACCACCACGACATCCATCTGACACCATATTATTTCTTGGAGTCCGTGCTAGAGCAATCTCTTCAACCTCGTGGTTTCTCTAACTTCAGCCATCGCACGGCGGGCGAGTTGGGGGTTTGCCGATAGTCGGTTTCCTTAACTGCGGTCCCACTTGTAAGGCTAACTCCAACGCACGACCCCAAACGCACCTCCGTTTTGCACGAACTCCAACGATAATTTTGACTAGAAAAGCAAGACCAAAGAAAACAAGAACCACAAGAATACATTTTACTACTCCTGTAAGTTGGATTAGTGCCGTCTCGATGCATTCATTGTTGATCTGCAGAGGCTCGATCTTGCGTCTGTGCTAGCTAGAAGTGATAGAACATTTACTAAATTGCGCTTTATCAATATATGGATGTACTCTTCTTACCAATACAAAAACTTGCATCCATTCTACTCCCTTCGTTGCACAATACATGCCTTCTATTTGTCAAAATATATATGTATCTAGACATGTCTTAGTATATAGGTACATCCATTTTTGGACAAATGGAAGTCAAGTATTTTGGAACGGAGGGAGTACATATAAATTTTTTAAATTAGCACAACTAGTCTAATCCGAGAGCGGAACCGAAGATTTGGTCGGGTTCTTCCTCCTTTTGCCGACATGTGGGACATCCAACATCCAGGTCGTGTCATGAAAGAAAATAGAGTGGTAGTTGAAGCCACGAGATGTGCATCTTGGGTTAAACTGTAAATAGAATCTTACTACTCTTGAGTAACTCCAAAAGCAGCCACCGAAGATCTTTATTGGATTTGTTTTTCATCAGCAACACGTCGAGGTGAAAGATGTGCAGGTTCAGTGGGTCCTCTTGCGTTTTCACTGACATGTGGGGCCGCATGCGAGCAAACAGACGATGGGCTCCGTGCGTCCGCTGGCTAGCTGAGAAGAGAGATAGAGGAGGGCTGAGCATGGACTACAGGAAATTTGTTCTACGTACCTCGATATAGGCTCGATATAGTGGGGTGGCATGGGCCATAACTAGCATTCACGTCTAGAAGTATGGCACACGCCACCCACACGAGTCCCATCCGACACCAATTTTCTTGGAGTCCGTGCTACAGCCATCTCTTCTCCCTCCTGTTTTCTCAGCCATCATGCGGTGGGCGGGGTGGGGGTTTGCCGATAGTCGGTTTGCTCAACTGCGGTCCCACTTGTAAGTGAAAATGAAACACCGCACGCATTCCCGCTTGAGCGACGTGCCGGACCAACCGTGGGGGGTGCGACGCGAACACGACAGGCTTTTCCTTTTGAACTCGTAACTTGTAAAATTTGGGTCTGCTCCATGGCGTGACCGATAGATAGAAAATAACGATTTTGCCTAGAGTAATGAGAAGTTTGGTTCTGGCGCCATTCATGCATGGAGTATGTATAAAAATTATGAAGTTGATGCGAAAGGTAAGATAATTACTGTAGTATCATATACTACTACATGGATTTGACGGAAAGATAAAAATACATACGGATCCATCAACGTCCAACGACATCCTCACACCCTAGTGCGCCGGGTCACCAACCGACGTGTGAGGAGCAGCGGCGTTGGGGGCGAGCTCAACGTGCTTCTGAATAGTGCCTTCCAAGGTTGCCCTGTGCTCCAAGAAGGCCAACGTCCCATCGTCCTCCTCTTGCATGATGTAGTCCTTGTGGACAATTTGCGCGTAGACGTGGGTGATTATGTCGATGGTGTCTTGCTTTTCTACATGTACTGTACTACTACGGAGTGCATGCATGTGTGTACCCGGGGTGGAAGCACTGCATGCATGTGTGTACGCATTATTCCCTCTAGTAATAGACGTCGTGCTATAACTACCAATGCTATTTTTCAGGCTGATCGCTAGTCGCCTTGGTCCCACATATTTTTTTCTTTTTTCTGAAGCGCGCTGTATAAACAGTGACGGATGGAGTAGTATGAGAGGATTCAAAGAAGAGCGTATTGATGGTTGCTTCTTCAGAGCAACTTACAGTGGGAAAGGTGGGGCTTATGATTTGACTGCTCATTACTCACTATTAATGCGGCGCAACGACCGGGCTGAGTCTCCCATGCGGTTGTGCACTACCCCCTCGGTTCTTAAATATACTCCGGAGTATTTGTCTTTATAGAGATTTCAATGAGTGACTACTCAAATATTTGTCTTTTTAGATATTTCAAATGGACTGGCACATACGGATGTATATGGACATATTTTAGAGTGTAGATTCACTCATTTTGCTCCATATGTAGTCACTTGTTGAAATCTCTGTTAAGACTAATAGAATATTTAGGAACGGAGGGAGTACACATATGAAGCAAAATGAGTGAATCTACACTCTAAAATATGTCCGTTTGAAATTTGTAAAAGACAAATATTTAGGAACGAAGGAGTATAATTTTGTGCATGGCACATGGACCCGGATGATGAAGAGGCTTCTGGCAATGCTATCAAGCTTCCATCATTTGTTTACATAATTGACATACTATACAAATAATTTTCCAGTGACATGAAATTGTACAATGGTGTGAGCTTTCAGGTTTTGTTTCGCGTGTCTTGCCATTGATGCTCTTTCGGAAACAATAAAAAACTAACTTCCTTGCTAATGCATGTCAATTATTAGCAGATCAGAGCTAATAATTACATCACAACTGAAGACAAAGTTGTGAGAAGGTGTTAAATTAAAATTGATCCATGCTTTCATTGGCAGCAACGTCCCCCCAATTAACTATAGAGGTACCATGGCTGGTATATGTGTGGAGGAGGAGAGAGGCCTACCTCATGTATTAAGGAGATCGATCTCCCTCATGTATTAAGGGAGATCGATCGGCATCCATGCATATGTGCAGGAGATGAATAAGGTTGGGAGAGAGACAGAGCTAGAGTGTTGGCGGGGGGTGGTAGTGGAGTTGCTTCTAACAAATGGTGGGATAGGCTTGCTAGACAAACGGAGGGCACACCCACAATATCAATAAGAGAGGAGATGGCTGCTTGTTGTCTGTGCACGTGCGTGTGAGAGACGGGTCAGGAGGCATGCACGAATGATGAGGGGGGACGATGTGGCTGTGGTAAGCAGACGTAACTACATAGGAAGATGAATCGCCCTTTGTAAGAGAAAGGAGAGACATAACTTGTGAGGTACGTCGATCGATGGGGGGGTAGTTAAAGTCGATCTAGGTATATGTTGGGAGATCGATTGGTATACATGCATGTGTGTGTTAGAACAAATGAGGCACGAGGAGAAGGCTAGAGAGAGAGGGATGCATGTAGGAGGTGGTACGAGAGGCATACTATATTGAGGGGGAGGAGTGTGTGAGTACGAGAACGATGAAAAGAGTGGTGGGAGTGAGGCATGGACGGTGACAAGAGAAGAGGGGAAGCTTGTGTTTGTGCTAGGCACACCTGGCTAGAGAGGCATATCGATCGATGTGTGCCGTAAAGAAGGAGCTGGGGGGCCGTCACACACCGTGGGTGAACGACCTAAAGTGAAAAGACGAATTTGCGTGATGGAGCTAGAGAATGCTGAGGGAGGGTGAGAGGGATGCGGGTGTGTGCATGCACAAGAGAAAGTTAGCGCTAGCTACAAAGATAAGCGGGTTGTGTGGGTGTAAAAGACGAATAGAGATCATATATACTTCATTATAAAAAGCGAATTCGGATATTTGAAGAATTTATCATAGTGTTTCAAACCGACGGATGTGTGAATATATATAACGGTGATACACATGGTGTGGTTATGAACATGGTATACTACATTTAATATATTTTATCTCTACTCTTATAAAAAAACAGAGTTGTTGATGATGGTGTGGCTGCCATCCTGCATTATAGGCCGTCTGATTTATATCTGGCGGATAGCAAGGAAACTATGATGGTTGAAGTTGGCAACAATCATGATTGTAGATTCTTATTGAAATAGAGAAACGAATTCAAATTTAGTTCGAATTGCAGCGGTAGTATAGACATTTGGAATGCACTAAAATGTTGGTATGAGTAGGTTACATGCATTATACAGCAAGCAAAAAAATTTAATCAGACATAACATGGATTCACACTCCCTCCTTCCATCTATATAGGGCATAATGAGATTTTTAAGACCGCCTTTGACTATTGACAAGATTAATAGTACATGACATGCACAATGTGAAAATTATATCATTGAAAGAACCTTTCACACGAATTTAACGGTGTGCTTTGTGTAAGTTGCATGTCATATATCATTGCTCTAATATTTGGTCAAAGTTAGCATCGAAAAACGCATTAGGCCCTATATAGATGGAAGGAGGGAGTAGCTCTGAATAGCATTTGTATAGTAAAACGGGGCAAGACTCTCTCTTTGTGTGGTGTGAATAGTTTTATTTTTTTCATTTTCTTTTTGGTTGAGGGAAGTGCGAATTGATTTGGTACGTACAAGTACAATATTACTACACGTTAGGCTTGTCCCTAAAATTCAACCCGCGTCTTGTTATATCCCAAAAATTCAGATATCGTGCTCCCAAAACTGGCGCCTTCACAACCCGCGCCTTGCTATCCCGAAATTACAACGGGCGCGAAAAGTCCCTCCAGCTGCCAAATCCCGACACGCGAAATCCCCCTTCTAACCCTAAGCCGAAAGGGCCGCTAGTTCAAATCGGTGGGGGGTACTTTTGTAACACACCCTACATTTTGGACAAGCGTGTTCCTAAGTCATGCTTCACCCCCTCCCATCACCCCCTTTTCGCCATTCGAAATCCCAGGCTGCCATAACCTCTCCGCTCTAGCCGCGAAACCCCACCCTCCTCCATCCGCCACGTCACCGCTGCCCAGCTGGAGCCTCTTCCCCGACGACGTCGTCCACCGCAACAGCTCGACGTCCCTCGTCCACTTCCCCGGATGAGGATCCGTCGTCCATCTCGCCGTCCCGCCGGTTCAGCCGCCCCGTCCTCCACCCCCAAGGAGATGCTCCGACGATCGCCTCGTCTATTGATATGTCTCCAACGTATCTATAATTTTTGATTGCTCCATACTATATTATCTATTGTTTTGGACTATATTGGGCTTTATTTTCCACTTTTATATTATTTTTGGGACTAACCTATTAACTGGAGGCCCAGCCCAGAATTGTTGTTTTTTTGCCTATTTCAGTGTTTCAGATAAACGGAATATCAAACGGAGTCCAAACGAAATAAAATCTTCGGGAACATGATTTTCTCACCGAACGTGATCTAGGAGACTTGGACCCTGCTCCAAGGAACAAAAGAGGCGTACTTCTTCCTCCTATATATATCCACATACCCCCAAACTATCAGAACAGGAGCCAAAAACCTAATTCCACCGCCGCAACTTTCTGTACCCACGAGATCCCATCTTGCGGCCTGTTCCGGAGCTCCGCCGGAAGAGGGCCGTCATCATGGAGGGCTTCTACATCATCATAGCCTCTCCGATGAAGCGTGAGTAGTTTACCTCAGACCTTCGGGTCCATAGTTAGTAGCTAGATGGCTTCTTCTCTCTCTTTGAATCTCAATACAAAGTTCTCCCCTCTCTTGTGGAGATCTATTCGATGTAATCTTCTTTTTGCGGTGTGTTTGTTGAGACCGATGAATTGTGGGTTTATGATCAAGTCTATCTATGAATAATATTTGAATCTTCTCTGAATTCTTTTATGTATGATTGGTTATCTTTGCAAGTCTCTTCGAATTATCTGTTTGGTTTGGCCAACTAGATTGGTAGTTCTTGCCATGGGAGAAGTGCTTAGCTTTGGGTTCGATCTTGCGGTGTCCTTACCCAGTGACAGAAGGGGCAGCAAGGCACGTATTGTATTGTTGCCATCGAGGATAACAAGATGGGGTTTATTTCATATTGCATGAATTTATCTCTCTACATCATGTCATCTTGCTTAAGGCGTTACTCTGTTTTTAACATAATACTCTAGATGCATGCTGGATAGCGGTTGATGAGTGGAGTAATAGTAGTAGATGCAGAATCGTTTCGATCTACTTGTCACAGACGTGATGCCTATATACATGATCATACCTAGATATTCTCATAACTATGCTCAATTCTGTCAATTGCTCAACCGTAATTTGTTCAGCCACCGTAGAATACTTATGCTCTTGAGAGAAGCCACTAGTGAAACCTATGGCCCCCGGGTCTATTATCATCATATCAATCTCCATTACTTTAATCTTACTTTGCTTTTTATTTTGCTTTTACTTTTTACTTTGCATCTTTACACCAAAAATACCAAAAATATTATATCTATCAGATCTCACTCTCGTAAGTGACCGTGAAGGGCTTGACAACCCCTAATCACATTGGTTGCGAGTAGCTATCGCTTTGTGCAGGTACGAGGGACTTGAGCGTGGGCTCCTACTGGATTGATACCTTGGTTCTCAAAAACTGAGGGAAATACTTATGCTACTCTGCTGCATCATCCCTTCCTCTTCGGGGAAAACCAACGCAAGCTCAAGACGTAGCAAGAAGGATTTCTGGCGCCGTTGCCGGGGAGTCTACGCAAAAAGTCAACATACCAAGTACCCATCACAATCCCTATCTCTCGCATTACATTATTTGCCATTTGCCTCTCGTTTTCCTCTCCCCCCAATTCACCCTTGCCGTTTTATTCGCCCTCTCTATCTCCCTATCCTCCCTCTCTATTTGCCTATTTTCCCTCGCCATGTCAGAACCAAAAAGAGTTGGGGGTTCTCTCCCAAGTTCTAGTGCTTTAGACAATCCTGCTATCTTATCTAAACTCATAAATCGGAATGCTATAGAACAACTTGCCGGAGTTATCAATGAGAACCTTAGTAATTTTGATGAAGATGATTCTGGAATTTTTCGTTATTTACTTGATGAATCTTTGAAAGATGCTTGGGATAGGCTGTTAAGGATCCGGGCTAGCTATGTACCCCAATATCAAATTGAGGTTTACTTGAAAAGCTTTTATGTTGGGCTACCCGCTTCGTTCAAACAAATCTTAGATTCTATTTTCGGGGGGGGGGGGGGGGGGGGTCTGGAAGGGGACCCCATTGATACCTATGAGAGGATGAAAACTATATTTGGGCACCCTATTAATGAGAAAACTGAAATTACATCTCTCTTGCTTTCTTACCAAAATGAATCTATTAAAGAGATAAAAGCTAGCCTAGATGCCAATTTCCGCAACATACTTAATCTATCTTCTACCATTAATGGACATGTAATTTGTCAAAATACAAAGATTAATTCCATATATAACAAGTTTTCTCTCTTTCTCTCTAAAACCAAAGATGGCAATACCTAGATCTATCCTCGCTTTTATGCCTAGCTAGGGGCGTTAAACGATAGTGCTTGTTGGGAGGCAACCCAATTTTATTTTTATTACTTGCCTTTTGCTCCTGTTTAGTAATTAATAAATTATTTAGCCTCTGTTTTGGTTGTTTTTTTTGTGTTTAATCAGTGTTTGTGCCAAGTAGAACCGTTGGGAAGACTTGGGGAAAGTCTTGTTGAACTTGCTGTAAAAAACAGAAACTTTAGCGCTCACGAGAACTGCTGTTATTTTTATTTGAAGAGTGATATTTAGTTAATTCTTTTGGCAGATGATTAATACATAAATTCCTCACGTCCAGAAATTTATTTTATAATTTTTGGGGTTCCAGATCTTGCGCTAGCTACAGATTACTACAGACTATTCTGTTTTTGACAGATTCTGTTTTTCGTGTGTTCTTTGCTTATTTTGATGAATCTATGGCTAGTAAAATAGTTTATAATCCATAGAGAAGTTGTAATACAGTAGGTTTAACACCAATATAAATAAAGAATGAGTTCATTGCAGTACCTTGAAGTGGTCTTTTGTTTTCTTTCGCTAACGGAGCTCACGAGTTTTCTATTTTGAGTTTTGTGTTGTGAAGTTTTCAAGTTTTGGGTGAATTCTTTTGATGGATCATGGAACAAGGAGTGGCAAGAGCCTAAGCTTGGGGATGCCCATGGCACCCCTAAGATAATCCAAGGACACCAAAAAGTCAAAGCTTGGGGATGCCCCCGGAAGGCATCCCCTCTTTCGTCCAGTTCCATCGGTAATTTACTTGGAACTATATTTTTATTCACCAACATGATATGTGTTTTGCTTGGAGCGTCTTGTATTATTTGTGTCTTTGTGTCTTAGTATGCCACAATCATCCTTGCTGTACACACCTTTTCAGAGAGCCATACACGAATTAAAATTTGATAGAATACTCTATGTGCTTCACTTATATCTTTTGAGCGTAGTAGTTTTGCTCTATGTGCTTCACTTATCTTTTGAGCTAGATAATTTTGCTCTATGTCCTTCACTTATATCTTTTGAGCTAGATAATTTTGCTCTATGTGCTTCAGTTATATCTTTTGAGTGTTATAATTTTGCTCTATATGCTTCACTTAGATCTTTTAGAGCACGGTGGTGGATTCGTTTTAAAGAAACTATTGATCTCTCATGCTTCACTTAAATTATTTTGAGAGTCTCTTAGTAGCATGGTAATTTGCTTAAAAATAATATGCTTGGTATTCAAGATTTGTGAAACTTTCTTTTGAATGTGTTGAATACTAAGAAAAGATTGAAGCATGATAATTGTTTTGAGATATGGAGGTGATAATATTAAAGTCATGCTAGTTGAGTAGTTGTGAATTTAAAGAATACTTGTGTTAAGGTTTGTGATTCCCGTAGCATGCACATATGGTGAAGCGTTATGTAACGAAGTCGGAGCATGATTTATTTATTGATTGTCTTCCTTATGAGTGGTGGTCGGGGACGAGCGATGGTCTTTTCCTACCAATCTATCCCCCTAGGAGCATGCGTGTAATACTTTGCTTTGATAACTTCTAGATTTTTGCAATAAGTATATGAGTTCTTTATGACTAATGCTGAGTCCATGGATTATACGCACTCTCACCGTTCCACCTTTGCTAGCCTCTCTAATACCGCGCACCTTTCGCCGATATCATACACCTACCATATACCTTCCTCAAAACAGCCACCATACCTACCTATTATGGCATTTCCATAGCCATTCCGAGATATATTGCTATGCAACTTTCCACCATCTAGTTCATCATGACACATTCATCATTGTCATATTGCTTAGCATCATCATGTAGTTGACATAGTATTTTTGGCAAAGCCACCGTTCATAATTTCTTCATACTTGTCACTCTTGATTCATTGCATATCCCGGTACACTGCCGGAGGCATCCATATAGAGTCATACTTTGTTTTAGAATCGAGTTGTAATCATTGAGTTGTAAATAAATAAAAGTGTGATGGTCATCATTCAATAGAGCATTGTCCCAATAAAAAAAGAGAAAGGCCAAAGAAAAAAAAGAATGCCCAAAAAAATAAAATAAATAAAAAGGGGCAATGCTACTATCCTTTTTCCACACTTGTGCTTCAAAGTAGCACCATGATATTGAAGGAAATATGCCCTAGAGGCAATAATAAAGTTATTATTTATTTCCTTATATCATGCTAGAATTGTATTAACCGGAAACATAATACATGTGTGAATACATAGACAAACTTAGTGTCACTAGTATGCCTCTACTTGACTAGCTCGTTAATCAAAGATGGTTATGTTTCCTAACCATGAACAAAGTGTTGTTATTTGATTAACGAGGTCACATCATTAGTTGAATGATCTGATTGACATGACCCATTCCATTAGCTTAGCACCCGATCGTTTAGTATGTTGCTATTGCTTTCTTCATGACTTATACATGTTCCTATGACTATGAGATTATGCAACTCCCGTTTGTCGGAGGAACACTTTGTGTGCTACCAAACGTCACAACGTAACTGGGTGATTATAAAGGAGCTCTACAGGTGTCTCCAATGGTAGATGTTGGGTTGGCGTATTTCGAGAATAGGATTTGTCACTCCGATTGTCGGAGAGGTATCTCTGGGCCCTCTCGGTAATGCACATCACATAAGCCTTGCAAGCATTGCAACTAATGAGTTAGTTGCGGGATGATGTATTACGGAACGAGTAAAGAGACTTGCCGGTAACGAGATTGAACTAGGTATTGGATACCGACGATCGAATCTCGGGCAAGTAACATACCGATGACAAAGGGAACAACGTATGTTGTTATGCGGTCTGACCGATAAAGATCTTCGTAGAATATGTAGGAGCCAATATGGGCATCTAGGTCCTGCTATTGGTTACTGACCGGAGACGTGTCTCGGTCATGTCTACATTGTTCTTGAACCGTAGGGTCCGCACGCTTAACGTTACGATGACAGTTATTATGAGTTTATGCATTTTGATGTACCGAAGATTGTTCGGAGTCCCGGATGTGATCATGGACATGACGAGGAGTCTCGAAATGGTCGAGACATAAAGATTGATATATTGGAAGCCTATGTTTGGATATCGGAAGTGTTCCGGGTGAAATCGGGATTTTACCGGAGTACCGGGAGGTTACCGGAACCCCCCGGGAGCTATATGGTCCTTAGTGGGCTTTAGTGGAAAGGAGAAAGGGGCAGCCCAAGGTGGGCCGCGCGCCTCCCCCCTCCCCTAGTCCTATTAGGACAAGGAGAGGTGACCGGCCCCCTCTCTCTCTTTCCCCCCTCAAGGAATCCTATTCCAACTAGGATTGGGGGGGGGGAATCCTACTCCCAGAGGGAGTAGGACTCCCTTGGCGCGCCCTCCTTGGCCGGCCGCCCCCTCCCCCTTGGCTCCTTTATATACGGAGGCAAGGGGGCACCCTAGTACACACAAGTTGATCCTTGAGGTCGTTCCTTAGCCGTGTGCGGTGCCCCCTGCCACCATATTCCACCTCGATCATATTGTAGCGGTGCTTAGGCGAAGCCCTGCGACGGTAGAACATCAAGATCGTCACCACGCCGTCGTGCTGACGGAACTCCTCCCCGATGCTTTGCTAGATCGGAGCCCAGGGATTGTCATCGAGCTGTACGTGTGCTAAGAACTCGGAGGTGCCGGAGTAACGGTGCTTGGATCGGTCGGATCGGGAAGACGTACGACTACTTCCTCTACGTTGTGTCAACGCTTCCGCAGTCGGTCTGCGCGGGTACGTAGACAACACTCTCCCCTCTCGTTGCTGTGCATCATCATGATCTTGCGTGTGCGTAGGAATTTTTTTTGAAATTACTACATTCCCCAACAGATATAGCGAGTCTCATATATTATGCTTCAAAGTAGCACCATGTTCTTCATATAGAGAGTCTCATATGTTGTCACTTTCATATACTAGTGGGAAATTTTCATTATAGAACTTGGCTTGTATATTCCAATGATGGGCTTCCTCAAAATTGCCCTAGGTCTTCGTGAGCAAGCAAGTTGGATGCACACTCACTAGTTTCTTTTGTTGAGCTTTCATACATTTATAGCTCTAGTGCATCCGTTGCATGGCAATCCCTACTCACTCACATTGATATCTATTGACGGGCATCTCCATAGCCCGTTGATATGCCTAGTTGATGTGAGACCATCTTCTCCTTTTTGTCTTCTCCACAACCACCATTCTATTCCACCTATAGTGCTATGTCCATGGCTCACGCTCATGTATTGCGTGAAGATTGAAAAAGTTTTGAAAAAGTTAGAGTATGAAACAATTGCTTGCCTTGTCATCCGGGTTGTACATGATTTGAATACTTTGTGTGGTGAAGATGGAGCACAGCCAGACTATATGATTTTGTAGGGATAACTTTCTTTGGCCATGTTATTTTGAGAAGACATAATTGCTTTATTATATGCTTGAAGTATTATTATTTTTATGTCAATATAAACTTTTGTCTTGAATCTTTCTAATCTGAATACTCATACCACAATTAAGAAGATTTGCATTGAAATTATGCCAAGCAGCACTCCGCATCAAAAAAATTTCTTTTTATCATTTACCTACTCGAGGACGAGCAGGAATTACGCTTGGGGATTCCTGATACGTCTCCAATGTATCTATAATTTTTGATTGCTCCATGCTATATTATCTACTGTTTTGGACTATATTGGGCTTTATTTTCCACTTTTATATTATTTTTGGGACTAACCTATTAACCGGAGGCCCGGCCCAGAATTGCTATTTTTTTGCCTATTTTAGTGTTTCAGATAAACGGAGTCCAAACGGAATAAAATCTTCGGGAACGTGATTTTCTCACCGAACGTGATCCAAGAGACTTGGACCCTGCTCCAAGGAACAAAAGAGGCGGTCACGAGGGTGGGGGCACCCCCCTAGGGAGCGCCCCCCTGCCTCATGGGCCCCTCGTTGCTCCTTCGGCGTACTTCTTCCTCCTATATATATCCACGTACCCCCAAACTATCAGAATAGGAGCCAAAAAGCTAATTCCACCGCCGCAACTTTATGTATCCACGAGATCCCATCTTGGGGCCTGTTCCGAAGCTCCGCCGGAAGAGGGCCGTCATCACGGAGGGCTTCTACATCATCATAGCCTCTCCGATGAAGTGTGAGTAGTTTACCTCAGACCTTCGGGTCCATAGTTAGTAGCTAGATGGCTTCTTCTCTCTCTTTGAATCTCAATACAAAGTTCTCCCCCTCTCTTGTGGAGATCTATTCGATGTAATCTTCTTTTTGCGGTGTGTTTGTTGAGACCGATGAATTGTGGGTTTATGATCAAGTCTATCTATGAATAATATTTGAATCTTCTCTGAATTCTTTTATGTATGATTGGTTATCTTTGCAAGTCTCTTCGAATTACCCGTTTGGTTTGGCCAACTAGATTGGTTGTTCTTGCCATGGGAGAAGTGCTTAGCTTTGGGTTCGATCTTGTGGTGTCCTTACCCAGTGACAGAAGGGGCAGCAAGGCACGTATTGTATCGTTGCCATCGAGGATAACAAGATGGGGTTTATTTCATATTGCATGAATTTATCTCTCTACATCATGTCATCTTGCCTAAGGCATTACTCTGTTTTTAACTTAATACTCTAGATGCATGCTGGATAGCGGTCGATGAGTGGAGTAATAGTAGTAGATGCAGAATCGTTTCGATCTACTTGTCACGGACGTGATGCCTATATACATGATCATACCTAGATATTCTCATAACTATGCTCAATTCTGTCAATTGCTCAACAGTAATTTGTTCACCCACCATAGAATACTTATGCTCTTGAGAGAATCCACTAGTGAAACTTATGGCCCCCGGGTCTATTATCATCATATCAATCTACATTACCTTAATCTTGCTTTGCTTTTTATTTTGCTTTTACTTTTTACTTTGTATCTTTATACCAAAAATAGCAAAAATATTATATCTATCAGATCTCACTCTCGTAAGTGACCGTGAAGGGCTTGACAACCCCTAATCGCGTTGGTTGCGAGTAGCTATCGCTTTGTGCAGGTACGAGGGACTTGAGCGTGGGCTCCTACTGGATTGATACCTTGGTTCTCAAAAACTGAGGGAAATACTTACGCTACTCTGCTGCATCATCCCTTCCTCTTCGGGGAAAACCAACGCAAGCTCAAGACGTAGCATCTATCGCGGCTGCTCCATCCCCACAGCGCCGCCTTAACCTGCTCCACCGGAACCGCATCATCCTCACCGACTCCTTGGACGAAGCCGAGGCCTTCTCGGCGCCACCAAAGAGGTTGTACACTCATCGCATCGCACCTTCTCCTTAACTCAACCTCCCGGTGCCGACGGTGCTCCATCTCGCACCCCCATGGAGCGGCTACCTTGAAGCCGGCGCCGCGGGAGACATCTCCACGACGGCTCTCCCCCAGTGCGAGGCCCCTTCGGCAGTGGCGTCCATACCAGCCGGATCTGCTGCTGTTGCTTCGGCTCTCGCTCGATCGCTCGCTCGCCCAGCTGCTGCTGCTTCTCTCCCCCTCGCTCGTGCTGCTGCTCTGCTCCGATTAAGCCACACTTCAGTCGACTGAATCGACTTTTGGGTCAGTCGATTTTCGGGGGTTGGGGGGGGGCTCGCCGGAGTTAAGGAAGAACCCCCCGCAGCGGGGACGGGGGCTCGCCGGAGAGGTACCCCACTATCTATCTTAGGGTTCAGGGTGGGGGGGCTAGAGGGCTGGCTGGGGCGGCGGTGGCGAGTTGTTTCGGGGCGGCGAGGTGGCGCTGGGGCCGGCGGTTCGGCCGGTGGTGGCTGGCGGCTCAGGGGGGTGCAGGTTGAAGATGAACTACGGGCCCTCCCTAAACTACATGTCAAGTGCCTCTCTGCTACCATTGCGTTCAGTTTCGACAATAGCATTCAGATTCTACAGTAAATTTTAGTTTCGACAGTTAAGTTCAGAGTCAACAGTTTTTACCTCATCTGTTGTAGTCAGGTAGTTTTTGGTGATGTTAATTTTACATTCATTTTACAACATGTATTAGAGATGCTATTAGAATCCCACTTGAGATTGACGATGTCTATCTTGTGCTACTTCAGCCTTGACGTCTTACGACTCACCGGAGCTGCTCCAATGACAGAACGATCCATCACAACAGAGCAGTGCCCTGGACACCGTCTACAGATTCCTCAGATCTTCCTCCACACCTCCGAGAGCCACCTCTGCCTCAACTGCTTCAGCGACCAACCCAATGATGCTGAGGTTGACACGGCTACGGCAACGAGGTTGTACACTTGTTGCATCACTTATTACTATACATTCACATCGATCCATTAGGGCTATTTTGGTTCAACGGAAAAACATCGATCCACTGGTTGTTACCATCACTCTAAATTTCTGCATGCTCTCCTTACATAATCTCACCATATTTTTGTCGTATGCATGTCAGATATTGTACACAGTCATGCTGAACATGTAGAGAAAAAGAGAAGAGTTTTGCGCGGCAATACAATGTCATGCAGACATCGCTCCATGGTGGGTTCAATGGCAAACTGAGGGAGTCCTAGATTAGGGGGTGTCCGGATGGCCGGACTATACCTTCAGCCGGACTCCTGGACTATGAAGATACAAGATTGAAGACTTCGTCCCATGTCCGGAAGGGACTTTCCTTGGCGTGGAAGGCAAGCTTGGCGATACGGATATGAAGATCTCCTACCATTGTAACCGACTATATGTGACCCTAACCCTATCCGGTGTCTATATAAACCGGAGGGTTTTAGTCCGTAGGACAACGTACACATCAATAATCATACCATAGGCTAGCTTCTAGGGTTTAGCCTCCTTGATCTCGTGGTAGATCTACTCTTGTACTACCCATATCATCAATATTAATCAAGCAGGACGTAGGGTTTTACCTCCATCGAGAGGGCCCGAACCTGGGTAAAACTTCGTGTCCCTTGCCTCCTGTTACCATCCGGCCTAGACGCACAGTTCGGGACCCCCTACCCGAGATCCGCCGGTTTTGACACCGACATTGGTGCTTTCATTGAGAGTTCCTCTGTGTCGTCGCCGTCAGGCTCGATGGCTCCTACGATCATCAATAGCGATGTAGTCCAGGGTGAGACCTTCCCCCGGAAAGGTCTTCATCTTTGGCGGCTTCGCACTGCAGGCCAATTCACTTGGCCGTCTAGAGCAGATCGAAAGCTACGCCCCTGGCCGTCAGGTCAGATTTGGAAGTTTAAACTACATGGCTGACATCCGCGGGGACTTGATCTTCGACGGATTCGAGCCACTGCCGAGCGCGCCGCACTGCCCCGACGAGCATGATCTAGCTCTGCCGCCGAATAGTGCCCAGGAGGCCACACCCGCATCAGCTTTGACCCTTAATTCGGAGCCAACTGCGCCGATCGAGGATGGGCGGTTGGACGCCACCTCGGGGGCTGCGATCTCAATGGCGATGGAGCCGAACTACAGCCCCGTACTCTGCAAGACTCGTGACTCCGAGGAGCCGAACTCCTCTCCAGCCTCTGAACCCTCCGCGCCCCTGCTGATCGAACCCGATGGGGCGCCGATTATGGAGTTTACTGCCGCGGACATCCTTCAGCACCTGCCTTTCGGCGATATTCTGAAGACACTGAAGTCTCTCTCTTTATCAGGAGAGCCCTGGCCGGACTACGGTCAGCAAGGTTGGGATTCGGACGATGAAGAAATTCAAAGCCCACCCACCACCCACTTTGTAGCCACTGCCGACGATTTAACCGACATGCTCGACTTCGACTCCGAAGACATCGACAGTATGGACGCCAATGAAGGAGACGATGAAGAACCAGCACCCATTGGGCCCTGGAACGCCACCTCGTCATATGACGTATGCATGGTGGACGCACCAAAAGATGACGACGAGGAGCGGAAGGACGCACCGAAAGCTTGTTCCCTCGAAAAGCAGTCAAAGCGGCGACACAAGCACTGCCCCAAATCCCGCATCGACAGAAATAGCGATCATACAGACTCAGCGTTGGAGCAGGGCGAACCGCTGCCGAACAATGGCAATCCGGATAATCAAACCGAACAAACAAATCCTATCAAGGCTAATGGTCCGGACGACACAACGTCGGACAGGCACCCGGAGCAGCAGACTGCCCGTAAAAGGCTTGTTGCCACCGCAAGGAGTCTGAAAAAGCAGAAGCAAAGGCTCAAAGCCACGCAAGACACAATCCAAATCAGATGGAGTAAAATACTCAACACTGTAGCAAGGTACGGCGACAATCGCCCCTCCAAGAGCCACTCAAAGCGGAAGCTGCTACCCGAATTCGATGAGGAGGCCTCAGAACCCCCACAACCAAATATCAAAGCAGCCACCTGGTCGGATAGACGACCCCTCTATCAACACAGATCGGCATACAACGCCGCTCACAATACAATACGCGACCCATGCAAGGGCTCGCACCCAAAGGACGGCGCAACAAGATCCATCTATGGACCACGCAAGCGCGCCCCAGCATACAATGCAACACAACAAACATCCGAACAACGCGGTACACCCAGCTACAGGGGTGCCGCACACCCCCTATGTTTCACCGACGAGGTGCTGGACCACGAATTTCCAGAGGGATTCAAGCCTGTGAACATAGAGGCATACGACAGAACAACAGACCCTGGTGTCTGGATTGAGGACTACATCCTTCATATTCATATGGCTCGAGGAGATGATCTCCACGCCATCAAGTACCTACCCCTCAAGCTCAAAGGGCCAGCTCGTCACTGGCTCAAAGGCCTACCCGAAAGCTCCATTGGAAGTTGGGAAGAGCTCGAAGACGCCTTTCGGGCAAATTTTCAAGGGACTTATGTCCGACCTCCGGATGCGGACGATTTGAGTCATATAACTCAACAGCCCAGAGAGTCAGCCTAAAAGCTTTGGAACATGTTTCTTAGTAAAAAGAACCAGATTGTCGACTGTCCGGACACCGAAGCCTTGGCAGCTTTCAAGCATAGTGTCCGTGACGAATGGCTCGCCAGACACCTCAGCCAAAATAAGCCGAGAACGATGGCTGCACTAACAAACCTCATGACCCGCTTTTGCGTGGGTGAGGACAACTGGCTAGCCTGATGCAGCACCAGCGACCCCAGTACATCTGAAGTTAGAGATGGAAACGGGAAATCACGGCGCAACAGCAATAACAAATGCCGGAATAAAGAAGACAACACGAAGGGCACGACAGTAAATGCCGGATTCAAAAGCTCTCACCCAGGTCAAAAGCCGCCCCCAAAGGCACCAGGGATGAATTGTCCAGCCTCAACAAAATTCTGGACCAAGTATGTCAGATTCATAGTACCCCTGGTAAACCTGCTAATCATACCCACAGAGAATGTTGGGTCTTCAAGCAGTCCGGCAAGCTTGACGCCGTACACAAGGGGGAGGATACACCAAGTGAAGACGAGGACGAGCCCCCCAAGCAAGACATGGGGGAACAAAAGAAATTTCCACCAGAAGTGAAAACAGTAAACGTGATACACGTAATCAAGGGAAAAAACAACGCGGCACTCCCAGGAAAATATACCCAAGTGCCTGTCGCCACGACGTCCTGCCACTGGTCATCTCAACCGATCACTTTCGACCATCACGATTACTCAGCAAGTATCCGACACGCAGGATGGGCTGCCTTGGTATTAGATCCAGTAATTGGCGGATATCACTTCACAAGAGTCTTGATGGACGGCGGCAGTAGCCTAAACCTAATATATTAGGATACAATCCGCGGGATGGGGTTAGACCCAACACAAATTCGCCATAGCAATACTACCTTTAAAGGAGTAACGCCAGGCCCAGGGGCTCGTTGTACGGGCTCCCTCCTACTACAAGTTATATTCGGCTCCCCCGATAACTTTCGTCGCGAGCATTTAACTTTCCACATCGCTCTGTTTCAAAGTGGCTATCAAGCACTGCTCGGACGTGAAGCTTTCGCTCGCTTTAATGCAATACCACAATACGCCTCCCTCACAATCAAGATGCCCGGTCCACATGGCATCATTACAGTGCACGGAAATATCAAGCGATCTCTGCACGCCGAAGAGAGTGAGGCTGCCTTGGCAGCCGCACACTAAAGGCGCCCGGACAAGCGAAAGCATCCAATAGGTCGTCAAGACATCAGATACAACTAATCAAGTCCAACGCCGCTATTTATACGGAATAAGTGGTCACACCCCTATTTGTCAATACAAGGGGCTCAACGCGCGCAGACAAGTGGCAATTTCTTATCATCTTGAAATATATGTGGTTTCTTTAAAAACTATCTTTTGGCACGACAACCTTTTCACTTAACTTCCTCTCTTTTATAGACGATCATCGTGCTACACCCGTCCAGGATACGGCACAACGGAGACACAGGCGCAGCCGTGCAGCAGGGACCCGCTCCAAGGATTCTTTTTAGATTAAGACCCTGCATAAACCTTTTTTACTGTCTCTTGTTGATACATATCCACCGTTGAGAAGGATGCTGACGTCTTGGCATGTGTCCACGCCAGAACAATGCACATACCTGGACACAAGGGGCTTCTTACAAAGGCCACTATTTAGGCCCGGTTTATACCACAAAGACCGAATACCTTAGGGAGTGTTCGGCGTCGCGAGTTTGGCCCTATATGCATCAGCTCCGAATCATTGTCTTTGGTCAAATGTTGGGTTTGCCCAGCTCCTGTGTTTTGGTGCCTTACGTTCCGCCTTGCCGGCTAAGGTAGCACCAGGAGAACTACTGCGATTGTGCCCTGGTTCATCCGGACGAGCACCTCAGTAGAGAAAGCCGAAAACTGACTGTCATGATATAGCGTGAGACTGGTCAACCACTCGATGACCTGTGGCAATGTTAGAATTCCTCCGCCTTAACGAAGGGCCGTTTTCCGGCCAGGCATGTACGCACCCTGGAATCGGGAGAGTGCGGAGCCACCAGGGGCTATCTAGTAGCCCCACTTTCAAACTCCTATGACTAAGTGAAAGTGCTAAAGCATTATAGTCCGGTTGCCTCGCTCGCTCCGCTATCACCTCCTTAATAGGACCAAGACGTTGGGTTAAGTGTGAACACATGTTTTTGCGAGCACCTCCGCATTATATGCGTGGGGGTTGAAGCCGACGACTGCAATCTTTCAGGTTATACACATGTATACATAAACGGTCGCCCAGGAGGCATCATATTACTTTCAGGCAAAAGTATAAAAATAGCCTTATAAAAATTTATAAAAGCATTTCGCTTACAATGAGATTACATATCACTCAAACATAATATTTTTTGAGCACTGGGTCTCTATCAAACGGGCACCCTCAAGAACTTCTTCAAAGTAGTGCTCAGCAGCCTTTCGACCTATAGCCGAATCCCGCGCTGCAACATTGGTAGCATCCATCTCCGCCCAGTATGCCTTAACACGGGCAAAGGCCATCCGTGCGCCCTCTATGCACGCCGACCTCCTCATCGCACTAATGCGCGGCACCACGTCAAGGACCTGCTGCACCAAGCCGAAATAGCTGTTCGGTTTTGACCTTTCCGGCCATAGCTGATCCACAACAAACCTCATGGAGAGTCCGGACAACCTATTTAGTTCGGCCCATTCGGCTAATTGGTCAGTCAATGAAAGTGGACGCTCGAGAGAATGGAATTGTCTCCAAAACAGCTGGTCTACTTCACGGTCCGTCTGACCCTGGAAGTACTTGGCCGCATCGGCAGCACTCGCCGCCAAATCCATATACACATCCTCCAAACTCCACAGCCGATCGAGAGGGGCATACCATGGATCTCCGAATTTCCTCCACAACATAAAGGATTTCCCAGCTACAATATCCCCGGCTTCCCGCAGCTCCTCCTTCTTTGCCCTCATAGCAGAGCGGAGATCCTTTTTCGTCGTAGCAGCCTTCTCACGGTCCGATGCCTTCGCTTGGTTTTGCTTTTCAAGAACCCGGCAACGGTCGGCGGCGGCTTTTAATTCTATAGCCATCTTGGCCATCTTGTCTCTGGTCTCGCCATGCGCGGTCTTCTCGTCTTGCAACTCTTCGGCCGCCTTCACAGCAGCCGCATTACCCAACCTCGCTTATTCCTTGGCTCGGGCAAGTTCTGCCCGCAAGGCTTCAATAGTGGCAGCTCCATCTGCAGTCACAACATATTACAGATACTGGCATCATACTGCTCTTCCTATGTGGCATTTACCAGATAATGACACTTACCCTGCGCCTCGTCAAGCCTTTTGTTAACAAGCTCGATGTCGGCGTCTGCCACATCCAACTGCCGTTCTAAATGGGCAAACTCGCTAGTCCGGCTAGCCACCGGAGCTTCCATCACCTGCACATAAAGGCAGTATGGTTATTACCTAGGAATATGATCCTTTGTTCGTCGTCGTTTCCGATGACAACCAGAGTCTCAGGGGCTACTATCTACACAGGGCACACCTAGCATGTGCAGGACTATCATACATCCTTTTACGTACCTCAAAGCCTGTCAGTAGACTCATAAAAGCTTCATGCAATCTGCTTTCGGCGGACGATATTCTCTCCATCACCGTATTAATCAGCACACGGTGTTCATCTGAGATGGCCGCTCGCCCCACCAACTCCCTCAGAACATCCGATCGCGCACTAGACGATGTCGGACTCTTTTGTCTGCAATCTTCGGGAGCCGGACACTGGGAGCTTCGGGGGTCAACGGGATTATCTTCTGGCCTCACCGGACTCGGAGAGGCCCTCCGCGACGACACTTCAGGGTCGCCCGCTTCTGGAGCGGAGGAGTCCAGAGGAGGCATTTCGCTCTCCATCATCTCTAGAGGAAGATCCCCCGAAGACGAGCTCATTTGAGAGGGGATAAGTCCCGAACTACAAAAATATATGCGGTGGTTATTTTCTCAGAAGAAGAAGATGGCATATCTGTACTATCAAAAGTATTTCGGGTCACTTACAACTCGCGGGAGAACTGATCCCACCGCGGACTTTGTGCGGCAACGGCGCCCCCCGAGGTAGGACCCTTTGTGGGAGACTTCTTCTCCCGTTTGGAAGCTTCGGCTTCCGAATCCCCGGGCGCAGTCCTTTTCCTCTTTTGGTCGTCTTCCTTCATGGAGACGCTCGCTCCCTTGGCTAGAATGGGCAGCGTTGGGGGCCCGCGTCCGCCTACATTATCGTCCACAGTATCTTCCTCCAAGGGCTCCGGGCAAGGTATGGTCTGGAGCATCTTGTCCAATACTGGATTTTCCAAACCCTCGGGGAGGGGGGCCGAACACCGAATAAACTTCGCCTTTGTTAGCCAGTCCTGGTCAAAAAGTGAACTTTCAGAAATAACTTCGTAACAAAGAGATATAGTATGTTCGGCCGGAAGGTGCCTTACCTGTTCGGCGGCACAGTTACTACTCAGGCCCATGTCCTCGGTGATTTCCGGACACTCCACTTGAGGTCCGAAGAATGATTTGTACATCTCCTCGTGCGTCAGGCCGAGGAAGTTTTGAATGGCACGCGGTCCCTCGAGATTGAACTCCCACAGGAGAAGAGGCCGGCGTTTGCAAGGCTGGACTTGACGGACCAGCATAACCTGTATTACCGCAACCAAACTGAAATCTCCATTGAAGAGATCTCGAATGCGGCTTTGCAGTATAGGCACGTCCTTGGCTGGCCCCCAGCTCAGACCTCTGCTGATCCATGACATCAACTATGGTGGGGGGACCGAGCGGAAAACAGGAGGGGCCGCCCACTTGGCACTTCTAGGAGCCGTGATGTAGAACCACTCCTGTTGCCACAATTCAGACACCTCTGGGATGGAACCTTTGGGCCACGGATCTCCCGTCATCTTGCGTATTGAGGCACCTCCACACACTGCATGTTGCCCTTCGATCATCTTCGGCTTCACTTCAAAGGTCTTGAGCCATAGGCCAAAGTGAGGGGTAACCCGGAGGAAGGCCTCGCACACGACAATAAATGTCGTGATATGAAGAAAGGAGTCCGGAGCTAGATCATGAAAGTCTAGCCCGTAGTAAAACATCAAACCCCTTACGAAAGGATCCGAAGTAAGGCCTAGACCTCGGAGGAAGTGGGAGACGAACATGACATTCTCGTTAGGTTCGGGGGTGGGGACGGCCTGCCCTTGGGGAGGCAGCCGATGCAAAATCTCGGCGGTCAGATATCTGGCCCCCATCAACCTTTTGATGTCTTCTTCCGTGACAGAGGAAGGCACCCATCGACCTTGAAGGCTAGATCCGGACATGAGTGAAGGTTCGGAGCACCTGACCTGAACTTCGGGCGTTTGAGCTTGAGGTGGGGCAGGGATTCGATTGAGCACGGGAGGGAGAAATAAAAGCCTTGTCCCCTTTATAAAGAGGGTGAATATCAAGCGTCCTCTCCATGTACGTTTGGACTTGCCTATAATCTAGGAGTCCTAGAAGCGGTTGGGTTACCCACGCCCGTATTGATGAGAATCCCAGAATAAGGGGACACAATCTCTGCTTTAACAAGACGTGCCAAGGAAACCGCCTCTCATAACACGCTGAGATGGGACAGTAAAACGGTTCGAATAAAAGCTTGGCCGTGGTGTGATGTCACACTACGGAATACGTCAGCAGATTAGATTTGTGTAAATATTATTCTCTCTATGGCAATATGTGGAAACTTATTTTGTAGAGCCGGACACTATCTTTGTGTTCAAAATCTTCTATGAAGTACTTGGAGGAGGAACCCGCCTTGCAATGCCGAAGACAATATGCGCGCCGGACTCGTCGTCATTGAAGCCTGGTTCAGGGGCTACTAAGGGAGTCCTGGATTAGGGGGTGTCCGGATGGCCGGACTATACCTTCAGCCGGACTCCTGGACTATGAAGATACAAGATTGAAGACTCCGTCCCGTGTCCGGAAGGGACTTTCCTTGGCGTGGAAGGCAAGCTTGGCGATACGGATATGAAGATCTCCTACCATTGTAAACGACTATATGTAACCCTAACCCTATCCAGTGTCTATATAAACCAGAGGGTTTTAGTCCGTAGGACAACGTACACATCAATAATCATACCATAGGCTAGCTTCTAGGGTTTAGCCTCCTCGATCTCGTGGTAGATCTACTCTTGTACTACCCATATCATCAATATTAATCAAGCAGGACGTAGGGTTTTACCTCCATCGAGAGGGCCCGAACCTGGGTAAAACTTCGTGTCCCTTGCCTCCTGTTACCATCCAGCCTAGACGCACAGTTCGAGACCCCCTACCAGAGATCCGCCAGTTTTGACACCGACACAAACCCTCCCCACTCCTCTCCAGATTGTAATCCAGAGGAAGATATCTGTTCTGAGGTGGATTCGGACGCCGCTGACCACTCCTATTTACCCCCAAGGTGTTTGCTCTACCTTGGCATGATGATGTTAGTCATATCATGCATATGTTGCCTTGCAGTGCCTACTTTTGACATCGTATATGTCATCTGCTTAGTTTAGACATGTTCTGTAATGCCACCTATTTAGTTTCTATATCATATATGGGAATTATGCAGTCTCATGTCTTTTAGCCAGCCATAATATATGTGAAATGTCCAATGCCATCCTGTTTAACCAGACATCATATATTTGAATGATATCTTGCCCATCCTTTTCTTCTTTACATTTCCATTTGTCGACAATGTTTGTACATTAAACTACTCTTCATGTGAATCAGCCATTTGGGTGGGAGATGGAAAAATCTGGAGTGAAAACAAGGCCTTCAGAGCAGACAGTGCTACCTGTCGAAGCAGATCTCTTGTTGGGTCCCGATAGCTCCTCAGAGATGGATTCAGAGACAGATGGCCAGTCCTATTCCCCCACTGAGGTGTATGCTCTAACTTGGCACGGTTATACTGCTCATATCATGCATACGGTGTCTTGCATTGCATAGTTTAGACATCATATACACAATATTCAACACCATGTTCTTAGTTCAGACATCATATCGAATGCCCTCTGTTTAGCATATAAATCACATATGTGAATTAAATGATGCGATCCTGATTACTTAGATAACATGTAGGTGAATTATGTCATGCGATCCTGTTTGGTTATTCATCATACCTTTGAATTATGTTATGCTATGCTATGCTATCCAGTTTAGATAGACATCATATATGTGAAATTATGTCATGCTATCCATTTTAGTTAAACAATATACATGTCAACTATTTCATACCCTCTTTTTCCACACTATCTATTGCATTTGTCTCTCATACAATGTATGTACATTCAACTATGTTTCCTGTTTATCAGCCATTTGAATTGGAGCGGGTGATGCCAGTATCTAGCGGACTAAAAACACGGTCTTCAAATAAAACAGTGCTACCTCTTGGTGGAGATAGCACCCCGGTTGTACATGCACAAGAATCAGCCCTACCACACATAACCCAAACTCTCACAGATTGTACCCCTACTACGATGGACAGAGAACCAGCTTCACCCAATCTAACCCCAACCCCAGCCGATAGTAACCCAGTTCCTGTTGACACATCACCATCTCCACCACAGAGCTCCCAAACAAGAACAGTTAGTAAGGCAGCTCCAACACCCAAAGGGCTAGTACTATCACGGCGAACCCCAACTCCACCAGTTAGTACGCCTATTCCTGTGGAGGAAGCACAACCAGCTAGTCGTAGTTTAGCATCTATCACATTTGATGTTGTTAAATCGTATGTGCGTATCTTCCCATCTTGGAAATATTATACTGAAGATGAAGGAAAATGCCAGTTGCAGGTGTTTGTCCAGGAGTTATGTGTAAGTAATGTTATTCATGGCAATTACTTTGCTTCGTCCCATACATCCTACCTCCATGATGGTTATAATACAGCAAATTTTCCCATTTTTCTCCATAGAGAAGGACCGATTTGGAAACTCAGGATGAGGTAACCTGTGCTAATACCTCTGCTATCTTCAAGAATGCTTGGTGGCAGTATCAGAATTACCTGAAGAAAACGTACTTCACCGGCAAAGAAACTCATCAAATTCCCTTACGTTCTCCTGAGACACATTTACTGGACGATGACTGAGAACGCCTTGTTCTGTACTGGTCTCGGACCAAGAATGTGGTAAGGTCTATGAGCTCATTTTCTATTTTTAAGTACTTATATTCTTGCGTCTTACTGTACTCTGTTCATGTAGAACAAGTGCCTAAACCTGAAGAACAACTGTTCTAATTTAAGATTCCATTGCTACCATAGGACATAGATATATGTTTGTTTGATGCTTTTATTATGTACTAGTACTTGGCAATAGAAGACTTGGTAGTTTAATCCTGTCCACCTTACTAATGAACTGGTTCACCGAAATGAGTTTCATATACTAGTACATGCTAAACTTGTTATGTGTCTGCTTGTTTCTTCTTTTAGAATGCTAACAGAATATTGGGGAAGAGTGCCTTATTAAGCAACGGTAAAGGAAGTAATGCAGATAAGGTTGAGGATAGTGACACATCCTGTCTTGGTTTAGTGTTGGAGTTACTGGCCACTACCGCTTGCACAAGCTATTCAAACTCACTGTCTAAATCAGTTTGGTTTCTTGAGTCTCAACTACGAGCTGAAGACATCGATCAGCTGTGCTGCGACAAGAAGCGGAAGGACTGCGGAAGTCCTTGGAGCATTCAGATGCATACTTTCTGGTGCAACAGCAAGCGTTGGAGGATTTTAGTGCCAAATAGGACAAAGCTAATCAGCTTGCTAAGCTTATTGCGAGCATGGTGGATACCCAGGATAACATTTCTTGAGCTCTTCTGAAGTTGTTTCAGTTATGCTCTTGTTTTGCTGTTGCGTTTATTTGCACTGGTGGCCAATTTTGACGGCCAGTGTATATGATATTCTGCTTTGTTCCCTATATTTGCACTGGTGGCGAACTTTGATGCCCAGTGGATGTAATATGTGTAATAGCCGTGATAGCCTAGCGTTAGTTGCTTGCTTATTTATTTCCTTCTTGTCTTGTTTATTTGTTTGCTTGTAGTCATTGCAGTTCTTTTTTTGCGGTTAACTAGTGGCTGCAATAATCTATTTTTTAAAACTAGGCCACAATAACCATGGGCTAATATTTACTGTAGTAACACTGGGCCTCCTACGAGCCGTAGAAACAGTGGGCCTTTTACAGGCCGTAGAAACAGTAGGCGTTCTACGAGCTGTAGAAACAATGGGCCTTCTACGGGTCGTATCATCAATGGGCCTTATACGGGCCGTATGATCGATTGGCCAAACATGGGCCAATAACAGGCCGCATTATGGCCGTAAACGGGCTAGAGTTTGAATCGTCCGTTCATGGGCCGAGCGTAATGGGCCATCGTTAATAGGCTGTATTTGATGACGCCATGGAAATGGCCCAACGTATTAACGGACCACAAACGGGCCGACTGTAACCACGGGCTGAATTTGGCCCACAAGCAGAAAATGACAGTAATGGGTCGTAAGTAAACGAATGCTGGAAATGAGCCCAAGAATAAATGGGCTCTGAGAATGCCGAAAGATAACATGGGCTGGAAACGGCCCAATGGAATAATGGGCCATTAATGGGTATAAAGTGATACACTGTTCATTACGGGCCAGTTTCACCACGGGCCGTTAATGGGTGTAAAGTGATACACTGTTCATTACGGGCCAGTTTCACCACGGGTCGTTAATAGGCCAAGAGTTACATAGGGCCTCATATGGGCCGAAAGACGTCATGGGCCATACATGGGCCAGAAGTGAAAATGGGCTGGAATCATATTGGATGGCCCAGATGACGCTACTGGGCCTAATTCGGATAGGGCGTAACGGGCCTTGGGTTAGCGGGCTGTAAATGGGCTATATGCGAACAGGCCGTTAACAGGCTTTCCATGGGCCGGCCCGCCACCTTTTGACCAAGTCAAATGGGCCGGCCTTTTCACAGGAATGGGCCTCTGTTGGGCCATGCCACGTGTCGACGTATCATAGGCGCCTATCTGACCCACTGACGAGATGACACGTGTTTGTTGGAGAACGTAGTAATTTCAAAAAAATTCCTACGCACACGCAAGATCATGATGATGCACAACAACGAGAGGGGAGAGTGTTGTCTACGTACCCACGCAGACCGACTGTGGAAGCGTTGACACAACGTAGATGAAGTAGTCGTACGTCTTACCGATCCGACCGATCCAAGCACCGTTACTCCGGCACCTCCGAGTTCTTAGCACACGTTCAGCTCGATGACGATCCCCGGGCTCCGATCCAGCAAAGCGTCGGGGAGGAGTTCCGTCAGCACGACGGCGTGGTGACGATCTTGATGTTCTACCGTCGCAGGGCTTCGCCTAAGCACCGCTACAATATGACCGAGGTGGAATATGGTGGAGGAGGGCACCACACACGGCTAAGGAATGATCACGAAGATCAACTTGTGTGTCCATGGGGTGCCCCTTGCCTCAGTATATAAAGGATGGAGGAGGAGGAGGCCGGCCAAGGCTTGGTGCGGCCAGGATGTGGAGTCCTACTAGGACTCCAAGTCCTAGTAGGAGTCCACCAAGAGGGGAGGAAGGGAGAAGGAAGGAGAGGTGGCCGGCCCCCTTTTCCCTAGTCCAATTCGGACTAGAGGGGAGGGGGGCGCAGCAGCCCCTTGGCCCTTTCTCCTCTTCCCACTAAAGCCCATCAAGGCCCATTGCTTCTCCCGTAACTACCCGGTACTCCGAAAAATACCCGAATCACTCGGAACCTTTCCGATGTCCGAATATAGTCGTCCAATATATCGATCTTTACGTCTCGACCATTTCGAGACTCCTCGTCATGTCCCCGATCTCATCCGGGACTCCGAACTCCTTCGGTACATCAAAACTCATAAACTCATAATATAACTGTCATCGAAACCTTAAGCGTGCGGACCCTATGGTTCGAGAACAATGTAGACATGACCGAGACACGTCTCCGGTCAATAACCAATAGCGGGACCTGGATGCCCATATTGGCTCCTACATATTCTACGAAGATCTTTATCGGTCAGACCGCATAACAACATACGTTGTTCCCTTTGTCATCGGTATGTTACTTGCCCGAGATTCGATCGTCGGTATCCAATACCTAGTTCAATCTCGTTACCGGCAAGTCTCTTTACTCGTTCTGTAATACATCATCCCGCAACTAACTCATTAGTTGCAATGCTTGCAAGGCTTAAGTGATGTGCATTACCGAGAGGGCCCAGAGATACCTCTCCGACAATCGGAGTGACAAATCCTAATCTCGAAATACGCCAACCCAACATGTACCTTTGGAGACACCTGTAGAGCTCCTTTATAATCACCCAGTTACGTTGTGACGTTTGGTAGCACACAAAGTGTTCCTCCGGCACACGGGAGTTACATAATCTCATAGTCATAGTAACATGTATAAGTCATGAAGAAAGCAATAGCAACATACTAAATGATCGGGTGCTAAGCTAATGGAATGGGTCATGTCAATCACATCATTCTCCTAATGATGTGATCCCGTTAATCAAATAACAACTCTTTTGTTTATGGTTAGGAAACATAACCATCTTCGATTAACGAGCTAGTCAAGTAGAGGCATACTAGTGACACTTTGTTTGTCTATGTATTCACACAAGTATTATGTTTCCGGTTAATACAATTCTAGCATGAATAATAAACATTTATCATGATATAAGGAAATAAATAATAACTTTATTATTGCCTCTAGGGCATATTTCCTTCAGTGTTTCGTCCGGCCAATAAGAATTTTACATGTGGAAATTTCCCATTGGTCAGGGCTGTTAATGGGTTATCGGATCCAAAACCCGACCTGATAGCTTAACGGCGTTCCGTTACGGTGGATACCACGTGTCGGTCACCCTTGACGAAAGCACTTCTGTGACGCACGATTTATCGTGATGGAAGTGGACACTTCCGTGATGGTAATTTTGGTAATGTCATGGAACACTTCTATGACAGCACAGGTATGACTATCTTGATTCTGTCATAAATTTGTCATGGATGTACGTGCATGACAAAAAAAGCGACCAACTGTGACAAACAGGTATCATCACGGAAGTGTATTTTTTTTGTAGTGAGCGCGGCCAACTGCATCCTCTAGACCTAAGACAATGCCGGGTCATCTTGCTTTTTCAATGACATGCGGGGATCGCATGTGAGCAAAGGGCATCTCCAACGTTGCCACGGCCGCAGCTGACTACCCTGGCACACCAAAACCCTCGTCCCTCGCGCCGTCGCGCGGTGCGTTCCCAGCCGGCGCCAGCTGCCCGCATTCATGCCATCCGTTCATATGTCGTCGTTAAGAGGCTCGGTGCCCGAGGAACCAACTCCGGCGACTTAATGATGCACCCGGACGCTTGGCCTCACCGGAATGCGCTACTTCAAGCGGCAATGCCCAGCTAACCTCCACACCATAGCGCATCGTCCTCCTACCTGGCACCACATCCGCCATGACCACAAGTGTGAACGCTCTGCGGGAGAGCTTGTCTTTGGGGATGAAGTTCGAGGTCGCCGCCCTCTCTCAAGTCGCCTCTCGCGATGCAATAGTGGCGTAGCCGGACGCGGACGCGACCGCACAAGCGGTGGCCATGCTGGCGGCCGACGATGGGAGCACCGTCAGCCACGCGTCCTACTTGCCGCCGTCCAACGTACGGCACCGCCGAGGTCGGGGACTCCTCCGAGGATGAGTAGGGCATGGGAGGCGGCAGGGCATGGTGTGCCAACTGGCTTGTCCGTATCCCGTGTTCTACTCTTCCTCGCCGGAGACCGCACCTTCACTTCACGGGTCTTGAACCCCGTCCCCGTACATAGAGATCGCAGATGGAGGACGTCGGTCACTGCCGTAGAATAGGTTTAGGGTCGGGTTTCTTTTATTTTTCTGTCCTATAAAAGTTCGAAATGTAATAAAAATCTGCTGTGTTTGCATTAATCTCGGCCGGTGTATATGAATTTTCACAATAATATACATATTGTAGGAGTACTAGCAAGATGCCTGTGCATTGCACGGAAGATCAAGATCTTGTGGGAGAAAAGGTTGAACAATGGAAAGCCTTATCTGCAAATGTGGAGAGGAGTGCGGGTAAATTGTCATAGTTTCCTTCCTATCCATTAGATATAGATTGGACGGCCTGTATTGCAGGATGACAGGCACACCATCATCACCAACTCTGCTTTTTATTGAACCGAGACAAATCTAACATGCAAAGTAAAATAAACACATAGGGTCTATACATACATAAATTATCTTAGGCACTCCAATAGTACGTCCACTACACATTCACGCATTTCACATCTTTCTAGATCTACGGGAACCTACTAAAGGGTTAACGTAAATTGCCTCTCTCTCTCCTCCCCTAATTTTCATGGTGGTGGGTCCCTCCCTCCCCCCAATCTACAATCAACAGCTGACACGTTTCACATTACATTAATTATGTAACTGGGATTACGTAGGTATAGCATTACTCGTCCTTAAAAACCCAACTAAGCCAACCTCCCAGCATATCGCGCGGGAAAAGACCCGGCCGTGCCGTTTTAGTCGGGATTACCGGATTACTAGTAGTAGTATTGATGGATCGCGCGAAGCAACAAATTTTTTTTTGAGGGGGCAAAGCACCTAGTTTAAAAGGAAAAAAGGCGGTACACTCACAAAACTCCTGTCGCGGTCGCATTGCACCCCACACACGTTCGGTCCTGCACACGGCTCACGCAAACGGAATGCGCTTCGGCTTGCCTCTTCACTGACACATGGGACTGCACTTGGAGAAACCGACCATGCGCCAAACTCCCCCCGCCCACCGCGCGAAAATCCTCCCCCCCACACCCAAAAATTCCCCCCAAATCCGATTCAACCACCCTTCAGCCAACTAGCCAATAATATTCCCCAAACCCCCTTCCCCCTGTCCCCCTCCACTCCATTCACTCTGCCAAAGCCGCCCTCCCCGCTGCGCCGATACGTCGGTGCCGTAGTTCGGTGATCCTCTCGCTTCCACAGTACGCTCTCGTAGACTGCCGTCCTCTAGCCGCGCCGCCACCTCTGGCTACGTTCTTGTGGAGGCGCACGGCGGTCAGCGCCGCCACCGCTGGTGATGTTCGTGTGGAGACGCACGACGGTCAGCTTCTCCCACGGTACACGCATTCTAGACTGAGATGCCATTCATGTCAGTGTAGCGCTGAATGTTAGCTGATAGATGTTGTTAATCTCACCGTTTGCAGAAGTAGTTTACTGTCAATATGCTCTGCTTAAGAAGCTTCCTTGCCCTGTTCTGCACTCAATCTGCTTAGCTGAGATGGCATGCCAAGGCCGATTAGTTGCTAAAATATCCTGCCATATATTTATTGTGACGTAGATTGACATGGTCTAGTAGCCAATCTATTAGGTGCAATAGCTCTACACCATTTTATACTCGATCTTTGTTGCTGCGATGGCCTTCGATAGTTCGATGGCTGTGTGCTCGGCCTCATTGACTGCTGAAACAGCCTGCCATAATTTGGCGCTGAAATATGTTTGCTGAATTAGCTTTACATATATTTCGTTACTTAGATATGCTCGTCCAAATATCTTACCATAGCTTTAGACATCGACCTAGGTATTTTTTTCTGGACTTCATAAAAAAGCATATATGTTTTTCCTGTAATATCTAGTAGAAGAACTAATTTGTATGTCTAACAGATGGACAGGACTTGGATAACTTCTGCTCGAAGATTCTCCGCTGCATATGTCGAGGGGGTTGAAAACTTCATGAACTTTATCAGAGCTGAGTACGATGGTCCGAAATCAGATGTGCTCTGCCCGTATAGCAGTTCTATGAATTCAGTTACAAGACCCCAGTCAACTGTGCAAAATCATCTACACTTGTATGGTATACTAGGTGGGTTCATCATGGTGAAGCTGTGAACGTCAATGTTATTGACTACGTGGAAGCAGCATATCACCATCTTGATCTGCCTGATGCTCAGGTGGAAGAGGAGGAGGTGGTGGTGGCGGAGCCAGTGAGTTTGACCAACATTGAAACAATGCTACGAAATGCTCGTGCATTCCGTGAACTTTCACCTGCAGAAGAAAAATAGTGGGCCCGCATGTTAGAACAATGCAACGTTGCTGTCACCCTAGGAAATAAGCTGTCAGTATTCTCAGCTATGGTCACCTTTCTTCAGGTGAAGACATCTGAGCGGATGACCAACAAATCATTCGATGCGATGTTGGCTGCTTTCCACAAATCTTTCCCAGATGCGTCTGAGCTGCCACACACCTACAGTAAAATGAAGAATTTCCTTCGTGCAGTTGGAATTGGATATGATATGATCCATGTTTGTAAGAATAATTGTGTTCTGTTCCGGAAGGATTATGCCAACTTAAGTGAATGCCCGAAATGCAAATCATCAAGATGGAAAGATGGCGATGCTGTGAAGAGGGTTCCTCATAATGTTCTAAGCCATTTTCCAATTACACCAAGATTGCAGAGGTTGTTTCATGATGCTGAAACAAGAGAGGATGTACTGTGGCATTCTAGGAACCGAGAGTATAGATATCAGAATGTAATGAGCCATCCATCTCATGGTAGTGAGTGGAAAAGCTTCAATGATAAACACAGAGAATTTGCTGCTGACCCGAGAAACATTAGACTTGGCTTAGCTTCAGATGGATTTAACCCATTTGGCCACTAGAGCGCCACATATAGCATGTGGCCAGTGCTTGTTATCCCTTACAACATGCCTCCAAATATCTGCACGAAAGAATCAAACTACATGATGGCCTTTCTCATCCTAGGTCCAAAAAGTCCTAGAAAGGATTTTGATTTGTTCATGGAGCCTCTTGTGGAGGAACTTCAACAGCTATGGAAGGGTGTTCTCACTCGAGACCTATATAGCAGCCCACCAGCTGATTTCTTTCTGCATGTTGTTATAATTTGGTGCATCCATGATTATCCGGCTTTGGGCACTGTGTCAGGGCGAACGACACATGGTTACAATGCATGTGTTCGCTGTGACAGGAATCCGCTGTCATACGCAATACTTAGCAAGATCTGTTACATTGGACACCGCTGTTTCCTTTCCAAGGACAAGCCGCATCCTAGAAAATACCGAAGACATGTGTTCAATGCACGCATGAAAACCATGATGCGCCAAAGAGGCTCACCGCCGATGAGTTGCAAGTCGAATTAGAGAAGGTCAGGCATATTACACCAGGAAACCATCCTGGTAATGGTAGCGGGAAAAGGAAGCGTGGCAGGGTAGAAGAGAGATTATTGTTTACCCGCAGGTCCACTTTGTGGGACTTGGAGTATTGGAAAGATTTGGATCTGCGGCATAATCTTGATGTGATGCACATCGAGAAAAATACATGTGACAACATTATCAGCACACTTCTTAATATTGAAGGCAAGACGAAAGATACCTTAAAATCTAGGATTGATTTGACACACCTGGGTATCAGAAAGGATTTGCAGGTGCAAGATGAAGGTAAACCACGGGATATGGCACCAGCTGTGTACGTCTTGGACAAGGTAAAAAGAAAAGAATTCTGCGAGGTCCTGTCACGTGTGAGATTCCCACATGGATTTGCTTCCAACCCTGAAAGGAGAGTCAGTGCAGATGGAAACAAGGTACAAGGGTTGAAAACTCATGACTGCCATGTCCTACTTCAAAGGGTTTTACCTGTTATCCTTAGAGGATTGGGCCGCCCTGACTTATACAGAGCAGTTGCAGAGTTGGGACAATTCTTCAGGGAACTCTGCAGTAGGAATATCAGGATAGATGCTTTGGAGCATCATAGAGACAAGATACCAACTATCCTATGCAACCTTGAGAAGATATATCCTCCAGCCTTCTTTGATGTGATGGTGCATTTGGTTGTTCATCTACCTGATGAGGCACTACTTAGAGGTCCAGTACAGTATGGCTGGATGTACCCTATTGAAAGGCGGCTAGGCACTTTCAAGTGCTATGTTAGGAACAGAGCTAGACCCGAGGGTTCCATTGCAGAGGCCTACATTGCTACACAAGCGTTGACATTCTACTCAAAATACATTGAAACAGCTGATCAGCTTAGCAAATAGGTGGGTGAAGACAATCCCGGGCTCAATGTTTTCGATTATTCTATTCGAGTTACATGGAAGAGTCGACAAGAGGACAAACCTAAAGATTTGGACAAAATGGTTTGGTATGTGTTGAATAACTGTCTTGAGATACTACCTTATATCAAGTAAGTGCAGTACTGCAGCTTATACATCGTAATCTACTAAACTTGCAGCACATTCTTATATATTTAGATGTTTGATGCGATCACTATGTTGTGCAGCATCTACAAAGAGGAGTTACTGCCGCAAAATCCAAGAAACATTGACAAACTGGTTGTGGCAGGATTTGCGAAATGGTTCAAGAACCATGTAAGCTTTTGAAGTGCACTGTCAGTTTTTTTAATATATTGAGTACATAAGATGATCTGCTTGTCTATTTGCTAACCATAGGTGAAGAAGAAGCGGGAGGATGGGCAGGCAGTTGATGATGCCCTTTACTCACTAGCAATGGGTCCTGATACTCGGGTAAGACATTATGAATCTTGCGTTGTTGGAGATGTGCGCTACAACACCCTTGCACGAGACGAAGGCAGGAAGACACAAAACAGTGCCATCATGAGCACGGATACGTATGACAAAGAGACACTGAAATGTATGCTAACATAACAGACATTGTTGAGTTGCAGTATATCTCTAGTTTCGAGGATCATCGGTGTGTGGTTCTGTTGTGCTGTCATTGGTATAACTTGTTTTCCAGGATCGCAAAACCCAGAGCTGATGATTATTTCAAATCCATCAATGTCAAGGCGGCGTACCAGACCAATGAGCCTTTTATTTTGGCAAATCAAGCAACACAAATATTTTTCTTGGAAGACACATTTGCACGCAGCGATGACTGGAGAGTATTGCAAAGGTTTGAGCAGAGGAATTCATTTAATGAAGTTGCACAACAAGATGATGCTTACACTGCTCCTGATGTACAAGATAACACAGATGTTCCTAATATCTTTGAGAACCATCACGTCAATGACGCCGGCGAAAAGATTGCCTGTCATGCTGTGGACATACAAGAGTTGATCAAGAAGAAGCCAATGTTCGAGGACGAAGAAGAAGATGACACCGTGGGGAATTATGATTCAGACTGATACACATGGCGAAGATGTTGACGCTGCTGCTGTGGATGATGATTACATTGCTTTTGTCGTATTTTCCTATGAGAAGACATTTTTATCTACTATGTGAAATTGTGTTTGCTATGACAACTGAAACTTGATGAACATGTTGTTTAGTATTTTGCTATGAGAACATCACTTGTTATGTATGCTGATTTGTGTTTGGTGATTGTATGACAACTAAAACATGATGACATTGTTGTTTAGTTGTACTCATATTTGGCTGTGAAACTTGAATTTGATGACATAGTTTGCTGTTGGACTACAATTTGCTCGACGTCTTCGAATGAGAACAAAGCTGACCCGACAGGGCCTCTGCTATTTATTTATTTATATGAGCAAAAGGGGATACCCCCTGATTTCCGTTAATAGAAATCATTAGATGTTCACAACACTACGCCCAGCCTGCTACACAGGTTTCAATCATTACTAGTTTCAGCAAAGTGCTCATGTCGTAGCCACTGAATACATCACGAGTGCTACATACAATGCAAATAAAGAGACAATCATCCTATAGAGCACATCGATTTTTCCCATTATCTTCACAAGCTCTTTCATCTCCTCATTGTTGTCAAGGCCGTTCAGCAGCTGTTGCTTGGCCATGATCAGAGGAACTGCATCTTTAACCTTCTGCTCTGAATCTTCCTCTTCTGTCGTTCCTTCAGTTACTTGTCCAACACCCCAACCTGCTGGTAGTGGGATTCCTCGGCTAACCAAATAATCAGCATAGTTGCATTCCCCCACATCAGCAACTTCCCAGAAATACAAATCACACGAATCTTCCCTTTTCTGCACGAATCAAATTAGAAGATCATCCACCAAACTATTAAAAAAATCAGCAACTAAAAGCAGCAGAACAACACTTAAACATATTTATTACCCCATGATTCGGGCATTTGTAGAAGTCTCGGCCAGGGTTGCGGATTGTGGTTGAGACGCGATAGATGACTCTGCGTGATTTGCAGCAGTGGCACCACACCAACGGCAGCGGGTTGCTATGAGCAATCGGCTGCGGTGCGCATGCCGGCAGGGGTGTGATGAGACCCACAGGCGATGGTACGGGTGGCGACTTGGCGCATATCTGGTTGTTGCCTGCTGAAGAGCAGGTGGACGAGCAGCCAGCAGACATGGTTGCTGCGTCCAGAGCTTCTGATGCTAGGCAGAGTAAGTAGAGAAGAGGAGAAGCGAACGTTGGATATGTCAGTTTCATTACTTGCAGAGTAGCATAGCACCATATATGGTCATAGTCTAGGTTTGGATTTGAACCAGCTACAGGAGCACGTCTTTCTTTTTTCTAAAACTTGGCAACGTCTCTTTACTAGTTCACTAGCTTGTTCTGTACGCCTTCCCAAGTCTTTGATTTTCTTTCCCTTTTTTGCGAGGAAGGAAGGAGGACAAAATTGAGAGTTCCTAGGACTCGAACCCAAGACCTCTCGGTTGAAAACCAAGGGTGCTAGTCACTTATGTGGCGAACGTTCCCTGTGAGGAGGACGGCAGACGAACGCATTTTCCTCGCAATTTTCTTCCTATATATAAAAAAGTATGCTACTTGGTGTCCGCTTAGTCAACAAACGATTGTGCCAACCTTGACCGTTGGATTGACATTCAACGTCTATCGCGTTTCTTCAGTCTCTTCTTCCTCGAGCTGCCAATGCCAAACCAGCGCTGGCGGGACTGCCTGCTCCCGCCTCCCACGGCTGGATGTGATCTTCCCAGGCTCCTGTTCGTTCCCGTCCGAGGCCTCACCATCGTCCTCTGCCTTGGTTTGCTCACTGTCGGTGTCAAAACCGGCGGATCTCGGGTAGGGGGTCCCGAACTATGCGTCTAGGCCGGATGGTAACAGGAGACAAGGGACATGATGTTTTTTACCCAGGTTCGGGCCCTCTCGATGGAGGTAATACCCTACTCCTGCTTGATTAATATTGATGATATGGGTAGTACAAGAGTAGATCTACCACGAGATCAAGGAGGCTAAACCCTAGAAGCTAGCCTATGGTATGATTGTTGTGTATGGAGTTGATTGCCTACGGACTACAACCCTTCGGTTTATATAAACACCGGATAGGGTTAGGGTTACATAGAGTCGGTTACAATGGTAGGAGATCTTGAATATCCGCATCGCCAAGCTTGCCTTCCACGCCAAGGAAAGTCCCATCCGGACACGGGACGAAGTCTTCAATCTTGTATCTTCATAGTCCAGGAGTCCGGCTGAAGGCATAGTCTGGCTACCCGAACACCCCCTAATCTAGGACTCCCTCAGTAGCCCCTGAACCAGGCTTCAATGACAATGAGTCCAGTGCGTAAATTGTCTTCGGCATTGCAAGGCGGGTTCCTCCTCCAAGTCCTTCATAGAAGATTGTAAACACCAAGAGTAGTGTCCGGCTCTGCAAAATAAGCTTCCACATATTGCCATAGAGAGAATAATATTCACACAAATTAAATCTGCTGACGTATTCCGCAGTGTGTCATCACACTACAGCCAAGTCCTTTACTCGAATTGTTTTCACTTTTCCACCTCAGCGTGTTTTGCGAGGCGGTTTCCTTGGCATGTCTTGTCAAAGCAGAGATCGTGTGCCCCCCTTTTACGGGATTCTCATCAATACGGACGTGGGTAACCCAACTGTGCCCGTTAGCATGTTCTCTCGATTAAAGGCGAGTCCCAAACGGTTACGAGGAGCGCTCCTGGTATTCAACCTCTTATAAAGAGACCAAGGCCTTACTCCTTTTTCCAATCTCAAACGAGTTCGCCCGTCGCCTTGAGTTCCAACACCCTAGGCTCCAGATTCCAGGCGCTTTGGACCTTCGACAATGTCCGGTTCCGACCTTCAAGGCCGATGGATGCCCTCCTCTGTCACGGAGGAGGACGTGCTAAAGTTGAGAGAGGCTAAGTTCTTGACCGCCGAAATTCCGCATAGGTTGCCTACTCAAAGGCAGGCTATTCCCAGTCCCCAGCCCGGTGAGAGCGTAGTGTTCATGTCTCACTTCCTTCAGGGGTTAGGCTTCCCGATGGATCCCTTCGTGAGGGGGCTGCTATTTTATTACGGGCTGGAATTTCATGACTTAGCTCTGGAGTCCATCCTCCACATTTCCTCATTCATCGTTGTGTGCGAAGCGTTCCTCCGTGTTACTCCTCACTTAGGATTATGGCTCAAGACTTTTGGAGTGGAGCCGAAGATGATCGAGGGACGGCACGCAGAGTGCGGAGGCGCTGTCATAAGTAAGAATGCCGATGCTCCATGGCCCGAGGGCTCCTTTCAAGAGGAGCTCGGCTTGTGGCAACGAGAATGGTTCTATATCACCTCTCCCAGGAGCGCCAAGTGGGCGGCGCCTCCTGCCTTTCGCTCGGGTCCCCCATCACGGCTAGCGTCATGGGTCAACAAAGGATTAGATTGGGGGTTATCCAAAGACGTGCCCTTGTTACAGGGCCGCATCAGGGATCTCTTAGAAAGAGACCTCAACCTGGTCAAGGTGATGCAGGTCATGCTGATTCGCCGAACACTGCCCGACAAACGTCGCTCCCTTCGTCTGTGGGAGTTTAATCCGGAGGGACCACGAGCTCTCCAGCATTTTATGGGCACAACACCCGTGGAGATGTATAAACTGTTCTTCGGATCACAAATGATGTGTCCGGATTTGACCGAGGACGCAGGCCTAAGCTGCAATCGCCCGGATACCCAAGTAAGTAACCTTGTGCCCGGACCTACTATCCATATAATCGTCATAAACTTTCCCCTAAAAGAGTTGTCCTTTTAAACAGGAGTGGATAGCGAAGGCAAAGCTGATCAGGTGTCCGGCTCCCCTTCCCGAAACCAGGCCGAATCCCGTGCTTGTCAGGATGTTGAAGATAATGCCTTTGGAGGGAAGTAAGGGGAAGGACAAGGGAACTATGGCCTCCTCGAAGGAGGCTGCTCCGAAGGGAGGAACCGACAATTCCTCTCCCAAGGGGAAGAAGAGGGCCGCCTCTAATGACCCGGAGACCATGGCCCCGAAGCGGGGGAGAAATTCCTCGTCAGAGGGTCCGACGCCGGGGAGTTCCTCGGCCGAACTATGCCCTCAAAGGGATCAGCCCTCAAGCGAGCCGTAAGTAGAGAGAGGTTTTCCTTTTGAGGGACGAGAGAAATCCTTGATTTATATCTGAGAAGATTAACCAAAATTTTACCTTGTAGCTTGGACCTCAGCCCTTCTCAGCAGAGCTTGTCTTCGGGGGATCTTCTTCCGGAGATGATGGAGAGCGGGACGCCTCCCCCTGCCGTACCGCCTAGCGAGGCGGGCGACCCTGAGGTGTCGTCGTGGAGGATTTATCTAAATCCGGAAGGGGCGTAAGATAGCTACGTGGCCCCCCAAGGCTCTCCGCGTCCGGCCTTCGAAAGAGGCCATAGGACAAGTCCGGCACCGTCTGGTGCTCGGCCGGAGGAGCTAAAGATTCTGCTGGGGCGAGCTTCTATCTCAGAGGAGCACCGTGCATTGATGGGCACGGTGATTGAAAGGATTTCATCCGCAGAAAGCGGATTGCATGAGGCCGTCAAAAGTTTACTGACGGGTTTTGAGGTACGTTAGATAATGTACACTTTTGTCAGTTGCGCATAAGTAAGATGCGCCCTGTGTAGATAGTAGCCCCTGAGACTCTGCGCGTTGTCAAGAAATGACGGCACGCAGAGGATCATAATCCCAGGTCTAAGATGTCGCCTTTGAATGTAGGTGGCGAGGTGTCCGGAATCAAGCCGAACTGATGATGTGGCCGAACTAAAGCGGCAACTGGACGTGGCAGATGCCGACATCGCGCTTGTCAACAAGCGGCTTGATGAGGCTCAAGGTATGTAATTCTTCGGGCGGCATCAGGTAAGAGGAGCTTCATGCCAGTGTCTTACAATGTGTGTGCTTGACGCAGATGGTACGACCGCCGTGGAGAATCTTAGGGCAGAACTTGCCCGAGCTAAGGAGCAAGCCAGAAAAAGCGATGCGGCTGCCGAAAAGGCCCTTGAGGAGCTGAGAGCCGAACAAGCTGTTCACTACCGAAGCAAAGAAGAGATGGCTGAGAAGTTAAAGAGCGCTGCAGACCATTGCAAACTTTTTGAGAAAGAAGACCGGGCGAGACAGACGGACTTAGAGAAGGCCGTTGCCGATGCCAAGGACGCTCGCTCTGCGATGAGAGCTGCGAAGGAGGAGCTGCGTCAGGCCGAACAGATTGCGGCTGGAAAGCCCTTTATGCCGCGGAGGAAGTTTTGTGATCCGAAGTTTGCTCCGTTGGACCGGATGTGGAGTGTGGAGGACACCTATCTGGATTTGGCAGCAAGTGCTGCTGATGCGACCGAATACTTTTGAGATCTAAAAGATCGTGAAGTGGAAAAGCTTTTCTGGTCACAGTTCCACTATCCAGAGCATCCACTGGCAGTGGACGATCGCCTGGCTCAATGGGCCGAACTGAATAGATTGTCCGGACTCGCCATGAAGTACGTCATGGGTCATCTGTGGCCTGGGAGATCGGAGCCGAAGAGTTATTTCAGCTTGGTGCAGCAATTCCTTGATGTGGTGCCGCGTATAAATGCAATGAAGAGGTCAGCATGCATAGAGGGCGCTAGGATGGCTCTTGCCCATGTTAAGACATACTGGGCAGAGATGGAGACCACCGTTGTTGCGTCCCGAGATTCGGACAAAAGCCGAGTACCCTCCGAGCACTATTTTCAGGAAGTTCTTGAAGGCGCTCGTGTAATAGAGACGCAGTGCCCGAAAGATGCTATGTTATGATAGCATATGTAATTATAAAGTAATATTTTGATAAACTGAAGTGGCCTTTTTTATACTTGTGCCTCCAAGTATTGGGAACACCTCCTGTGCGGCCGTTTTAAGATATATATATATACATATAGAATCTGAAAGATGGTAGTCGTTGGCTTCAGCCCCCACGCACATAGTGCAGGGGTGCTCGCAGAAGATGCATTTTCACACTTAACCCAACGTCTTGGTCCTACAAAGGAGGTGATAGCGCAGCGGGCCAGGCAACCAGACTATAATGCTTTAACACTTTCACTTAGCCATAGGAGTTTGACAATGAGACTATTTAGGTAGCTCCTTGGTGGCAACTGCGCTCGTCCGAGTTCGGGGCGCGTATGTGCCTGACCGGGAAGCGGCCCTTCGTTAAAGCGGAGGAATCCGATAGATTCCGATAGGTCATCGAGTGGCTGACCAGTCTCACGCTACATCATGACAGTCAGTTTTCGGCTTTCTCTACTGAGGTGCTCGCTCAGCCGAACCAGGGCACAATCGCAGTAGTTCTCTTGGTGCTACCTTAGCCGATAGAGCGGAACGTAAGGTAGTCGAACTCAGGAGCCGGGCAACCCAACATTTGACCAAAGACATGATTCGGAGCTGATGCATATAATGCCAAAACTCACGATGCCGAACACTCCCTAAGGTGTTCGGTCTTTATGAGTGCGGGCAAAACAACACTCTTTATTAAAAAAGCCCCTAGTGTCCAAGTACGTGCAAAAATTCTGACGTGGCCACATGCCAAGACGCCAGCCTCCTCCTTGGTTATATCAGAAAGAAAAAACCAGGGGATGTGTAGCAACAAGAGACAGTAAAAAAGGTTTACGCAGGGTCTTAATCTAAAAAGAATCCTTTAGGACGGGTCCCCACTGCACATCTGCGCCTGTGTCTCCGTTGTGCCGTATCCTGGACGGGCGCCGCACGATGTTCATCTGTAAAAGAGAGGAACTGAGTTGAAAACGGGTCGTGCCGAAAAAGTTTAAAATAAGCAAAGTATAAAGTAAGATATATAAGATTGAGCTTTATTGTCTCTTATTGTATATGCGTGGAGCCCCTAGTGCAGGGGTATATGGCTTCTAGGCCTTCATCAATGATGACTTTGCACCGAACTCGTCTATCGGCGTTCGTGGTCATGAATGACCTATTTCGAAGTTTTTTGGCCGGTGAGGCCGTTTTGCTGTGGGGCTGTCAAAGCGGCCGCACAGTCCTCCGCTTGGGGAGGTGCACTTTAGTGCTTCCCCTTCAAAGAGATGATGCCTCGTGGACCGGGCATCTTAAGCGTAAGAGATGCATAATGCGGTATTGCGTTAAAGCGAGCGAAAGCTTCGCGTCCCAGTAGTGCTTGATAGCGACTTGAGAACGGGACGATATGGAAGGTCAGCTTTTCACGGCGGATGTTATCGACAGAGCCGAATATGACTTCGAGCCGGAGAAAACCCATACAATGGGTGTCCGGACTAGGTATTACCCCTTGAAAGGAGGTTTTGCTGCAGCGGATTCTTGCTAGGTTTATACCCATGTGCTGGATTGTATCCTGATATATCAGGTTTAGTCCACTACCACCGTCCATAAGGACATTTGAAAACTGGAGTCCGCCAATTATTGGATCGAGTATCAAGGCAGACCAGCCTACATTCTTGATATTCCTAGAATAATCTAGCTGATCGAAGATGATCGGTTTTGACAACCAGTGGCAGGACCCTTTAGGGATGGGCCGTGTGGTGCGTACCTTTACGGGCGCCGCACGCTTTGTTATGTGAAGTGAGTTCACTGTTTTTACTTCTTGTGGGAAGTTCTTTTGTTTCCTGGTGCTCCGCTTTTGGGGTTCGTCCTCGTCTTCGCTTGGTGTGTCGAGCCCCTTGTGTTCGGCATTTAGTCTGCCGGATTGTTTGAAAACCCAACAGTCTCTGTGGGTATGGTTAGCAGGCTTCCCGGGAGTACTGTGTATCTGACATATCCTGTCTAGGATTTTATTTAGGTTGGATGGATCGTCCCTGTTGTCCTGGGGGGGGGGCGATTTTTCCTGATTTTGCCGCGAGCCTTTGAATCCGGCATTGACTGCCGTGCTCTTCGGACTTTTGTCCTTAGTCCAGCGACGGTCCTTGTTGCGCCACGGTTTTCCGTTTCCATCCCTAGTTTCGGATGTACTTGGGTCGCTGGGGCTGCACCTTGCCAACTAGTTGTCCTCCCCTGCACAAAAGCGGGTCATGAGGCTTGTTAGTGCGGCCATTGTTCTTGGCTTTTCTTGGCCGAGGTGTCTGGCGAGCCATTCGTCTCGGACGTTATGCCTGAAAGCTGCTAAGGCTTCGGCGTTCGGACAGTCGACTATCTGATTCTTTTTAGTGAGGAATCTATTCCAGAATTGCCAAGCTGATTCTCCGGGTTGTTGAGTTATGTGACTAAGATCGTCTGCATCCGGAGGGCGGACATAGGTCCCTTGAAAGTTTGCTCGGAAAGCATCCTCGAGCTCTTCCCAGCTTCCAATTGTGTTTTCGGGAAGGCTTTTAAGCCAATGCCGGGCTGGCCCTTTAAGCTTAAGGGGTAGGTATTTTATGGCGTGGAGATCATCTCCTCTAGCCATGTGTATGTGGAGGATATAATCCTCGATCCAAACTCCAGGGTCTGTTGTTCCATCATATGCCTCTATGTTTACGGGTTTGAATCCCTCTGGGAATTCATAGTCCAGGACCTCATCGGTGAAACATAGGGGGTGTGCGGCACCCCTGTATTTGGGTGTGCCGGATTCTGATGATGGCTTCATAGTGTTGCTTACGAGAGCTTGCTTTCTTGGCCCATAAATGGACCTGACTGGGCCATGATGCGAATCCTTAAGTGGGTCGCATGCCGATTTAGGTGCGGCGCCGCTTGCCGCTTTATGGGGTCGTCTATCCGACCGTGTGGCTTTTTCATTTTTTGAATGCGAGGGCTCTAGGGCCTCTACGTCGAATTCAGGCAGTAGCTTTCTTTTCGAATAGCTTTTAGTGCGGCGACTGTCGCCGTACTTGTCTGTGGTATTGATTACTTTGCTCCATCTAATCCGGAGTGCATCTTCCGCTGTTTTTAGCTTCCGCTTCTGCTTTTTTAGGCTGCGTGTAGTTGCAACGAGCCTCTCATGGAGATTCTTCTGCTCCATAGGTTTATTCGGCGTGAGGTCGTCCGGAATGCCGTTTTCGCCGGAGGAGGGATGTTCGGTTTCTCTATCCATGTTGCCCTGTTCGGACGGTTGCTCTGAGGCCTGCTCGTAGTCTACCAGCTCGTCCTGCTCTATGGCTGTGTTTTTGTCGAGGCGAGGCTTGGGTCGGCGTTTACACCGACACTTTGATTGCTTTTCGGGGGGTCGATCTCCCGTCCCATCCCATTTTTCCTCGTTGTCGCTTCCTTTAGGGGTATCCACCATGTACACATCGCGAGATGAGGTGGCTGTCCAATGCCCTATGGGCGTTGGTTCGTCGGTATCTCCTGCATCGTCATCCATGCTGTCGATGTCTCCGGAGTCGAAGTTGAGCACGTCATTTAAATTGTCGACAGTGGCTACCAAGTGGGTGGTGGGTGGGCTTTGAATTTCTTCATCGTCCGTATCCCATCCTCGCTGACCATAGTTCGGCCAGGGCTCTCCTGATAAGGAGAGAGACTTGAGAGAGTTCAGGATATCGCCACAAGGCGAGTGCTGAAAGATGTCTGCGGCGGTGAACTTCATTATCGGCGCCCAATCGGATTCGATTGGCAGGGGTGCGGGGGGTTCGGAGTCTGGGGAGGAGTCCGGATCCTCGGAGTCACGGGTCATGCAGAGTGCGGGGCTAGCATTCGGCTCGATCGCTTTCGGGATCGCAGCCCCTGAGGTGATGTCCAACCGCTCATCCTCAATTGGAGCAATAGGCTCCGAGTTAGGGGTCGGAACCGATGCGTGTGCGGCCTCCAGGACACTGTCCGGGGGCAGAGCTAGATCATGCCCCTCGAGATAGTGCGGCACGCTTGGCCGTGGCTCGAGCCCGTCGAAGATCAAGTCTACGCGGATGTCAGCCATGTAGTTTAAGCTTCCAAACCTGACTTGATGGCCAGGGGCGTAGCTTTCGATCTGCTCCAAGTGGCCGAGCGAATTGGCCCGCAGAGCGAAGCCGCCGAAGACGAAGATCTGTCCGGGGAGAAAAGTCTCACCCTGGACCGTATCGTTGTTGATGATCAAAGGAGCCATCGGGCCTAAAGGCAACGACACAGAGGAACTCTCAGTGAAAGCACCAATGTCGGTGTCAAAACCGGCAGATCTCGGGTAGGGGGTCCCGAACTGTGCGTCTAGGCCGGATAGTAATAGGAGACAAGGGACACGATGTTTTTTACCCAGGTTCGGGCCCTCTCGATGGAGGTAATACCCTACTCCTGCTTGATTAATATTGATGATATGGGTAGTACAAGAGTAGATCTACCACGATATCAAGGAGGCTAAACCCTAGAAGCTAGCCTATGGTATGATTGTTGTGTATGGAGTTGATTGCCTACGGACTACAACCCTCTGGTTTATATAGACACCAGATAGGGTTAGGGTTACACAGAGTCGGTTACAATGGTAGGAGATCTTGAATATCCGCATCGCCAAGCTTGCCTTCCACGCCAAGGAAAGTCCCATCCGGACACGGGATGAAGTCTTCAATCTTGTATCTTCATAGTCCAGGAGTCCGGCTGAAGGTATAGTTCGGCTACCCGAACACCCCCTAATTCAGGACTCCCTCACTCACCGCGGCGCCGCCCTCCGGTGTTGTCAACAAGGTCAACAACCGAGAGGAATAAGGAGATGACTGTACATGGTGAGGATGATAGTAGGGTCCCAGCAGCGCGCGCAGTAATTTTGTTTTTTCGGGATGGAGAAGGGTATCAACTGGGTTGTGCGGGACCCGTGGCCCATCTAGCCCAGGCTTTTATTTCATATGTTTAGCACATGACCAGCCCAGTTTGTTTTTTTTCCTTTCTGAAAATGGCTAGCCAGCTATTTTGTTTTTTGAAAAATAACCAACTGTAAGTGCATCTAGTGCCACCCCTAGTTGGTTTTGGAGTATTGACGACAAACCTAGTTGAGGGACTAATGTGTTTGTGAGAATTGCAGGATAACACAGGTAGAAGTCCCTCATTGATTCGGTTTTACTACCAGAGATGACCCCTAAAAATGTATGAAGACATTGAAGCCAAAGGTGGTATATGAAGATATTCACATTGAAGACTATGAAAAAAGAAGACACGTTATGAAGCCTATGGAGCTCGAAGACTTAGATCTTTCGTAGTTCTTTTTCTTTTGTGTTGAGTCATAGGAACCACCGTACTGTTAAGTGGGGTCCAGGAGAACCAGTCAGAATGACTGAAGTGATGCCTAAACCAAAAACCTATGTCTTCGAGTGAAGACAATGAGAGCGAATCTTGTCCAGAGCCGGACAAGTCAGCTTTGCTTGTAGCCCAAGTAAAGTTTCCATGAGAGTTGAGACACGTGTCAGTTCCTTAGTGACCCAGGGTCATTTCGGACAAATCAGGTCGGGTTGCCAAGTGGCTATAAATAGCCCACCCCCTACAACCATAAAAGGTTGGCTGCTCAGATTTCAGTGCACGGTTTTTGTCGTTTGAGAGCAACCCACCTCGAAGCCTTTGAAAGAAAATTCCTAGCAAGGAGAAAAGCCCTAACCACCCAGAGCCAGAGAACATTGGGCATCACTTAAGTCTTCTTGTCTGTGTGATCTGAAGACTTATTACACTTGAGGACTGTGAATCCTCCAGACTGTTAGGCGTCGCGTTCAGAGCATCCAAGAGACATTGTGGATTGCCAGTGAACGAAGTCTGTGAAGGTTTAGGAGTCTACCTTGAAGACTTACCAGAGTGATTGGGCGAGGACTATGTGACCTTAGCTCAAGGAGAATACGGTGAGGACTTGGTGTCCTGAGCTGCGTGTTTAGGACTGGGTGTCCGGGACTGTGTGTCCTAAGGTTTAAATACCTAGCCGCTCCAATCAGACGTACAGTTGTCACAGCAACTGGAACTGGTCCAACACATCATTGTCTTCAACGAGTCACTGGTTTCATCTTCACTTCCTTTTTCTTACTGTTACTCATTGTGAAGCCATTGCATGCTTGCTTTATCTTTTGTCTTCACAACGTGAATGTATGATCTGTTTGGCTTCATAACTTCTTCCTACCTGATCCTTATTACACTGCAGCTGTTTGTCTTTGTGCTTTCACTCTATTGAATACTTGACCATGACTTGCCTAGTGTAATCTAACTTCCGCTGCACAGTAATAGGCAAAATCTTTGCTGTTTGTCTTCATAACTCCCACGTTTTGAAGACTTTCATAAAAATCGCCTATTCACCCCCTCTAGTCGATATAACGCACTTTCAATTGGTATCAGAGCAAGGTGCTCCCTTGTTCTATGTGATTCGGTTTAACCACCTGGAGTTTTAGCTATGTCGACTGCAGGGATAATCAAAGTCTCCGTTGCGTGCCCCGTCTTCGATGGAACTGAATATCCCTACTGGAAGAATAAGATGCGCATGCATCTTGAAGCCGTTGACGTCGACCTATGGTATGTCGTCGAGAACGGTGTTCCCAAGGCTAGAGAAGGTGTCACTGCTGCTGATGTCAAGAAGTTCACTCAACTGGACTCTACTGCCAAAAATATCATCTGTGGTCATCTGACAAAAGGACAGTATGGCCGTGTGAGTGCCTTGAAGACATCCAAGCTTGTCTGGGACTGGCTCTCCAAGGTCAATGAAGGCATCTCAACCCAGAGAGATCAAAGAATCAGTGTTCTTTGCAACCTCTTCAACTGCTTCAAGCGAAATGACAATGAGAATGTCCAGCACACATTTGACCAGCTCACTGACATCACAAATGAGCTTCAAGCCCTCGGCGCCACTGAGATCACCAAACATGAAATCGTCAAGACGCTGCTGAGATCACTTGATAGTTCGTTTGACATCCTAGCCCTGATGATTCAAGAACGTCCTGATTTCAAGACTCTCGATCTGTCTGACATACTTGAGAGGCTCAACACACATGAGTTTCAGCTTTCTGAGAAAAGAGATATCTACGGTCCAAACTATGGGCGAACTCGTGCCTTGAAGGCAAAAGCTGTTTCCTCATCTGAGGAAGAATCTGACAGTAGTTCTGATGATCCTGAAGACATTGGAAGGGAACTTGCAATGCTAGTGAAGAAGTTCCAAAAATTCACCAAGAAGAAAGGCTTCAGAAAATCTTCACAATCTAGCTCAAGGAATGATGAAGCTTCTGCTCATGACTACAAGAAGAAAACATGTCACAAGTGCAAGAAAACTGGACACTTCATCTCTCAGTGTCCACAGTGGGACAATGAGAACAGAAGGAAGAAGAAGAGCAAGGAATATGATTCTGACGACAAGAAGAAGAAGAAATACTCAAAGTCTTCTTCCAAGTCTTCCTCAAAGTCTTCATCACACAAGAAGAGCTCATCTGGCAAGGCACATGCGTTTGTTGGCAAGGAGATGGATTCAGAGGAGGAGTCCGCTTCTGAGGAGGCAGAGGTGGAGTCTGAGGAGGAGTCTGATTCTGGCATTGCGAGTCCGGCTACAGCATACGTCGCCAAGTCCATCTTCAACACTGAAGACAATGACTTCATCACCGACACCGATGCAAATGACAAGAAGGACTCCACTCCTACCTACTGCTTCATGGCACGCGGTGCCAAGGTAAACACACGCACTACTCGCTATCAAACATCTAGTGATGATGACTCTGACTGTGATTCAAAACCCAGCTACAAAACACTTGCTCAAATTGCAACTGAACAACAGAAAGCTATGGAACATATTCAAAAACTGTTAGACAGAAGCGTTGATCTGTTGGGTGCTGAAATGACTCGATCTGAATCCTTAATTGAAGACATAAAAAATCTTCACGTTAAGTATCAGGAACTTGAAGATCGTCTTGATACTCTCTCAACAACTCATGAAAAGCTTTCCTATGATTATATTCAAAGGAAGCAATAACTTGAGAAATTGAGAGCGGCTCATGAAGATCTTCAAAAGGAAAACGAGTCACTTCGCGCCGAACAGATCAGTTCCGCTCAGGAAGGATTTGAACCACCATGTCTTAAATGCATTGAGCGTGATAATGCTACTTCTGTTGCTAAATGTTCCACTGCTACTGCTATTGCAATATCTTCAACTGTTGATGTGGTAACTAACCACTCTGCTGAGGATACCACTGCTATTGCTGATGAGAATGCTAGGTTGAAGACATTGCTTGAAACAGGGATGTACAAAAGTCTTAAAGGACATCAGACATTATGTGATGTCCTCAAGAAGCAGATTCTGAACCAAAACCCTAGGAAAGAGGGTGTTGGGTTCGTAAGGAAAATAAATGCAGATGGCTCTTACTGGAAACCTGAGCAGTACCCCAAAACCACATGGGTTGCTGTAAAGGAACTTTCAGCAGATCCATCCAATTTATCTGGCTTCACTTGTGCTAACCCCATTATTATTGATGAATCCTTTGATGTAAACTATAAACTGTTTAAGAATCAGAATGGTGAAGTGTTTGCCAGGTACATTGGTACTAACTGCAGGAATGGACCGCCTATGAAGAAGATCTGGGTTCCGAAAAAGTGTCTAGAAAATCTTCCTGTGAATGTCTTCATGACACCTCACTTGAAGAAGACAAACCTCAGACCAAAAGCTTCATACGGTCCAAAGGCTTCATACAAACAGAGGACTCACCTGAGTCACACTAACGCAAATGTTTCGCAGGGAAACCATACTCAGGCATATGAATATGAGAGCGGTTCATCGAACCGTCATGTTCATATGACCAAAAATTATTCTGCTTATTCCTATGAGTATTATTGTCCACCTTCAAGACTGTTTGCTAAGGCTTCAAAGCCAAAATTCTCAGATGCTGCACTTAGACTTATTGCTTCTAAGGCACCCTTGAAGATGTGGGTGGTTAAGAAAGCTTAACTCTCTTTTGCAGGGAAAGGTCTCCAGCAGAAAAACAAAATCTTCTGACGCTATTGCTAGGGACCTTAAAAATCTTGTAGGGCGCAAGATAAAATGCCCTAATGGCATCATTATGTACTTCGTTCCTGAATCGCATGCTACTCTCCCTATTAGTCCTAATCTGGATCTAAGTTTTCATAACCCACTGGTTCATCAAATGTTTTTGCTTCACAATTCTCTTCGTGAAGCCTATCCCCCTAACTGCACTGTAGGGTACGACACCAGCGTCTTCAAAGTCTTCAGAATGGATTATTGACAGTGGGTGTACAAATCACATGACTGGCAAAAGAAGCCTTCTTATGGACTCAACCTTACGTCCATTCGACAAAAGCCACATCACATTTGCTGACACTGGTAAAAGTAAGGTATTGGGTCTAGGTAGAGTTGCAATCTCAAAGGATCAACACATGGATAAAGTCATGCTTGTTGAATCCCTTGGCTTCAACTTAATGTCTATCTCAATGCTTTGTGATTTGAACATGATCGTAATGTTTGGAAAATATCGTTGCCTAGTACTAATGGAATCTGACAAGTCTCTAGTGTTTGAAGGGTATCGAAAAGATGATCTGTACGTGGTAGATTTCTCAGCAGGGCCACAACTTGCAGTATGTCTTCTTGCAAAAGCTTCAGAATGCTGGCTTTGGCATCGGAGGCTTGGGCATGCTGGCATGAGGAACCTCCACACCCTTGCGAAGAAGAAGCATGTCATAGGCATCGAGGGCATCAAGTTCAAGAAAGATCACTTATGCAGTGCCTTTGAAGCAGGGAAGATGACGAGGGCAAAACATCCTTCGAAGACAATCATGACTACTACACAACCCTTCGAACTGCTCCACATGGATCTTTTCGGTCCCACTCACTACTCAACTTTTACTACTACTGCTTGCCTCTATGGCTTTGTCATTGTTGATGATTACTCTAGATATACTTGGGTGCACATAATCCTTTACAAGACTAAAGTGCAGGATGTCTTCAGACGCTTCGCCAATCAAGCTATGAACAATTTTGGCGCCAAGATAAAGCACATCAGAAGTGACAATCACACTGAATTCAAGAACACTGGCCTTGATACATATCTTGATACCTTGGGCATCACACATGAATTCTCAGCTCCGTACACGCCACAGCAGAATGGCGTCGTCGAACGCAAGAACAGAACACTCATTGAGATGGCCAGAACAATGCTAGATGAATACAAGACTCCAAGAAAATTCTGGACTGAAGCCATTGACACTGCATGCCATACAATCGATCGTGTTTATCTTCACAAGCTTCTGAACAAGACATCTTATGAACTCCTAACTGGCAAGAAGCCAAATGTCAGTTACTTCAGAGTATTTGGCGCAAGGTGCTGGATCAAGGACCCACACCACACCTCAAAGTTTGCACCAAAAGCACATGAGGGCTTCATGCTTGGATATGGAAAGGATTCGCACTCCTACAGAGTCTTCAATCTCTTTCATTACAAAGTGGTTGAAACAGTGGATGTGCGGTTCGATGAGACAAATGGTTCACAAAGAGAGCAACTGCCAAATGTGCTAGATGAAGTCCCAGCTAGTGAATCAATCAAGCTTATGGGAACTGGAGAGATTATACCTTCTGAAGCACATCATGAAGAAGAACTTATCATCTCAGCACCTGATCAACATGAAGACCAATGCTCAGCCTGAAGACATTCCTCCCAACAACAACACAGATCATCAAGAGCTAAGTCTTCGCCCTGTACATCCTCGTGTTGCCAATGAAGTGCAGATTGACAGAATAATTAACAGCATCAATGCACCTGGTCCACTCACTCATTCAAGGGCAACTCAGCTAGCAAATTTCTGTGGGCACTTCGCATTCGTATCAATATCAGAACCCAAGAAAGTTGAAGAAGCCTTCATGGAACCTGAATGGATTCAAGCTATGCAAGAAGAGCTTCAATAGTTTGAGCTGAATAATGTATGGGAACTGGTTAAGCGTCCTGATCCACGGAAGCACAACATAATAGGCACGAAATGGATATACCGCAACAAACAAGATGAGCATGGTCAAGTTGTCAGAAACAAAGCTCGTCTCGTTGCTCAAGGATATACTCAAGTGAAAGGCATTGACTTCGATGAAACATTTGCTCCCGTGGCTAGGCTTGAAGCCATACGCATTCTGCTGGCCTATGCAAATCATCATAACATACTTCTATATCAAATGGATGTGAAAAGTGCCTTTCTCAATGGCAAGATTGAAGAAGAAGTGTATGTTGCACAACCGCCTGGCTTTGAAAATCCAAAACATCCTGACATGGTATACAAGCTCAACAAGGCACTGTATGGCCTCAAACAAGCCCCTAGGGCCTGGTATGACACACTCAAATACTTCCTGAAGAGCAAAGGCTTCATACCTGGTTCCCTGGATCCCACTCTTTTCACGAAGACATATGATGGTGAACTGTTTGTGTGCCAAATATATGTGGATGACATTATCTTCGGCTGCACCAATCAGAAGTACAGTGAAGAGTTTGGATATATGATGCAAGAGCAATATCAGATGTCCATGATGGGGGAGCTGAAGTTCTTCCTTGGTCTTCAAATACGACAACAACGCAATGGCATCTCATGGTATACAAGCTCAACAAGGCACTGTATGGCCTCAAACAAGCCCCTAGGGCCTGGTATGACACACTCAAATACTTCCTGAAGAGCAAAGGCTTCATACCTGGTTCCCTGGATCCCACTCTTTTCACGAAGACATATGATGGTGAACTGTTTGTGTGCCAAATATATGTGGATGACATTATCTTCGGCTGCACCAATCAGAAGTACAGTGAAGAGTTTGGATATATGATGCAAGAGCAATATCAGATGTCCATGATGGGGGAGCTGAAGTTCTTCCTTGGTCTTCAAATACGACAACAACGCAATGGCATCTTTATATCTCAAGAGAAGTATCTCAAAGATTGCCTGAAGAAGTTTGGTATGCAAGACTGCAAAGGCTTCACAACACCAATGCCAGCCAAACATCATCTAGGTCCTGACTACAATGGTAAAGAGTTCGATCAAAAGGTATACCGCTCCATGATTGGTTCTTTGCTTTATTTATGTGCATCTAGGCCAGATATTATGCTTATTGTTTGCATGTGTGCTCGATTTCAAGCGGCACCAAAGGAGTCGCATCACTTAGCTGTGAAGCAAATTCTTCGATATTTGGCTCACACCCCAACTCTAGGATTATGGTATCCAAAGGGCTCAGAGTTTGATTTGGTTGGATTTTCGGATGCTGATTATGCTGGTGACAAAGTTGATCGCAAGTCTACATCAGGCACATGTCACTTTCTGGGACGATCACTTGTATGTTGGTCTTCAAAGAAGCAGAACTGTGTATCTCTCTCCACTTCTGAATCTGAATACATTGCTGCTGGATCTTGCTGTGCTCAGCTTCTGTGGATGAAGCAAACACTCAAGGACTATGGCATTCATCTGAAGCAAGTGCCACTTTACTACGACAATGAAAGTGCCATCAAGATTGCCAACAACCCAGTTCAGCACTCGAAGACAAAGCACATTGAAATTCGTCATCACTTTCTCAGAGATCATGTTGTGAAGGAAGACATTGATATCATACACGTCAACACTGAAGAGCAATTGGCAGATATCTTCACCAAGCCCTTGGATGAGAAGAGGTTTTGCAAGTTATGGTGTGAGCTAAATATCCTGGAATCCTCAAATGTCCTGTGATCAGGCACACATCCTAACACTCATGCATACGATGACTTAGATGTGCAACACACAAAGTAAAGTATATCTTCAATCAATGAAGACATACACTCTAAGTGTGAATACATTAATGTGGAATTTGACTTCGGAGCGCCACGATAATTGTGCCCCGTGTCTGGGTCTAATACTTCCTATACGGTGGGTAACGCCACCATCAAACGTTCCATTTTGAAGTGTTTCACTCATGGCGTTACCTTGCAATATCTTCACATTTGGTTTGGCTTCGAACTCAACATGTCTTCATGATTATCTTCACTACGTTGACTATATAGATGTATACATACTAGTGTTCTGTCCTCTACAGCATTCACTTATAGCTATGTCTTCTTGGTTGAATCTTTTGAACTAAGTGAATGTGATCGGACCCTAATCTCTCTATGCTTTCTATCTCAAATTCCATCTCTGCAAGTCATATGCATTCTATTGAAACTGTCGAATATCTTCACTGTGTCCTTATCAGCAGAAGATACAGAGACAACCATAAAGTCCGTTTTCAATGCTCATTCCTCCACATAAAATCCGGAGAAGCAGGAACGACCGCCCGACAATTTAGGCGTGCGTGGGACGTGGAACAAACCCCAAACTTCCGCAAACTGGCCATGCGTTCCTCAAATGCGAACCGCCAGGGGCACCTGTGTAATAGCACAGTGCCGCCCCTGAGCCTATAAATTCACACTTACCGCGGTCATTATCTCCTTCTTCCACCCTCGCACGAACCCTAGCGCCACCGCTAGCACTCGACGACGCCGGAGACAAAGTGCTTCGCTGCCGCAACCTCTCCGACGCCGTCCTCACGCCGACCGCGGACATCGTCCTCTCCGCCGTCGCCGTAGGTGTTTTCCGTCGCCAAGTTAGGGCACGGAGGACTGAACTGCTCGGCATCAACTTCCTTCCGTCTAGCAGTTCCAGTGTGGTAAATAAAACTTCTTTTTACAGCCTCTTTTGATCTCTTGGTTCTGTCACTTTCAACCATAAGAAGTTTCTCTTCACACCAGTTAGATCTCTCGCTGCATCTCATAACATGCCTAGTATATTCACTTGTGCTTCATAAAGTAGTTAGATTCCTCACTTGTACTGATCTATGGGTTCGTACAAATCTGGAACCAACTTCTTATCTATAAGTGAATGTCTTCGCACAATGAGGTCAATGTCTTCTAAACTGATTAATCTTCAAAACCTTCTGAGAATGCATATGACCTCTTCCCCTTCCCTCGCACCTTAATGCTGTCACAGGTACATGTCCGTGGGAGAATCCTTCGGTTCTCATAGTCTGCATTCATTTGCAGAATTCCTACAGCATCACATAAACTCTCCTGAAGCCAGTTCCTGTTGGTCCAGAAAAAGAAAGCCTTTGAAGCCTTTGAAAGTTTTGAAGCCTTTCAAGTTAAAGTTTATGGCTTCAGAAGCAGCAGCAAGGAAGGGGGGCAGACAGATACGTGAAGGAACTTCCAAAGATCTGCCTGAAGACTTGGCAGAAATGTATAAAATAGATCCTGAAGAGAGCTATGGGCAGCGCAAGACCCAAATCCAATGGATTCGACGCTATTGGGCAGAACAATGGTTCAAATACCTCTTCGTCACTCAGGAGTATGCAGAGAAATGTGCCATCAAGAAGCCATGGGGGGACATCATTCACAAGAATCTCATTCCCAGGACCAGAGATGAAGCCATAGCTCAAGGCTTCTACCCATGCATGGTCCCAGGACCACAGCCTGATGATGCGCATCCGTCGTCACTCCTCTGGTGTCGTGACGACAATCTATTCAAGCGCAACTTCCAGTTTGCCCAAAAATCAGCGAAGCTGAACAAGAAGAAGTTTGGGTTAGACTTCAACCCTGGCCCCTCCGCACCAAGGGCAGATGGCACACGCTACGCAGAACCCAATGTCATCGGTCCGTTTGCCCACCTTGAGGGCCTCACCACCCACATCTTAGTCCAAGGGACTGCTGTGAATGACCCTCCAGCTGACTCTGAGTCTGATGAAGCTCCTGCTATACCGCAGCCAAAGCAGTCAAAGAAGCCAAAAGCTTCAAAGCCGGCCCCTTCGTCAAAAGTCTCAAGGGCGAAGCCATTGGCAACTGCACCTCCTGAAGCCAGTGTGCAGTCAGAAGACGTATCCCGCGTCTCCAAGCCCCAGAAGGACAAGGTGCCTCAGCCACACACCGGCAAAAAGCTCACAGCTGCTGCCATTCTGCGCAGCGAAGCCATTGATCTATCAAGCGATGAAGATCTTGGAGATGACGCTCTAGAGCAGCTCATCAAAAGCAAAGAAGAAGATGAAATCTTCAACAATTTTCCTCTCTTTGATGTCGCCATCATCCACAGCTTCATCGACGAATGGTTTGCCACACTAGACATAAGCTTCGACGATCTGCAGCTGCCTGTCGGCCTCAGCGTTGCCTTCCAAGGCGCAATTGCTTCAGAACTTGCCATTGCTCAGCGCATTGTTGAGTTGAAGCAGAAAATTGATCATGAAAAGGCTCAGTTCAAGAAGAACATGGCCACGCTTAGTGTGCAAGAAGTGAAGAGCTTCAAGACCATGCTGCATGAGCTCAAGGAAAACTTTCTGAAGAAGCGTGCAGAAGCTCAGGGCTCACGTGAGCGGATGAAATCTCTGGCGGAAAGATGTGTACAAGCCTACAATGAGGCTGAAAAGCGCAAGGCACTTGGGCGTCCAGGCATTGACCCCAAGATGGCCGCGAAGAAGAAGAAGACGCCTGCTATGGCTGAACCAGAGGCACCTAGGCAAGAAGCGGTTCCAATTGTCTTCCCAACTGCAACGACTGGCTCGAAGCTAAAGAGCCGGTCAACAGCTTCAGAGCTCAAGAAGACAAGGACTGCTGAGGCTGAAGCTAGGAAAAGCAAAAGCTCTGAAGCCTCTCCTACTGCCCCCAGCAAGAAGCGCAAGATCAAGAAATCTCGGGCTGCTCCCACAGAGCCCTTGATAGTTGAACCTCTCTCTATGGTTCACCCCAATGCAGAATGCCAATTGACAGTTCATGAGTCTGCTTCCACGGAGGCTCCTGAAGCTGAAGATATACCAGCAGCCGACCCAATTGCTGCTGAAGACATTGGTTATCAGGACAATGTACAAGATGATGCAACCCTTCCTCAGCTTGAAACAAGCGAACTCATCAGCATTGGTCGTCCTCTGACGCTAATTGCACAAGATGCGTCATCTGCGGATCGCCCTCAAGAGAAAGAAGACATTGAGGCCCAGCCCACTCCAACCCCACAGGCATCGTCTGCATTCCGCAGGCTTCGCAAAGGTCCAAGGCCTCAAGTCTATACTGAAGAAATTCCGGCTGCATCAGCCGAAGACAATGAAGAAGCACCACCAGAACCCACTTCCCCGCTCCATCAAGACGCAGTTCTCCAGGAGAACGTGCCTGAGTTTGTCCCTCCAACTACACAAGTGGAGGCTGAAAATGTTGAGGCTGCCACAACACACACTGAAGCAAATGTGGAGCCCTCCCCACCAAAAGCTTCAGCAGACAGCGAAGCTACTGATCCAGACACTTCTGTTCCTGAGTCTGCTGCTAGTCCTCAATTTGATTATCATGTTGAGCACAGGCCTCATGTCCAGAAGCCAGTCCCAAGGCTTCCAAGGTTCCCAGGTCCTACATCAGCACCTGGCTCCTTTGATATCAATAGCTTCAAGGCAGATAACATGTTCTTCAACAGCTCAAGAACCCCTATTCAAGGGAAAGGATTGTATCAGATAGGTTCTGGAGCTATCCTCAGCGCAGCTACTACTCAAGCATCCTACACAACCAAGGTCGCATCTTCCCGCACAAGCGCCTTGAGGTTGAAGCCATTGTTGGTATGCCATGTCTAGAGAAAGCTTTGGATTGCTTTAAGCAAGTGGGTCTGCTGCAGTTTTTCATTGATGAAGAGCACTAGAATGAAGAGCTTCTGCTTCAGTTCTGTGCCACCCTACACATCAAAGGATACAACAGAGATCCGAAGACTTGGGCCCTGGAGTGGATGACCGGCAATGTCCATCATGAAGCCAATGCATTCGATATCATTGAGCTCACCGTCCTGCCCACTCCTGGCGAACTCTTCGAAGAAGGCTGTCCACTACACACTGAAACTCTTGAGAGCATATTCCAGAGGCCTGAACCAAATATGAGTCAGATGCTCTCCATGATGAAGCCACTGCCCCACGATGCTCCTTATCCAACAGAGTTCTTCGTTGAAGACCTTGAGTACCTGCCTAGGACCATATATCACATCATCTGGCGGACTCTCTGGCCCATTAAGGGACACTCTCCACATGCCAAGATTGAGGGTGCAATGAAGACTCTCATATTCTGTATCCTTCATGGCAAATGCTTCAATGCACAGGATTTCTTCATACGCCAACTCGCTGCATCAGGCTCAGATCTGTTTGGTTTAAAGTTCTATGCTCCTTGGGTGATGAAGCTGATCAAACTGCACTCTATGATCTCGTACCAGCCCTCAGCCCGAAACCATCGGATCTTCTTGCCAGATGTGGATACCTCTGCTGAAGCTATATGTCCTGAGCCTGCCAAGCAACCGATAAGTCTTTAGAATGCAGAACACCAGAGCTTCACTCAAAACGATGAAGGTGTTGAAGCCATCTCCAGGGTGTATCCTTTGGCTGGCACTACACGTGCGCCACACCCTGCTTCAACTGAAGCCACTGATAGTGCAACTGCTTCAAGACCCAAGAAGCGCACTCGTGTTCTCACTGACCGAGAGCTTCTTGTGGCCCTTCATCAAAAACAAGATAGGCATCACGACTGGCTAAAGCGTCAGATGAAAAGCCTCTTGGTGGATGTTAATCGTCTTTGAAATCTTGCCACCAAGAATGCCTTCGTCACTCATGAAACCTATCGTCGTACCTGGAAAGGGCTCTCAATGATATGCATTGAAGCTGAACTTGAAGAGGATGGCTTCACAGAGTGATTCAAGTTTGACACCACACCTCCTAGAAGGGCTGTGATGCGCAACACACCATCACTTGAAGACTCTGAGTTTTCTTCATCTGCTGCCACAGTCACTGCCAGAATCATTGATGAAGACGACGATGCTACATCACCGCCACCTGCTTCAGCACCTCCAAGCTCCTCTGCACCGCCAAACACCTCCAACGACCCTGCTGCTCCTGGGAACGAGTAGACACTCTATGTCTTCAAACCTTTTTGATCCTTGTTGACAAAGGGGGAGAAGCATATGAGTTTATAGTCTTCAAGCGGGTCCATATGGGCGGGTGCCTTATGTTTTGCTATATTTTGCTTCGTGCTTACAACTCTCACTTTTACTTCATTTGGTTCTTTGAGTTGTAACACTAAAACTCGATGGTCGTCTGCTACTTGTTTGCCACCCTGTTTTGTGAAGATAAATTCCGCATGTGCGACGATAAATTCCGCACTTATCTCATTCTGCAGACGTCCATTTTCCATTATGCATGTCATTATCTCCATATACTTTCACATGCATAGTGGATTGTCATCATAAGTTGAAGTGGATCTCCACAAGTACAACCTGCCATGTGCATTTGCATTCCAAAAGCAAATTAACTTATATGCACATCTTCAAGGGGAGCCCTTGCAACTTTTGAAGACAATTCCTATCCTTTACAATTTCACAGACTATATTCCCCGTTGAAAACTTCAACTAGTTTGTCATCAATCACCAAAAAGGGGGAGATTGTAAGTGCATCTAGTGCCACCCCAGTTGGTTTTGGAGTATTGATGACAAACCTAGTTGAGGGACTAATGTGTTCGTGAGAATTGCAGGATAACACAGGTAGAAGTCCCTCATTGATTCGGTTTTACTACCAGAGATGACCCCTAAAAATGTATGAAGACATTGAAGACAAAGGTGGTACATGAAGATATTCACATTGAAGACTATGAGAAAAGAAGACACGTTATGAAGCCTATGGAGCTCGAAGACTTAGATCTTTCGCAGTTCTTTTTATTTTGTGTTGAGTCATAGGAACCACTGTACTGTTAAGTGGGGTCCAGGAGAACCAGTCAGAATGACTGAAGTGATGCCTAAATCAAAAACCTATGTCTTCGAGTGAAGACAATGAGAGCGAATCTTGTCCAGAGCCGGACAAGTCAGCTTTGCTTGTAGCCCAAGCAAAGTTGCCATGAGAGTTTGAAATCTGACCGTTGAGACACGTGTCAGTTCCTTAGTGACCCAGGGTCATTTCGGACAAATCAGGTCGAGTTGCCAAGTGGCTATAAATAGCCCACCCCCTACAACCATAAATGGTTGGCTGCTCAGATTTCAGTGCACGGCTTTTGTCGTTTGAGAGCAACCCACCTTGAAGCCTTTGAGAGAAAATTCCTAGCGAGGAGAAAAGCCCTAACCACCCAGAGCCAGAGTAAATTGGGCATCACTTAAGTCTTCGTGTCTGTGTGATCTGAAGACTTATTACACTTGAGGACTGTGAATCCTCCAGACGGTTAGGCGTCGCGTTCAGAGCATCCAAGAGACATTGTGGATTGCCAGTGAACGAAGTCTGTGAAGGTTTGGGAGTCTACCTTGAAGACTTACCAGAGTGATTGGTCGAGGACTATGTGACCTTAGCTCAAGGAGAATACGGTGAGGACTTGGTGTCCTGAGCTGCGTGTTCAGGACTGGGTGTCCGGGACTGTGTGTCCTAAGGTTTAAATACCTAGCCGCTCCAACCAGACGTACAGTTGTCACAGCAACTGGAACTGGTCCAACACATCATTATCTTCAACAAGTCACTGGTTTCATCTTCACTTCCTTTTCTTACTGTTACACATTGTGAAGCCATTGCATGCTTGCTCTATCTTTTGTCTTCACAACATGAATGTATGATCTGGTTGGCTTCATAACTTCTTCCTACCTGATCCTTATTACACTGCAGCTGTTTGTCATTGTGCTTTCACTCTATTGAATACTTGACCATGGCTGGCCTAGTGTAATCTAACTTCCGCTGCATAGTGATAGGCATAATCTTCGCTGTTTGTCTTCATAACTTCCACGTTTTGAAGACTTTCATAAAAATCGCCTATTCACCCCCCCTCTAGTCGATATGACGCACTTTCACGTTGCCTCCCCATGAACACGACGCATTCCGTTGCCTCCCCATGAACACGACGACGACGTTGTTTCTCCGTTCCGACCCAGCCATGTACACGAGCCCTGGCTATACATATGCGCGAGTAGGCGTTCGAGACCCCGCCCGTATGTACACATACGTGGCCGTATTTTCTTTCTTGCACCCTAGCCGTTGTACGTACGTGTACATGCTACGTGTGCGCCTCTACTACGACATGTGCGCGCCTCTACATCGACCAGTATGTACGTACACGTTCGCGACCAGAATGACAACGCTACGTACACTTCGACCAGGTGGGTCCCGACTGTCAGGCACTTCCTTGCCTGTGAAGATGTAGCCGGTGTGTCCCAGCAGTCAGGGGGCAAATCATTTTTTTGCCCGGACGCACTTCCTTGCGTGCGAAGGTGTAGCTAGTGGGTCCCAACAGTCAGGGGGCGAATCGTTTTTTTGCCCGGACGCACTTCCTTGCGTGCGAAGATGAAGCTGGTGGGTCCCAGCAGTCAGGGGGAAACATTTTTTCTGCGAAATACAGTGGCCCGTCCGGTGGGTCCTAGCTGTTAGCTGGAGGAATCATTATTTTCTGCGTAATAAGGAGGCACTTCCTTGCTGCGCCCGTGGACCCGGCTGTCAGCCTCTCCACGTACAGTCCACGTCCAATGGAAGTCGTTCCTTGACCATGTTGACCAGGCCGCGCCGAGAGCACCACGGCGGTGGACGACAGCGAGGCCTAGGAAGGGGACGACGCAGAGCCGGGGAAGACGTGGCAGTGGAAGCCCGTGTAGAGAGGAGTACGAGGGTTCACTGGTTCGGCTGCGGTGTGAGGCTGTCGTCACCGTAGGGCCTGGCCAGTGGTGGGAATAGTAGGGGCGGTGAGGCCTCCGCGGCAGCACAGCTGGCCATGGGAGGCAGGAGCATGCGACACGACCAGCGCTCCTTTGGGAGGCTGGAGCAAGAAGAACAGAGGTTGAAGAAGCACTACGGCCGTTGGATGGACATCGTACGGTCACTGGAGCTACAATCGTTCATATTGGCTAAGTTGACAAAGCCCTCCATCCCCGTCAACTTAGTTGGCCCACAAGTCATCCTCCCACTATGATGGGTCCAGCTAGCAGGGGGTATTCATTTTTTGTGCGTAATAAGGAGGCACTTCCTTGCGTGCAAAGATATAGCTGGTGGGTCTGACATGTTAGCGGGGGGAACGTTTTTTTCGCGAAATACAGAGGCCCTTCCGGTGGGACCCAGCTGTCAGGTGGAGGAATCATTATTTTTCGCGTACAGTCCATGGCCGATGGATGTCATTCATTGACCACGTTGACCAGGCCGCGTAGAGAGCACCATGGCGGTGGACAACGGCGAGGCCTAGGAAGGGAACGACACGGAGCCGGGGAAGACTCGGCAATGGTTGCCCATGCGGTGGGGAGTACGAGGGTTTACTGGTCCAACTGCCATCGCTGGAAAATAACAGGAGGTGTGGGTGAGTAGAGGAATGGCCTGGCCAACAATGAAGTAGGGTGGGGCGGTGCGGCGTGTGCGGCAGCACAGCCGACCACGGGAGGCGGGAGCAGGTAGTCCCACCGGAGCTGGTTTGGGCGGCTGGAGCAAGAAGATCAGATATTGAAGAAGCAGCACGGCCGTTGGATTAACATCCAACGGTCACTGCTGCTAGAATCGTTTGTGGACTAAGTTGACAAAGCCAAAGTACACGTCAACCTAGTAGACCCACAAGTCAGCCTCCAAATCTGTCCCAAACAGCATACAGCCCGAAATTTCTAGCTAGATTCAAATTAATTTTAAATCTAAATATAGCTTAATTTAAATTCAATGAAATTTTACCCGCACAAAAACAATGAAATTTAAAATATCAAAATCCGAAAGAAAACAGTATTTTGGAACTAATTGCCTGTTTGCTATATTTTTCATTTTACAGCCCATTTATTATTACTTATAGCCCATTTTCTGGGCAAAATGCATCCCTCCTCATCTTGAAAGATTTTTGGCCCAGCAGGGCGTAGAAAAGCAAGTAGGCCTACATTGGTGAAAGTGCGTTATATCGACTAGAGGGGGGGTGAATAGGCGATTTTTATGAAAGTCTTCAAAACGTGGGAGTTATGAAGACAAACAGCAAAGATTTTGCCTATTACTGTGCAGCGGAAGTTAGATTACACTAGGCAAGTCATGGTCAAGTATTCAATAGAGTGAAAGCACAAAGACAAACAGTTGCAGTGTAATAAGGATCAGGTAGGAAGAAGTTATGAAGCCAAACAGATCATACATTCACGTTGTGAAGACAAAAGATAGAGCAAGCATGCAATGGCTTCACAATGAGTAACAGTAAGAAAAAGGAAGTGAAGATGAAACCAGTGACTCGTTGAAGACAATGATGTGTTGGACCAGTTCCAGTTGCTGTGACAACTGTACGTCTGGTTGGAGCGGCTAGGTATTTAAACCTTAGGACACACAGTCCCGGACACCCAGTCCTGAACATGCAGCTCAGGACACCAAGTCCTCACCATATTCTCCTTGAGCTAAGGTCACATAGTCCTCGCCCAATCACTCTGGTAAGTCTTCAAGGTAGACTCCCAAACCTTCACAGACTTCGTTCACTGGCAATCCACAATGTCTCTTGGATGCTCTGAACGCGACGCCTAACCGTCTGGAGGATTCACAGTCCTCAAGTGTAATAAGTCTTTAGATCACATAGACAAGAAGACTTAAGTCATGCCCAATGTTTTCTGGCTCTCGGTGGTTAGGGCTTTTCTCCTCGCTAGGAATTTTATTTCAAAGGCTTCGAGGTGGGTTGCTCTCAAACGACAAAAACCGTGCACCGAAATCTGAGCAGCCAACCTTTTATGGTTGTAGGGGGTGGGCTATTTATAGCCACTTGGCAACCCGACCTGATTTGTCCGAAATGACCCTGGGTCACTAAGGAACTGACACGTGTCTCAACGGTCAAATTTCAAACTCTCATGGCAACTTTACTTGGGCTACAAGCAAAGCTGACTTGTCCGGCTCTGGACAAGATTCGCTCTCATTGTCTTCACTCGAAGACATAGGTTTTTGGTTTAGGCATCACTTCAGTAATTCTGACTGGTTCTCCTGGACCCCACTTAACAGTACGGTGGTTCCTATGACTCAACACAAAAGAAAAAGAACTACGAAAGATCTAAGTCTTCGAGCTCCATAGGCTTCATAACGTGTCTTCTTTTGTCATAGTCTTCAATGTGAATATCTTCATATACCACCTTTGGCTTCAATGTCTTCATACATTTTTAGGGGTCATCTCTGGTAGTCAAACCGAATCAATGAGGGACTTCTACCTGTGTTATCCTGCAATTCTCAAAAACACATTAGTCTCTCAACTAGGTTTGTCGTCAATACTCCAAAACCAACTAGGGGTGGCACTAGATGCACTAAGCTGAAGTGAATCTCCCCCTTTTTGGTGATTGATGACAAACTAGTTGAAGTTTTCAACGGGGAATATAGTCTGTGAAATTGTAAAGGATAAGGAATTGTCTTCATAATTTGCAAGGGCTCCCCCTGAAGATGTGCATATAAGTTAATTTGCTTTTGGAATGCAAATGCAAATGGCAGGTTGTACTTGTGGAGATCCACTTCAGCTTATGATGACAATCCACTATGCATGTGAAAGTATATGAAGATAATGACATGCATAATGGAAAATGGACGTCTGCGGAATGAGATAAGTGCGGAATTTATCGTCGCACATGCGGAATTTATCTTCGCAAAACAGGGTGGCAAACAAGTAGCAAAAACGAGAGTTGTAAGCACGAAGCAAAATATAGCAAAACATAAAGCACCCGCCCATATGGACCCGCTTGAAGACTATCAACTCATATGCTTCTCCCCCTTTTGTCAGCAAGGACCAAAAAGGTTTGAAGACATAGAGTGTCTACTCGTTCTCAGGAGCAGCAGGGTCGTTGGAGGTGTTTGGCGGTGCAGAAGAGCTTGGAGGTGCTGAAGCAGGTGGCGGTGATGTAGCATCGTCTTCTTCATCGGCAGTGACTGTGGCAGCAGATGAAGAAAACTCAGAGTCTTCAAGTGATGGTGTGTTGCGCATCACAGCCCTTCTAGGAGGTGTGGTGTCAAACTTGAATCGCTCAGTGAAGCCATCCTCTTCAAGTTCAGCTTCAGTACACATCATTGATAGCCCTTTCCATGTACGACGACAGGTTTCATGAGTGACGAAGGCATTCTTGGTGGCAAGATTTCGAAGACGATTAACATCCACCAAGAGGCTTTTCATCTGACGCTTTAGCCAGTCGTGATGCCTATCTTGTTTTTGATGAAGGGCCACAAGAAGCTCTCGGTCATTGAGAACACGAGCGCGCTTCTTGGGTCTTGAAGCAGTTGCACTATCAGTGGCTTCAGTTGAAGCAGGGTGTGGCGCACGTGTAGTGCCAGCCAAAGGATACACCCTGGAGATGGCTTCAACACCTTCATCGTTCTGAGTGAAGCTCTGGTGTTCTGCATTCTGAAGACTCAAAGGTTGCTTGGCAGGCTCAGGATATATAGCTTCAGCAGAGGTATCCACATCTGGCAAGAAGATCCGATGGTTGCGGGCTGAGGGCTGATATGAGATCGCAGAGTGAAGCTTGATCAGTCTCATTACCCAAGGAGCATAGAACTTTAAACCAAACAGATCTGAGCCTGATGCAGCGAGTTGGCGTATGAAGAAATCCTGTGCGTTGAAGCATTTGCCATGAAGGATACAGAATATCAGAGTCTTCATTGCACCCTCGATCTTGGCATTTGGAGAGTGCCCTTTAATAGTCCAGAGAGTCCGCCGGATAATGTGATAGATGGTTCTGGGCAGGTACTCAAAGTCTTCAACGAAGAACTCTGTTGGATAAGGAGCATCGTGGGGCAATGGCTTCATCATGGAGAGCATCTGACTCATATTTGGTTCAGGCCTCTGGAATATGCTCTCAAGAGCTTCAGTGTGTAGTGGACAGCCTTCCTCGAAGAGGTCGCCAGGAGTGGGCAGGCCGGTGAGCTCAATGATATCGAATGCATTGGCTTTGTGATGGACATTGTCGGTCATCCACTCCAGGGCCCAAGTCTTCGGATCTCTGTTGTATCCTTTGATGTGTAGGGTGGCATAGAATTGCAACAGAAGCTCTTCATTCCAGTGCTCTTCATCAGTTATAAACTGCAGTAGACCCACTTTCTTGAAGCAATCCAGCGCTTCCTCTAAGCAGGGCAGACCAGCAATGGCTTCAACATCAAGGCGCTTGTGCGGGAAGATGCGACCTTGGTTGTATAGGATGCATGAATAGTAGCTGCGCTGAGGATAGCTCCAGAACCTATCTGATGAAATCCTTTCCCTTGAATAGGGGTTCTTGGAGCTGTTGAAGAACGTATTGTCTGCCTTGAAGCTATTGATGTCAAAGGAGCCAGGTGCTGATGCAGGACCTGGGAACCTTGGCAGCCTTGGGACTGGCTTCTGGACATGAGGCTTGTGCTCAACATGGTAATCAAATTGAGGATCTGCAGCAGACTCAGGAACAGAAGTGTCTGGATCAGTAGCTTCGCTGTCTGCTGAAGCTTTTGGTGGGGAGGGCTCCACATTGGCTTCAGTGTTGGTTGTGGCAGCCGCAACATTTTCAGCCTCCGCTTGACTAGCTGGAGGTTCAGTCACAAGCACGTTCTCCTGGAGAACTGCTTCTTGATGGAGCATAGGAGTAGGCTCTTGTGGTGCGTCTTCTGCGGCTGATGCAGCCGGAATGTCTTCAGCATAGACTTGAGGCCTTGGACCTTTGCGAAGCTTGCGGAATGCAGACGACGCCTGTGGGGTTGGAGTGGGCTGGGCCTCATTGTCTTCTTCCTCTTGAGGGCGATCCGCCCATGACGCATCTTGTGCAATTGGCGTCAGAGGACGGAGTTCGCTGTTTTCATACTGAGGAAGGGCTGCATCATCTTGTACATTGTCCTGATGACCAATGTCTTCAGCAGCGATGGGGTCGGCTGCTGGTATCTCTTCAGCTTCAGGAGTCTCTGTGGAAGCAGTCTCATGAACCGTTAGTTGACGTTCTGCGTTCGGGTGCACCATAGCAATAGGTTCAACTATCAAGGGCTCTGTGGGAGCAGCCCGAGATTTCTTGATCTTTCTCTTCTTCTTGCTGGGGGCAGTAGGAGAGGCTTCAGAGCTCTTCCTCTTCCTGGCTTCAGCCTCAGCAGTTCTTGTCTTCTTGAGCTCTGAAGCAGTTGACCGGCTCTTTGGCTTCGAGCCAGTCGTTGCAGTTGGGAAGACAATTGGAACTGCTTCTTGCCTTGGTGCCTCTGGTTCAGCTGGAACAGTCTTCTTCTTCTTCTTCGTGGCCATCTTGGGGTCGATGCCAGGATGCCCAAGTGCCTTGCGCTTCTCAGCCTCATTGTAGGCTTGCACACATCGTTCTGCCAGAGACTTCATCCGCTCACATGAGCCCTGAGCTTCTGCACGCTTCTTCAGAAAATTTTCCTTGAGCTCATGCAACATGGTCTTGAAGCTCTTCACTTCTTGCACGCTGAGCTTGGCCATATTCTTCTTGAACTGAGCCTTTTCATGATCAATTTTCTGCTCCAGTTCTACAATGCGCTGGGCAATGGCAAGTTCTGAAGCAATTGCGCCTTGGAAGGCGACGCTGAGGCCAACGGGCAGCTGCAGATCTTCGAAGCTGATGTTTGGTGTGGCAAACCATTCATCGATGAAGTTGTGGATGATGGCGACATCAAAGAGAGGCAAATTGTTGAAGATTTCAGCTTCTTCTTTGCTTTTGATGAGCTGCTCTAGAGTGTCATCTCCAAGATCTTCATCACTTGACAGATCAATGGCTTCGCTGCGCAGAATGGCAGCAGCTGTGGGCTCTTTGCCGGTGTGTGGCTGAGGCACCTTGGCCTTCTGGGGCTTGGAGACGCGGGATACGTCTTCAGACTGCACACTGTCTTCAGGAGGTGCAGTTGCCAATGGCTTCGCCCTTGAGATTTTTGATGAAGGGGCTGGCTTTGAAGCTTTTGGCTTCTTCGACTGCTTTGGCTTCGGTACAGCAGGAGCTTCATCAGACTCAGAGTCAGCTGGAGGGTCATTCACGGCAGTGCCTTGGACTAAGATGTGGGTGATGAGGCCTTCAAGGTTGGCAAACGGACCAATGATATTGGGTTCTGCGTCGCGTGTGCCATCTACCCTTGGTGCGGAGGGACCAGGGTTGAAGTCTAACCCAAATTTCTTCTTGTTCTGCTTCGCTGATTGTTGGGCAAACTGGAAGTTGCGCTTGAACAGATTGTCGTCACGACACCAGAGTAGTGACGACGGATGTGCATCATCAGGCTGTGGTCCTCGGACCATGCATGGGTAGAAGCCTTGAGCAATGGCTTCATCTCTGGTCCTGGGAACAAGGTTCTTGTATAAGATGTCTCCCCATGGTCTTTTGATGGAGCTTTTCTCAGCATACTCCTGGGTGACGAAGCGGTATTTGAACCATTGTTCAGCCCAATAGCGTCGAATCCATTGGATTCGAGTCTTGCGCTGCCCATAATTCTCTTCAGGATCTGTTTGTTACATTTCTGCCAGGTTTTCAGGCAGATCTTTGGAAGTTCCTTCACGTCGCTGTCTGCCCCCCTTCTTTGCTGCTGCTTCTGAAGCCATAAACTTTAACTTGAAAGGCTTCAAAACTTTCAAAGGCTTCAAAGGCTTTCTTTTGCTGGACCAACAGGAACTGGCTTCAGGAGAGTTTATGTGATGCTGTAGGAATTCTGCAAATGAATGCAGACTATGAGAACCGAAGGATTCTCCCACGGACATGTACCTGTGACAGCATTAAGGTGCGAGGGAAGGGGAAGAGGTCATATGCATTCTCAGAAGGTTTTTGAAGATTAATCAGTTTAGAAGACATTGACCTCATTGTGCGAAGACATTCACTCATAGATAAGAAGTTGGTTCCAGATTTGTACGAACCCATAGATCAGTACAAGTGAGGAATCTAACTACTTTATGAAGCACAAGTGAATATACTAGGCATGTTATGAGATGCAGCGAGAGATCTAACTGGTGTGAAGAGAAACTTCTTATGGTTGAAAGTGACAGAACCAAGAGATCAAAAGAGGCTGTAAAAAGAAGTTTTATTTACCACACTGGAACTGCTAGACGGAAGGAAGTTGATGCCGAGCAGTTCAGTCCTCCGTGCCCTAACTTGGCGACGGAAAACACCTACGGCGACGGCGGAGAGGACGATGTCCGCGGTCGGCGTGAGGACGGCGTCGGAGAGGTTGCGGCAGCGAAGCACTTTGTCTCCGGCGTCGTCGAGTGCTAGCGGTGGCGCTAGGGTTCGTGCGAGGGTGGAAGAAGGAGATAATGACCGCGGTAAGTGTGAATTTATAGGCTCAGGGGCGGCACTGTGCTATTACACAGGTGCCCCTGGCGATTCGCATCTGAGGAACGCGTGGCCTGTTTGCGGAAGTTTGGGGTTTGTTCCACGTCCCACGCACGCCTGGATTGTCGGGCGGTCGTTCCTGCTTGTCCGAATTTTATGTGGAGGAATGAGCATTGAAAACGGAATTTATGGTTGTCTCTATATCTTCTGCTGACAAGGACGCAGTGAAGACATTCGACAGTTTCAATAGAATGCATATGACTTGGAGAGATAGAATTTGAGATAGAAAGCATAGAGAGATTAGGGTCCGATCACATTCACTTAGTTCAAAAGATTCAACCAAGAAGACATAGCTATAAGTGAATGCTGTAGAGGACAGAACACTAGTATGTATACATCTATATAGTCAACGTAGTGAAGATAATCATGAAGACATGTTGAGTTCGAAGCCAAATCAAATGTGAAGACATTGCAAGGTAACGCCATGAGTGAAACACTTCAAAATGGAACGTTTGGTGGTGGCGTTACCCACCATATAGGAAGTATTAGACCCAGACACGGCGCACAATTATCGTGGCGCTCCGAAGTCAAATTCCACATTAATGTATTCACACTTAGAATGTATGTCTTCATTGATTGAAGATATACTTTACTTTGTGCGTTGCACATCTAAGTCATCATATGCATAAGTGTTAGGATGTGTGCCTGATCACAGGACATTTCAGGATTCCAGGATATTTAGCTCACACCGTAACTTGCAAAATCTCTTCTCATCCAAGGGCTTGGTGAAGATATCTGCCAATTGTTCTTCAGTGTTGACGTGTATGATATCAATGTCTTCCTTCACAACATGATCTCTGAGAAAGTGATGACGAATTTCAATGTGCTTTGTCTTCGAGTGCTGAACTGGGTTGTTGGCAATCTTGATGGCGCTTTCGTTGTCGCAGTAAAGTGGTACTTGCTTCAGATGAATGCCATAATCCTTGAGTGTTTGCTTCATCCACAGAAGCTGAGCGCAGCAAGATCCAGCAGCAATGTATTCAGATTCAACAGTGGAGAGAGATACACAGTTCTGCTTCTTTGAAGACCAACATACAAGTGATCGTCCCAGAAAGTGACATGTGCCTGATGTAGACTTGCGATCAACTTTGTCACCAGCATAATCAGCATCCGAAAATCCAACCAAATCAAACTCTGAGCCCTTTGGATACCATAATCCTAGAGTTGGGGTGTGAGCCAAATATCGAAGAATTCGCTTCACAGCTAAGTGATGCGACTCCTTTGGTGCCGCTTGAAATCGAGCACACATGCAAACACTAAGCATAATATCTGGCCTAGATGCACATAAATAAAGCAAAGAACCAATCATGGAGTGGTATACCTTTTGATCGAACTCTTTACCATTGTCGTCAGGACCTAGATGATGTTTGGCTGGCATTGGTGTTGTGAAGCCTTTGCAGTCTTGCATACCGAACTTCTTTAGGCAATCTTTGAGATACTTCTCTTGAGATATGAAGATGCCATTGCGTTGTTGTCGTATTTGAAGACCAAGGAAGAACTTCAGCTCCCCCATCATGGACATCTGATATTGCTCTTGCATCATATATCCAAACTCTTCACTGTACTTCTGATTGGTGCAGCCGAAGATAATGTCATCCACATATATTTGGCACACAAACAGTTCACCATCATATGTCTTCGTGAAAAGAGTGGGATCCAGGGAACCAGGTATGAAGCCTTTGCTCTTCAGGAAGTATTTGAGTGTGTCATACCAGGCCCTAGGGGCTTGTTTGAGGCCATACAGTGCCTTGTTGAGCTTGTATACCATGTCAGGATGTTTTGGATCTTCAAAGCCAGGCAGTTGTGCAACATAAACTTCTTCTTCAATCTTGCCATTGAGAAAGGCACTTTTCACATCCATTTGATATAGAAGTATGTTATGATGATTTGCATAGGCCAGCAGTATGCGTATGGCTTCAAGCCTAGCCACGGGAGCAAATGTTTCATCGAAGTCAATGCCCTCCACTTGAGTATATCCTTGAGCAACGAGACGAGCTTTGTTTCTGACAACTTGACCATGCTCATCTTGCTTGTTGCGGTATATCCATTTGGTGCCTATTATGTTGTGCTTCCGTGGATCAGGACGCTTGACCAGTTCCCATACATTATTCAGTTCAAACTGTTGAAGCTCTTCTTGCATAGCTTGAATCCATTCAGGTTCCATGAAGGCTTCTTCAACTTTCTTGGGTTCTGATATTGATACGAATGCGAAGTGCCCACAGAAATTTGCTAGCTGAGTTGCCCTTGAACGAGTGAGTGGACCAGGTGCATTGATGCTGTCAATTATTCTGTCAATCTGCACTTCATTGGCAACACGAGGATGTACAGGGCGAAGACTTTGCTCTTGCTGATCTGTGTTGTTGTTGGGAGGAATGTCTTCAGGCTGAGCATTGTCTTCATGTTGATCAGGTGCTGAGATGATAAGTTCTTCTTCAGGATGAGCTTCAGAAGGTATAATCTCTCCAGTTCCCATAAGCTTGATTGATTCACTAGCTGGAACTTCATCTAGCACATTTGGCAGTTGCTCTCTTTGTGAACCATTTGTCTCATCGAACCGCACATCCACTGTTTCAACCACTTTGTAATGAAAGAGATTGAAGACTCTGTAGGAGTGCGAATCCTTTCCATATCCAAGCATAAAGCCCTCATGTGCTTTTGGTGCAAACTTTGAGGTGTGGTGTGGGTCCTTGATCCAGCACCTTGCGCCAAATACTCTGAAGTAACTGACATTTGGCTTCTTCCAATTAGGAGTTCATAAGATGTCTTGTTCAGAAGCTTGTGAAGATAAACACGATTGATTGTATGGCATGCAGTGTCAATGGCTTCAGTCCAGAATTTTCTTGGAGTCTTGTATTCATCTAGCATAGTTATGGCCATCTCAATGAGTGTTCTGTTCTTGCGTTCGACGACGCCATTCTGCTGTGGCGTGTACGGAGCTGAGAATTCATGTGTGATGCCCAAGGTATCAAGATATGTATCAAGGCCAGTGTTCTTGAATTCGGTGCCATTGTCACCTCTGATGTGCTTTATCTTGGCGCCAAAATTGTTCATAGCTCGATTGGCGAAGCGTCTGAAGACGTCCTACACTTCAGTCTTGTAAAGGATTATGTGCACCCAAGTATATCTAGAGTAATCATCAACAATGACGAAGCCATAGAGGCAAGCAGTAGTAGTAAAAGTTGAGTAGTGGGTGGGACCGAAAAGATCCATGTGGAGCAGTTCGAAGGGTTGTGTAGTAGTCATGATTGTCTTCGAAGGATGTTTTGCCCTTGTCATCTTCCCTGCTTCACAGGCACCGCATAAGTGATCTTTCTTGAACTTGACGCCCTCGATGCCTATGACATGCTTCTTCTTCGCAAGGGTGTGGAGGTTCCTCATCCCAGCATGCCCAAGCCTCCGATGCCAAAGCCAGCATTCTGAAGCTTTTGTAAGAAGACATACTGCAAGTTGTGGCCCTGCTGAGAAATCTACCACGTACAGATCATCTTTTCGATACCCTTCAAACACTAGAGACTTGTCAGATGCCATTAGTACAAGGCAACGATATTTTCCAAACATTACGATCATGTTCAAATCACAAAGCATTGAGACAGACATTAAGTTGAAACCAAGGGATTCAACAAGCATGACTTTATCCATGTGTTGATCCTTTGAGATTGCAACTCTACCTAGACCCAATACCTTACTTTTACCAATGTCAGCAAATGTGATGTGGTTCTTGTCGGATGGACGTAAGGTTGAGTCCATAAGAAGGCTTCTTTTGCCAGTCATGTGATTTGTACACCCACTGTCAATAATCCATTCTAAAGACTTTGAAGTCGCTGGTGCCGTACCCTTGGCACCGCGTGCCATGAAGCAGTAGGTAGGAGTGGAGTCGTTCTTGTCATTTGCATCGGTGTCAGTGATGCAGTCATTGTCTTCAGTGTTGAAGATGGACTTGGCGACGTATGCTGTAGCCAGACTCGCAATGCCAGAATCAGACTCCTCCTCAGACTCCACCTCCGCCTCCTCAGAAGCGGACTCCTCCTCTGAATCCATTTCCTTGCCAACAAACGCACGTGCCTTGCCAGATGAGCTCTTCTTGTGTGATGAAGACTTTGAGGAAGACTTGGAAGAAGACTTTGAGTATTTCTTCTTCTTCTTGTCGTCAGAATCATATTCCTTGCGTTTCTTCTTCCTTCTGTTCTTATTGTCCCATTGTGGACACTCAGAGATGAAGTGTCCAGTTTTCTTGCACTTGTGACATGTTTTCTTCTTGTAGTCATGAGCAGAAGCTTCATCATTCCTTGAGCTTGATCATGAAGATTTTCTGAAGCCTTTCTTTTTGGTGAATTTTTGGAACTTCTTCACTAGCATTGCAAGTTCTCTTCCAATGTCTTCAGGATCATCAGAACAGCTGTCAGATTCTTCTTCAGATGAGGAAACAGCTTTTGCTTTCAAGGCACGAGTTCGCCCATAGTTTGGACCGTAGATATCTCTTTTCTCAGAAAGCTAAAACTCATGTGTTTTGAGCCTCTCAAGTATGTCAGACGGATCGAGTGTCTTGAAATCAGGACGTTCTTGAATCATCAGGGCTAGGATGTCAAACGAACTATCAAGTGATCTCAGCAGCGTCTTGACGATTTCAAGTTTGGTGATCTCAGTGGCGCCAAGGGCTTGAAGCTCATTTGTGATGTCGGTGAGCCGATCAAATGTGTGCTGGACATTCTCATTGTCATTTCGCTTGAAGCGGTTGAAGAGGTTGCGAAGAACACTGATTCTTTGATCTCTCTGGGTTGATACGCCTTCATTGACCTTGGAGAGCCAGTCCCAGACTAGCTTGGATGTCTTCAAGGCACTCACACGGCCATACTGTCCTTTTGTCAGATGACCGCAGATGATATTTTTGGTAGTAGAGTCCAGTTGAGTGAACTTCTTGACATCAGCAGCAGTGACACCTTCTCCAGCCTTGGGAACGCCGTTCTCGACGACATACCATAGGTCAACGTCAATGGCTTCAAGATGCATGCGCATCTTATTCTTCCAGTAGGGATATTCAGTTCCATCGAAGACGGGGCACGCAGCGGAGACTTTGATTATCCCTGCAGTCGACATAGCTAAAACTCCAGGTGGTTAAACCGAATCACACAGAACAAGGGAGCACCTTGCTCTGATACCAATTGAAAGTGCGTTATATCGACTAGAGGGGGGTGAATAGGCGATTTTATGAAAGTCTTCAAAACGTGGAAGTTATGAAGACAAACAGCGAACATTATGCCTATCACTATGCAGCGGAAGTTAGATTACACTAGGCCAGCCATGGTCAAGTATTCAATAGAGTGAAAGCACAATGACAAACAGCTGCAGTGTAATAAGGATCAGGTAGGAAGAAGTTATGAAGCCAACCAGATCATACATTCATGTTGTGAAGACAAAAGATAGACCAAGCATGCAATGGCTTCACAATGTGTAACAGTAAGAAAAGGAAGTGAAGATGAAACCAGTGACTCATTGAAGACAATGATGTGTTGGACCAGTTCCAGTTGCTGTGACAACTGTACGTCTGGTTGGAGCGGCTAGGTATTTAAACCTTAGGACACACAGTCCCGGACACCCAGTCCTGAACACGCAACTCAAGACACCAAGTCCTCACCGTATTCTCCTTGAGCTAAGGTCACATAGTCCTCGCCCAATCACTCTGGTAAGTCTTCAAGGTAGACTCCCAAACCTTCACAGACTTCGTTCACTGGCAATCCACAATGTCTCTTGGATGCTCTGAACGCGACGCCTAACCGTCTGGACGACTCACAGTCCTCAAGTGTAATAAGTCTTCAGATCACATAGACAGGAAGACTTAAGTGATGCCCAATTTACTCTGGCTCTGGGTGGTTAGGGCTTTTCTCCTCGCTAGGAATTTTCTCTCAAAGGCTTCGAGGTGGGTTGCTCTCAAACGACAAAAGCCGTGCACTGAAATCTGAGCAGCCAACCGTTTATGGTTGTAGGGGGTGGGCTATTTATAGCCACTTGGCAACCCGACCTGATTTGTCCGAAATGACCCTGGGTCACTAAGGAACTGACACGTGTCTCAACGGTCAGATTTCAAACTCTCATGGCAACTTTGCTTGGGCTACAAGCAAAGCTGACTTGTCCGGCTCTGGAAAAGATTCGCTCTCATTGTCTTCACTCGAAGACATAGGTTTTTGATTTAGGAATCACTTCAGTCATTCTGACTGGTTCTCCTGGACCCCACTTAACAGTACGGTGGTTCCTATGACTCAACACAAAATAAAAAGAACTGCGAAAGATCTAAGTCTTCGAGCTCCATAGGCTTCATAACGTGTCTTCTTTTGTCATAGTCTTCAATGTGAATATCTTCATGTACCACCTTTGTCTTCAATGTCTTCATACATTTTTAGGGGTCATCTCTGGTAGTAAAACTGAATCAATGAGGGACTTCTACCTGTGTTATCCTGCAATTCTCACGAACACATTAGTCCCTCAACTAGGTTTGTCGTCAATACTCCAAAACCAACTGGGGTGGCACTAGATGCACTTACACAACGGAATGCGTCGTGTTCATGGGGAGGCAACGGAACGCGTGGGAGCCAACCGGCTGGGTCGGAACGGAATGCGTGGTTGTGTTCATCGGGAGGGCTTGGACGGAACAGGCGATGGAAACGAGGCCTGGCGTAATGCACAACAGAGGAAACTGACCTTCTACGTTCGGAACGGGGTCCTGTTGATCGGGAGGGGTCTAGTGTACCGCAAAACGGAGGAAACAGACCTCCTACGGTCGAAACGGGGGTCCTGTTGATCGGGAGGGGTGTGGTGTGCCGCAAAATGGATGAAACGGACCTCCTACGGTCGAAACAGGGGTCCTGTTCATCGGGAGGGGTGTGGCGTACCACAAAACGGGACTCCACGGGATACTATTCATCTCCACCGTCGACCTCCTCCAGCCTCCACGGGCTCCTGTTCATCCAGCCTCCACCGCGCGCTACTCCACCGGCTACTGTTCAACCACCCCTCCACCATCTACTGTTCATCCAGCCCTCCACACCATGGGGTCCTGTTCAACCACCCCTCCACGGGCACCCCTCCACCGTCTACTATTCATCCAGCCCTCCACATCACATGGTCCTGTTCATCCACCCCTCCACGGGCACCCCTCCACCGTCTACTGTTCATCCAGCCCTCAACCAGACCACGGTGTCCTGTTCATCCAGAGGAAACGCCACCGCTCAATGTTCATCCAACCCCCCCCCGCAACGCTCACTGTTTATCCCAGAGGCAGCATCGATCGGCTTCAGTTAGCAGTAGTAGCGAAGGAATCGCTCGATCGGGTTCAGTTAATAGCCATCGATCGATCGCTCGGGTTCAGTAACGCGTAGCCTGCAGTGCAATCGCTCGGGTTCAGTTAGAGCCCAACGCCTCGCTCGCGTTCAGTTAGAGCCAACGCCTCGCACACACGCGCGTACGTGTACGAGAGAAACGTGCATCACTTGGCCCAAGACCTCCCATCATAACCGGGAACTCCCCGAAATTTTCCTCCCCCTTGCTTCTACCATGGTTTTTTCCGTCATGGACGGCCCAAAGAATGTCATGCAGCTGCGTCTCCGGCCCGCCCAGGATGAAAAGCCCATTTTCTGTCATGATTTTTTGTCATAGAAGTAGGATCCCACCACATCTATGATGATACCGGGTTTTGTCACAATTATCGTCATAGAAGTGTCATATGTATGACAGAATTTTTTTCGTTCAGCCCAAAATGTCACAGATGTGTCTTTTTTTGTAGTGGTAATTCGTTTACCCACCATAATACTTATGCTCTTGAGAGAAGCCACTAGTGAAACCTATGGCCCCCGGGTCTATCTTCCATCATATTAATCTTCCAACACTTAGCTATTTCTATTGCCGTTTATTTTACTTTGCATCTTTATTTCTCTTTATCATAAAAATACCAAAAATATTATCTTATCATATCTATCAGATCTCACTCTCGTAAGTGACCGTGAAGGGATTGACAACCCCTTTATCGCGTTGGTTGCGAGGTTCTTATTTGTTTGTGTAGGTGCGTGGGACTCGAGCGTGATCTCCTACTGGATTGATACCTTGGTTCTCAAAAACTGAGGGAAATACTTAAACTACTTTATTGCATCACCCTTTCCTCTTGAAGGGAAAACCAAAGCAGTGCTCAAGAGGTAGCAAGAAGGATTTCTGGCGCCGTTGCCGGGGAGATTCGCGCCAAGTCAAGTCAAGATTTGACTCCCCACAATGAGCCATTTCTGGCGTCGTCGTCGGGGAGATTCGCGCCAAGTCAAGTCAAGATTTGACTCCCAACAACAAGCCATTTCTGGCGCCGTTGTCGGGGAGTCTACACACAAGTCAAGACATACCAAGTACCCATCACAAACTCTTATCCCTCGCACTACATTATTTTCCATTTGCCTCTCGTTTTACTCTTCCCCACTTCACCCTTGCCATTTTATTCGCCCTCTCTTTTCTGTTCGTCACTTTCTTGCTTGCCTTGTCATTATGGCTAGTCCTCTATCTTCTTCGTTGTCTCTCGAGAACGAAGTTCTTATTTTAATCAAAGGGAGGGAGAAAATCTAAAAGACACTTGGTATAGAATTTGCAATGCTCAAAATAGATCTACCAGGAAGCAATCTACTTCCGTTCTTCTCTGCAATTTTTATGTAGGTGCTACTCCTTGGTACAAATATATTCTTGATACCATTACCAGAGGGAATTTCCTGGGTAGCCATACTTTTGATTCTTATAACACTATGATAGATTTGTTTGGCTCACCACCTCTTTTGGTTAATGGAACTATGTTAACTTTGGAACATGTGATGCAAAGGCTTGAAATTATTGAGAATAAAGTTGCTACTGTAGAGTTGATTGAGAATTTGGATAAAAATATCCACAACCAAATTACCCAATATGGATCTAAGGTGGGAGTTACTCTGAAAAGTTTTAACGAAAAGGAACCCATAGTTAATGAAAGAATAGATCAAGATTCTACTAGAATCGATAAACTTGAGAGAATTATCACCAACTTGGGTTCCACTTTTTCTTCCGTTAAAAATACTCCAAATCCTCCTAGCAAAATTTCCAAGCTTGTTTATGTTCCTAAAAATAAGGGTGAATCCTCTAGTAAGGAAACTGCGGATTTAAAATCAGTAAGTGTTCATCCCAATCTTTTTGTTATCATTAAGGAACCGTTTGCTACAAATGATTTTCTTGATTTTGTTCCTAGGAGTTTGATAATTAATAAAAATAAAGAAACTCCTAGGGGTTATAGGTGTCTTATTGAATAATTGCCCACCAAAGATGGCCATACCTAGATCTATCCTTGCTTTTATGCCTAGCTAGGGGCGTTAAACGATAGCGCTTGTTGGGAGGCAACCCAATTTTATTTTTATTCCTTGCTTTTTGCTCCTGTTTAGTAATAAATAATTAATCTAGCCTCTATTTTGGTTGTGTTTTTTGGGTTTAATTAGTGTTTGTGCCAAGTAGAACCGTTGGGAAGACTTGGGGAAAGTCTTTTTGATCTTGCTGTAAAAAACAGAAACTTTAGCACTCACGCGAATTGCTGCCATTTTTATTTGGAGAGTGATATTTAGTTAATTCTTGTTGCAGATGATTAATAGATAAATTCCTCATGTCCAGCAATTTATTTTCGAATTTTAGGGGTTCCCGAAGTTTGCGTTAGCTACAGATTACTACAGACTATTCTGTTTTTGACAGATTCTGTTTTTCGTGTGTTGTTTGTTTATTTTGATGAATCTATGGCTAGTAAAAGAGCTTATAAACCATAGAGAAGTTGGAATACATTAGGTTTAAAACCAATATAAATAAAGAATGAGTTCGTTACAGTACCTTGAAGTGGTGTTTTGTTTTCTTTCGCTAACGGAGCTCACGAGATTTTCTATTTTAAGTTTTGTGTTGTGAAGTTTTCAAGTTTTGGGTAAAGTCTTGATGGATTATGGAACAAGGAATGGCAAGAGCCTAAGCTTGGGGATGCCAATAGCACCCCGAGGTAAAATTCAAGGACACCAAAAAGCCTAAGCTTGGGGATGCCCCGGAAGGCATCCCCTCTTTCGTCTTCGTCCATCGGTAACTTTACTTCGAGCTATATTTTTATTCACCACATGATATGTGTTTTTCTTGGAGCGTCTTATATGATTTGAGTCTTTGCTTTTTAGTTTAACACAATCATCCTTGCTGTACACACCTTTTGAGAGAGACTCACATGATTTGAAATTTATTAGAATACTCTATGTGCTTCACTTATATCTTTTGAGCTATATAGCTTTTGCTCTAGTTCTTCACTTATATCTTTTAGAGCACGGCGATGGTTTTATTTTATAGAAATAATTGATCTCTCATGCTTCACTTATATTATTTTGAGAGTCCTCTAGAACAACATGGAAATTTGCTTTTAGGAATAATATAAAAACTTTCATAGAAGTGCATTGAATACTATGAGAGTTTGATACTTGATAATTGTTTTGAGATATGGAGATGGTGATATTAGAGTCATGCTAGTTGAGTAGTTGTGAATTTGAGAAATACTTGTGTTGAAGTTTGTGATTCCCGTAGCATGCACGTATGGTGAACCATTATGTGATGAAGTCGGAGTATGATTTATTTATTGATTGTCTTCCTTATGAGGGGCGGTCGGGGACGAGCGATGGTCTTTTCCTACCAATCTACCCCCTAGGAGCATGCGTGTAATACTTTGTTTCGATAACTAATAGATTTTTGTAATATGTATGTGAGTTCTTTATGACTAATGTCGAGTCCATGGATTATACGCACTCTCACCCTTCCACCATTGCTAGCCTCTCTAGTATCGCGCAACTTTTGCCGGTACCTTAACCCCACCATATACCTTCCTCAAAACAGCCACCATACCTACCTATTTTGGCATTTCCATAGCCATCCTGAGATATATTGCCATGCAACTTTCCACCGTTCCGTTATTATGACACGCTTCATCATTGTCATATTGCTTGCATGATCATGTAGTTGACATCGTATTTGTGGCAAAGCCACCGTTCATAATTCTTCATACATGTCACTCATGCATCATTGCACATCCCGGTACACCGCCGGAGGCATTCACATAGAGTCATATTTTGTTCTAAGTATTGAGTTGTAATTCTTGAGTTGTAAGTAAATAAAGTGTGATGATCATCATTATTAGAGCATTGTCCCAAGTGAGGAAAGGATGATGGAGACTATGTTTCCCCCACAAGTCGGGATGAGACTCCGGACGAAAATTAAAAAAAGAAAAAAAAGAAAAAAAGAGAAAAGGCCAAAATAAAAAAATGAATGAGAGAAAAAGAGAGAAGGGACAATGCTACTATCCTTTTTCCACACTTGTGCTTCAAAGTAGCACCATGAGCTTCATGATAGAGAGTCTCCTATGATATCACTTCCATACACTAGTGGGAATTTTTCATTATAGAACTTGGCTTGTATATTCCAATGATGGGCTTCCTCAAAATGCCCTAGGTCTTCGTGAGCAAGCAAGTTGGATGCACACCCACCTAGGTTCTTTTGTTGAGCTTTCATATACTTATAGCTCTAGTGCATCCGTTGCATGGCAATCCCTACTCACTCACATTGATATCTATTAATGGCCATCTCCATAGCCCGTTGATACGCCTAGTTGATGTGAGACTATCTTCTCCTTTTTGTCTTCTCCACAACCACCATTCTATTCCACATATAGTGCTATATCCATGGCTCATGCTCATATATTGCGTGAAGATTGAAAATTTTTGAGAACATCAAAAGTATGAAACAATTGCTTGGGTTGTCATCGGGGTTGTGCATGATTTAAATATTTTGTGTGGTGAAGATGGAGCATAGCCAGACTATATGATTTTGTAGGGATAACTTTCTTTGGCCATGTTATTTTGAGAAGACATGATTGCTTAGTTAGTATACTTGAAGTATTATTATTTCTATGTCAATATTAAACTTTTATCTTGAATCTTTCGGATCTGAACATTCATGCCACAATAAAGAAAAATTACATTGAGAAATATGTTAGAAAGCATTCCACATCAAAAATTCTTCTTTTATCATTTACCTACTCGAGGACAAGCAGGAATTAAGCTTGGGGATGCTTGATATGTCTCCAACGTATTTATAATTTTTGATTGCTCCAAGCTATTATATTATCTGTTTTGGATGTTAATGGGCTTTATTTTACACTTTTATATCATTTTTGGGACTAACCTATTAACTGGAGGCCCAGCCCAAATTGCTGTTTTTTGCCTATTTCAGTGTCTTGCAGAAAAGGAATATCAAACAAAGTCCAAACGGCATGAAACCTTCGGGAACGTGATTTTCTCAACAAACATGATGCATGAGACTTGGAGTGGGCGTCAAGAAACAATCAAGGAGGCCACGAGGCAGGGGGCGCGCCTACCCCCCTGGGCGCGCCCTCCACCCTCGTGGGCCCCTCGTTGCTCCACCGACCTACTTCTTCCTCCTATATATATCCACGTACCCCCCAAACATCCAGGAGCACCACGAAAACCTAATTCCACCACCGCAACCTTCTGTACCCAAGAGATCCCATCTTGGGGCCTTTTCCAGAGCTCCGCCGGAGGGGCATTGATCGTGGAGGGCCTCTACATCAACTCCATGGCCTCTCCGGTGCTGTGTGAGTAGTTTACTTCAGACCTTCGGGTCCACAGTTATTAGCTAGATGGCTTCTTCTCTCTCTTTGGATCTCAATACAAAGTTCTCCTTGATCTTCTTGGAGATCTATTCGATGTAATCTTCTTTTGCGGTGTGTTTGTCGAGATCCGATGAATTGTGGGTTTATGATCAAGTTTACCTATGAACAATATTTGAATCTCCTCTGAATTCTTTTATGTATTATTAGTTTATCTTTGCAAGTCTCTTCGAATTATCAGTTTGGTTTGGCCTACTAGATTGATCTTTCTTGCAATGGGAGAAGTGCTTAGCTTTGGGTTCAATCTTGCGGTGTCCTTTCCCAGTGATAGCAGGGGCAGCAAGGCACATATTGTCTTGTTGCCATCGAGGATAAAAATATGGGGTTTATATCATATTGCATGAGTTTATCCCTCTACATCATGTCATAGTACTTAAAGCATTACTCTGTTCTTATGAACTTAATACTCTAGATGCATGTTGGATAGCGGTCGATGTGTGGAGTAATAGTAGTAGATGCAGAATCATTTCAGTCTACTTGTCGCGGATGTGATGCCTATATACATGATCATACCTAGATATTCTCATAACTATGCTCAATTCTATCAATTGCTTGACAGTAATTCGTTTACCCACCATAATACTTATGCTCTTGAGAGAAGCCACTAGTGAAACCTATGGCCCCGGGTCTGTCTTCCATCATTTTAATCTTCCAACACTTAGCTATTTCTACTGTCATTTATTTTACTTTGCATCTTTATTTCTCTTATCATAAAAATACCAAAAATATTATCGTATCATATCTATTAGATCTCACTCTCGTAAGTGACCGTGAAGGGATTGACAACCCCTTTATCGCGTTGGTTGCAAGGTTCTTATTTGTTTGTGTAGGTGCGTGGGACTCGAGCGTGATGTCCTACTGGATTGATACCTTGGTTCTCAAAAACTGAGGGAAATACTTACGCTACTTTACTGCATCACCCTTTCCTCTTCAAGGGAAAACCAATGCAGTGCTCAAGAGGTAGCAGATGTCAACTACATGATCATGCAAGCAATATGACAATGATGAAGCTTGTCATATTAACAGAACGGTGGAAATTTGCATGGCAGTATATCTCGGAATGGCTATGGAAATGCCATAATAGGTAGATCCGGTGGCTGTTTTGAGGAAGGTATGTGGTGGGTTTATGGTACTGGCGAAAGTTGCGCGATACTAGACAGGCTAGCAATGGTGGAAGGGTGAGAGTGCGTATAATCCATGGATTCAACATTATTCATAAAGAACTCACATACTTATTGCGAAAATCTATTAGTTATCAAAACAAAGTATTATGCGCATGCTCCTAGGGGGATAGATTGGTAGGAAAAGACCGTCGCTCGACCCCGACCGCCACTCATAAGGAAGACAATCAATAAATAAATCATGCTCCGACTTCATCACATAACGGTTCACCATACGTGCATGCTACGGGAATCAAAAACTTCAACACAAATATTTCTCAAATTCACAACTACTCAACTAGCATGACTCTAATATCACCATCTCCATATCTCAAAACAATTATCAAGTATCAAACTCTCATAGTATTCAATGCACTTCTATGAAAGTTTTTATATTATTCCTAAAAGCAAATTTCCATGTTGTTCTAGAGGACTCTCAAAATAATATAAGTGAAGCATGAGAGATCAATTATTTCTATAAAATAAAACCACCGCCGTGCTCTAAAAGATATAAGTGAAGAACTAGAGCAAAAACTATATAGCTCAAAAGATATAAGTGAAGCACATAGAGTATTCTAATAAATTTCAAATCATGTGAGTCTCTCTTAAAGGGTGTGTACACAATAGATGATTGTGGTAAACTAAAAAGCAAAGACCCAAATCATACAAGACGCTCCAAGCAAAACACATATCATGTGGTGAATAAAAATATAGCTCCAAGTAAAGTTACCGATAGACGAAGACGAAAGAGGGGATGCCTTCCGGGGCATCCCCAAGCTTAGGAATTTTGGTGTCCTTGAATTTTACCTTGGGGTGCCATGGGCATCCCCAATCTTAGGCTCTTGCAACTCCTTGTTCCATAATCCATCAAATCTTTACCAAAAACTTGAAAACTTCACAACACAAAACTCAAAATAGAAAATCTCGTGAGCTCCGTTAGCGAAAGAAAACAAAACACCACTTCAAGTTACTGTAATGAACTCATTCTTGATTTATATTGGTGTTAAACCTACTGTATTCCAACTTCTCTATGGTTTACAAACTTTTTTACTAGCCATAGATTCATCAAAATAAGCAAACAACACACGAAAAACAGAATCTGTCAAAAAAGAACAGTCCATAGTAATCTGTAGCTAACACAAACTTCTGGAACCCCAAAAATTCTAAAATAAATTTCTGGACGTGAGGAATTTATCTATTAATCATATTCAAAAAGAATTAACTAAATATCACTTTCCAAATAAAAATTGCAGCAATTCTCGTGAGCACTAAAGTTTCTGCTTTTTACAGCAAGATCAAAAAGACTTTCCCCAAGTCTTCCCAATGGTTCTACTTGGCACAAACACTAATTAAACACAAAAAACACAACCAAAACATAGGCTAGATAAATTATTTATTGAATAACAGCAAGGAAAAAAGTTGAGTTGTCTCCCAAAAAGCGCTTTTCTTTAAAGCCTTATAGGCAGGCATAAGATTTCAACGATGCTCACATGAAAGACAAGAATTGAAGCGCAAAGAGAGCATCATGAAACATGTGACAAACACATCTTAGTCTAACATACTTCCTATGATAGGGATCTTATAGGCAAACAAATTATCAAGGCAAGCAAAACTAGCATATGCAAGGAAGCGGAGAGAAACAATAGCAATCTCAACATAACGAGAGGTAATTTAGTAACATGAAAATTTCTACCACCATATTTTCCTCTCTCATAATAATTACATGTAGGATCATAATCAAATTCAACAATATAGCTATCACAAAACATATTCTTAACATGATTCACATGTATGCAAAGTTGTCACTCTTCCAAAATAGTGGGATTAACATTAACTAAAGTCATGACCTCTCCAAACCCTCTTTTATCAAAAACTTCATAAGATTGAACATTCTCCAAATATGTGGGATCTAAAGTTGACACTCTTCCAAACCCACTTTCAATATTATTGCAAACATTATAATCAATCTCATATTCATCATGGGGCTTAAATAAATTTTCAAGATCAAAAGAAGAATCACCCCAATCATGATCATTGCAACAAGTAGTAGACATAGCAAAACTAGCATCCCCAAGATTAGGGTTTTGCATATTATAAGCACAATTGACATTAATAGAATTTATACTATCATCATTGCAATCATGCTTTTTATTGAAAGATCCATCGCGAATCACTCCATAAAGTACTTCATCACAATTTTGAGATTCACGAATTTCAAGAAAAACTTCATAAAGATAATCTAGTGCACAAAACTCACTAGCAATTGGTTCATCATAATTGGATCTCTTAAAAAGATTAGCAAGCGGATGAGGATCCATAGATCTTAGGTTCTCTGTTTAGCAATAAATAAACAACTATTCCAACCAAACGAGCAAACGAGCCAAGTAAGACATCAAAGAAAACGAAAGGACGAACAGAAGAAGGGTGAATAAAATGGCAAGGGTGAAGTGGGGGAGAGGAAAACGAGAGGCAAATGGCAAATAATGTAATGTGAGGGATAATAATTTGTGATGGGTACTTGGTATGTCTTGAATTGTGCATAGATCTCCCCGGCAACGGCGCCAAAAATTTCTCGTTGACGGGAGATCAAATCTTGACTTGACTTGGTGCAGCCTCCCCGACAACGGCGCCAGATATCCTTCTTGCTACCTCTTGAGCACTGCGTTGGTTTTTCCTTGAAGAGGAAAGGGTGATGCAGTAAAGCAGCGTAAGTATTTCCCTCATTTTTTGAGAACCAAGGTATCAATCCAGTAGGAGACCACACGCGAGTCACCTCGTACCTACACAAACAAATAAGAACCTCGCAACCAACGCGATAAAGGGGTTGTCAATCCCTTCACGACCACTTGCAAGAGTGAGATCTGATAGAGATAATAATAATAAGATAAATATTTTTGGTATTTTTATGATATAGATTGAAAGTAAAGATTGCAAAATAAAATAGATTGGAAACTTGTATGATGGAAAATAGATCCAGGGCCATAGGTTTCACTAGTGGCTTCTCTCAATATAGCATAAGTATTACGGTGGGTAAACAAATTACTGTCGAGCAATTGATAGAAAAGCGAATAATTATGAGAATATCTAGGCATGATCATGTATATAGGCATCATGTCCATGACAAGTAGACCAAAACGATTCTGCATCTACTACTATTACTGCACACATCGACCGCTATCCATCATGCATCTAAAGTATTAAGTTCATAAGAATAGAGTAAGGCTTTAAGCAAGATGACATGATGTAGAGGGATAAACTCATGCAATATGATATAAAACCCATCTTTTTATCCTCGATGGCAACAATACAATACGTGTCGTTTCCCCTACTATCACTGGGATCGAGCACTGATAACCCACAAGTATAGGGGATCGCAACAGTTTTCGAGGGTAAAGTATTCAACCCAAATTTATTGATTCGACACAAGGGGAGCCAAAGAATACTCTCAAGTATTAGAAGTTGAGTTGCCAACTCAACCACACCTGGAAACTTAATATCTGCAGCAAAGTGTTTAGTAGCAAAGTAATATGATAGTAGTGATAACAGTAGCAAAAGGTAACAGTAGTAAAAGTAATGTTTTTGGTATTTTGTAGTGATGATAGCAATAGCAACGGGAAAGTAAATAAGCGAAGAACAATATATGGAAAGCTCGTAGGCAATGGATCAGTGATGGAGAATTATGCCGGATGCGGTTCATCATGTAACAGTCATAACCTAGGGTGACACAGAACTAGCTCCAGTTCATTGATGTGATGTAGGCATGTATTCCGAAGATAGTCATACGTGCTTATGGAAAAGAACTTGCATGGCATCTTTTGTCCTACCCTCCCGTGGCTGCGGGGTCCTTAAGGAAACTAAGGGATATTAAGGCCTCCTTTTAATAGAGAACCAGAACAAAGCATTAACACATAGTGAATACATGAACTCCTCAAACTACGGTCATCACCGGTAAGTATCCCGATTATTGTCACTTCGGGGTCAACGGATCATAACACATAATAGGTGACTATAGACTTGCAAGATAGGATCAAGAACACTCATATATTGATGAAAACATAATAGGTTCAGATCTGAAATCATGGCACTTGGGCCCTAGTGACAAGCATTAAGCATAGCAAAGTCATAGCAACATCAATCTCAGAACATAGTGGACACTAGGGATCAAACCATAACAAAACTAACTCGATTACATGATAGATCCCATCCAACCCATCACCGTCCAGCAAGCCTACAATGGAATTACTCACGCACGATGGTGAGCATCATGAAATTGGTGATGGAGGATGGTTGATGATGACAATGGCGACGGATTCCCCTCTTCGGAGCCCCGAACGGACTCCAGATCAGCCCTCCCGAGAGGTTTTAGGGCTTGGTGGCGGCTCCGTATCGTAAAACGTGATGAATTCTTCTCTTTAATTTTTATCTCCCCGAAACACAATATATGGAGTTGGAGTTGGAGTCGGAGAGGCAACAGGGGGCCCACGAGGTAGGGGGCGCGCCCCCTGATACGTCTCCAACGTATCTATAATTTTTGATTGTTCCATGCTATTATATTATCAACCTTGGATGTTTTATATGCATTTATATGCTATTTTATATGATCTTTGGGACTAACCTATTAACCCAGAGCCTAGTGCCAGTTTCTGTTTTTCCCTTGTTTTAGAATATCGCAAAAAAGGAAAATCAAACGGAGTCCAATTGACCTGAAACTTCACGGAACTTATTTTTGGATCATAAGAAGCCCAGAAGACTTGGAGTGCATGTCAGGGGATCAAAGAGGAAGCCACGAGGCAGGGGGGCGTGCCCACCCCCCTGGGCGCACCCTCCACCCTCGTGGGCCACTCGTGGCCCCCCTGACGTACTTCTTCCGCCTATATATCTCCATATACCCTAAAACAATCGGGGAGCACAATAGATCGGGAGTTCCGCCGCCAGAAGCCTCCGTAGCCACCGAAAACCAATCTAGACCCGTTCCGGCACCCTGCCAGAGGGGGAATCCCTCTCTGGTGGCCATCTTCATCATCCTAGTGCTCTCCATGACGAGGAGGGGGTAGTTCTCCCTCGGGGCTAAGGGTATGTACCAGTAGCTATGCGTTTGATCTCTCTCTCTCTCGTGTTCTTGAGGTGATACGATCTTGATGTATCGCGAGCTTTGCTATTATAGTTGGATCCTATGATGTTTTCTCCCCCTCTACTCTCTTGTAATGGATTGAGTTTCCCCTTTGAAGTTATCTTATCGGATTGAGTCTTTATAGATTTGAGAACACTTGATATATGTCTTGCCATGCGTATCTGTGGTGACAATGGGATACCACGTGATTCATTTGATGTATGTTTTGGTGATCAACTTGCGGGTTCCACCCATGAACCTGTGCATAGGGGTTGGCGCATGTTTTTGTCGTGATTCTCCGGTAGAAACTTTGGGGCACTCTTTGAGGTTCTATGTGTTGGTTGAATAGATGAATCTGAGATTGTGTGATGCATATCGTATAATCATACCCATGGATACTTGAGGTGACATTGGAGTATCTATGTGAAATTAGGGTTTTGGTTGATTTGTGTCTTAAGGTGTTATTCTAGTACGAACTCTAGGGCAGTTTGTGACACTTATAGGAATAGCCTAACGGATTGATTGGAAAGAAAACTTTGAGGTGGTTTCGTACCCTGCCATAATCTCTTCGTACGTTCTCCGCTATTAGTGACTTTGGAGTGACTCTTTGTTGCAGGTTGAGGGATAGTTATGTGATCCAATTATGTTATTATTGTTGAGAGGACTTGCACTAGTGAAAGTATGAACCCTAGGCCTTGCTTCAACACATTGCAATACCGTTTACACTCACTTTTATCATTAGTTACCTTGCTGTTTTTATATTTTCAGATTACAAAAACTGTTATCTACTATCCATATTGCACTTGTATCACCATCTCTTCGCCGAACTAGTGCACCTATACAATTTACCATTGTATTGGGTGTGTTGGGGACACAAGAGACTCTTTGTTATTTGGTTGCAGGGTTTCTTGAGAGAGACCATCTTCATCCTACGCCTCCTACGGATTGATAAACCTTAGGTCATCGACTTTATGGAAATTTGCTACTGTCCTACAAACCTCTGCACTTGGAGGCCCAACAATGTTTACAAGAAGAAGGTTGTGTAGTAGACATCAAGCTCTTTTCTGGCGCCATTGCCGGGGAGGTTAGTGCTTGAAGGTATATCTTTAGATCTTGCAATCGAATCTTTTTGTTTCTTGTTTTATCACTAGTTTAGTTTATAAAAGAAAACTATAAAAAATGGATCTGAGTTTACCTCATACGCTTCATCTTTTTAATATCTTTCGTGAGTATGATGGAAAGGAAAATTGTGCCAAAGTGTTAGAAGAAGAATGCATTCAAATGTTTGGCACTAAATCTTTGAATGATGAGCATGATTGCAATGTTGTTAGTATGAATTCCTTGAATATCCATGATGCTAATGATATGCAAAGCCACAAGCTTGGGGAAACTATGTTTGATGAATATGATATTTTTTTCCACCAAATTTTGATGAGAAAATTTATTATGATGAAAGCATGCCTCCTATTTATGATGATTATATTGATGAAAGTGGATTTGGAGAGGTCATGACTTTATTTTGTGATTAATCCACTATTTCGGAAGAGGTTCCAATTGATTATGAGAACAAAGTCGCTACCTATGATGATTATTGTGATGACTTGTATGCTATAAAGAATAATGATATCCATGAAACTTGTCATCAATATTTTAGTTTTCAATTGGATTATGCCTCGCATGATAATTATTTTGTTGAGCTTGCTCCCACTACTATTCATGAGAAGAAATTTGCTTATGTGGAGAGTAATAAAAATTCTATGCTTGTAGATCATGAAAAGAATGCTTTATGTGATGTTTATATTGTTGAATTCATTCATGATGCTACTGAAAATTATTATGAGGGAGAAACATATGCTTGTAGGAATTGCAATAATATCAAGTTTCCTCTCTATGTGCTGAAAGTTATGGAGTTATGCTTGTTTTACCTTCCTATGCAAGTTGATTCTTGTTCCCACAAGTTGTTTGCTCACAAAATCCCTATGCATAGGAAGTGGGTTAGACTTAAATTTTCTAGTCATATTCTTCATGATGCTCTCTTTATGTTTCAATTCTTATCCTTTATGTGAGCATCATTGAAATCATCATGCCTAGCTAGGGGCGTTAAACGATAGCGCTTGTTGGGAGGCAACCCAACTTTATTTTTTTATTTGCTTTTTGCTCCTGTTTAGCAATAAATAATTTATCTAGCCTCTGTTATGATTGAGTTTTGATGTTTTAATTAGTGTTTGTGCCAAGTAGAACCGTTGGGAAGACTTGGGGAAAGTCTTGTTGATCATGCTGTAAAGAACAGAAACTTTAGGGCTCACGAGAATTGCTGCCATTTTTATTGGAGAGTGATATTTAGTTAATTATTTTTGCAGATGATTAATAGATAAATTAATCACGTTCAGCAATTTATTTTAGAATTTTTTGGGTTCCAGAAGTTTGCGTTAGCTATAGATTACTACAGATTGTTCTATTTTTGACAGATTCTGTGTTTCGTGTGTTGTTTGCTTATTTTGATGAATCTATGGCTAGTAAAAGAGTTTATAAACCATAGAAAAGTTGTAATACAGTGGGTTTAACACCAATATAAATAAATAATGAGTAAATTACAGTACCTTGAAGTGGTGTTTTCTTTTCTTTCGCTAACGGAGCTCACGAGTTTTCTGTTAAGTTTTGTGTTGTGAAGTTTTCAAGTTTTGGGTAAAGATTTGATGGATTATGGAATAAGGAGTGGAAAGAGCCTAAGATTGGGGATTCCCAAGGCACCCCAAGGTAATATTCAAGGACAACCAAGAGCCTAAGCTTGGGGATGCCCCGGAAGGCATCCCCTCTTTCGTCTTCGTTCATTGGTAACTTTACTTGGAGCTATATTTTTATTCGCCACATGATATGTGTTTTGCTTGGAGCGTCAATTTATTTTATTTAGTTTTGATTGCTATTTGAATAAAATACCAAGATCTGAAATTATTAAATGTTAGAGAGTCTTCACATAGTTGCATAATTATTCGACTAGTCATTGATCTTCACTTATATCTTTCGGAGTAGTTTGTCATTTGCTCTAGCGCTTCACTTATATCGGTAGTGGTTTTATTTTATAGAAATAGATGGATTCTCATGCTTCACTTATATTATTTTGAGAGTCTTTAGAACAGCAAGGTAGTTTGCTTTGGTTATGAATTTAGTCCTAATATGATGGGCATCCAAGAGGGATATAATAAAAACTTTCATATGAAGTGCATTGAATACTAAGAGAAGTTTGATACTTGATGATTGTTTTGAGATATCAGGATGGTGATATTAGAGTCATGCTAGTTGAGTAATTGTGAATTTGAGAAATACTTGTGTTGAAGTTTGTGATTCCCGTAGCATGCACGTATGGTGAACCGTTATGTGATGCAGTCGCAGCATGATTTATTTATTGATTGTCTTCCTTGTGAGTGGCGGTCGGGGTCGAGCGATGGTATTTTCCTACCAATCTATCCCCCTAGGAGCATGTGCGTAGTACTTTGTTTCGATAACTAATAGATTGTTGCTATAAGTATGTGAGTTCTTTATGACTAATGTTGAGTCCATGTATTATACGCACTCTCACCCTTCCACCATTGCTAGCCTCTCTAGTACCGCGCAACTTTCGCCGGTATTGATGTCTACTACACAACCTTCTTCTTGTAGACGTTGTTGAGCCTCCAAGTGCAGAGGTTTGTAGGACAGTAGAAAATTTCCCTCAAGTGGATGACCTAAGGTTTATCAATCCGTGGGAGGCGTAGGATGAAGATGGTCTCTCTCAAGCAACCCTGCAACCAAATAATAAAGAGTCTCTTGTGTCCCCAACACATCCAATACAATGGTAAATTGTATAGGTGCACTAGTTCAGCGAAGAGATGGTGATACAAGTGCAATATGGATGGTAGATAAAGGTTTTTGTAATCTGAAAATATAAAACAGCAAGGTAACTAATGATAAAAGTGAGCGTCAATGGTATTGCAATGCGTTGAAACAAGGCCTAGGGTTCATAATTTCACTAGTGCAAGTTCCCTCACTAATAATAACATAATTGGATCATATAACTATCCCTCAACATGCAACAAAGAGTCACTCCAAAGTCACTAATAGCGGAGAACAAACGAAGAGATTATGGTAGGGTACGAAACCACCTCAAAGTTATTCTTTCCAACCAATCCGTTGGGATATTCCTATAAGTGTCACAAACAGCCCTAGATTTCGTAAAAGAATAACACCTTAAGACACAAATCAACCAAAACCCTAATGTCACCTAGATACTCCAATGTCACCTCAAGTATTCGTGGGTATGATTATACGATATGCATCACACAATCTCAGATTCATCTATTCAACCAACACATAGAACCTCCAAGAGTGCCCCAAAGTTCCTACCGGAGAATCACGACGAAAACGTGTGCCAACCCCTATGCATAGGTTCATGGGCGGAACCCGCAAGTTGATCACCAAAACATACATCAAGTGAATCACGTGGTATCCCATTGTCACCACAGATACGCACGGCAAGACATACATCAAGTGTTCTCAAATCTTTAAAGACTCAATCCAATAAGATGACTTCAAAGGGGAAACTCAATCCATTACAAGAGAGTAGAGGGGGGAAGAAACATCATAGGATCCAAAATATAATAGCAAACCTCGCGATACATCAAGATCGTATCACCTCAAGAACATGAGAGAGAGAGAGATCAAACACATAGCTACTGGTACATACCCTCAGCCCCGAGGGAGAACTACTCTCTCCTCGTCATGGAGAGCACCGGGATGATGAAGATGGCCATCGGAGAGGGATTCCCCCTCCGGCAGGGTGCCGGAACGGGTCTAGATTGGCTTTCGGTGGCTACTGAGGCTTCTGGCGGTGGAACTCCCGATCTATTGTGCTCTCGGATGTTTTTAGGGTATATGGAGATATATAGGCGGAAGAAGTACGTCAGGGGAGCCATGAGGGGCCCACGAGGGTGGAGTGCGCGCCCCCTACCTCGTGGCCTCCTCGAAGCTTCCCTTACGTGCACTTCAAGTCTTCTAGGCTTCTTTCTTTCCGAAAATGAGTTCCGTGAAGTTTTAGGTCAATTGGACTCCATTTGATTTTCCTTTTCTTCGAAACCCTAAAATAGGCACAAAAAATAGAAACTGGCACTGGGCTCTAGGTTAATAGGTTAGTCCCAAAAAATGATATAAAAGTGTATAATAAAGCCCATAAATATCCAAAACAGAAGATAATATAGCATGGAGCAATCAAAAATTGTAGATACGTCGGAGACATATCAGCATCCCCAAGCTTAATTCCTGCTCGTCCTTGAGTAGGTAAATGATAAAAACAGAATTTTTGATGCGGAGTGCTACTTGGCATAATTTCAGTTTAATTCTTCTTAATTGTGGCATGAATATTCAGATCCGAAAGACTCAAGATAAAAGTTCATATTGACATAAAAATAATAATACTTCAAGCATACTAACTAAGCAATTATGTCTTCTCAAAATAACATGGCCAAAGAAAGTTCATACCTACAAAATCATATAGTTTAGTCATGCTCCATTTTCGTCACACAAGAATGCTCTCATCATGCACAACCGCGATGACAAGCCAAGCAATTGTTTCATACTTTAGTAATCTCAAACTCATAAACCTTCATGCAATATATGAGCGCGAGTCATGGACATAGCACTATGGGTGGAATAGAATATGATGACGGGGGTTATGTGGAGAAGACAAAAAGGAGAAAGTCTCACATCAACGAGGCTAATCAATGAGCTATGGAGATGCCCACCGATTGATGTTAATGCAAGGAGTAGGGATTGCCATGCAACGGATGCACTAGAGCTATAAATGTATGAAAGCTCAACAAAATAAACTAAGTGGGTGTGCATCCAACTTGCTTGCTCACGAAGACCTAGGGCACTTGAGGAGGCCCATTGTTGGAATATACAAGCCAAGTTCTATAATGAAAAATTCCCACTAGTATATGAAAGTGATAACATGAGAGACTCTCTATTATGAAGATTATGGTGCTACTTTGAAGCACAAGTGTGGCAAAGGATAGTAGCATTGTCCCTTCTCTCTTTTTCTCTCATTTTTTTATTTTTTATTTGACCTTCTCTTTTTTTATGGCCTTTCTCTTTTTTTTCTCTTCTTTTTTTGGACCTTCTTCTTTTTTATGGAATTTCTCTCCCTTTTTTTATTCCTCACTTGGGACAATGCTCTAGAAAATGATGATCATCACACTTCTATTTATTTACAACTCAATGATTACAACTCGATACTAGAACAAAGTATGACTCTATATGAATGCCTCCGGCGGTGTACCGGGATATGCAATGGACCAAGAGCGACATGTATGAAAGAAATATGAATGGTGGCATTGCCACAAATACTATGTCAACTACATGATCATGCTAAGCAATATGACAATGATGAATGTGTCATGATAAACGGAATGGTGGAAAGTTGCATGGCAATATATCTCGGAATGGCTATGGAAATGCCATAATAGGTAGGTATGGTGGCTGTTTTGAGGAAGATATAAGGAGGTTTATGTGTGGAAGAGCGTATCATATCACGGGGTTTGGATGCACTGGCGAAGTTTGCGCCAACTCTCAATGTGAGAAAGGGCAATGCACGGTACCGAAGAGGCTAGCAAGGATGGAAGGGTGAGAGTGCGTATAATCCATGGTCTCAACATTAGTCATAAAGAACTCACATACTTATTGCAAAAATCTAAAAGTCATCAAAAAACTCGGTACTACGCGCATGCTCCTAGGGGATAGATTGGTAGGAAAAGACCATCGCTCGTCCCCGACCGCCACTCATAAGGAGGACAATCAAATAACAACTCATGCTTCAAAATTGTTACATAACGTTTACCATACGTGCATGCTACGGGACTTGCAAACTTCAACACAAGTATTCCTCAAATTCACAACTACTCAACTAGCATGACCTTGATATTATTACCTCCATATCTCAAAACAATCATCAAGCATCAAACTTCTCTTAGTATTCAACACACTCATAAGAATTTTTTTATTAATATTGAATACCTGGCATATTAGGATTTTAAGCAAATTACCATGCTATTAAAGACTCTCAAAATAATGTAAGTGAAGCATGAGAGTTCATCTATTTCTTCAAAATAAAACTACCACCATGCTCTAAAAGATATAAGTGAAGCACTAGAGAAAATGACAAACTACTCCGAAAGATATAAGTGAAGATCAATGAGTAGTCGAATAATTATGCAACTATGTGAAGACTCTCTCTCATTTAATAATTTCGGATCTTGGTAGTTTAATCAAACAGCAAGCAAAGCAAAATAAATTGGCATTCTAAGAATAGAAAACATCATGTGAAGAAGCAAAAACTTAGGATCAACCGAAACTAACTGATAGTTGTTGAAGAAGAAAGGTGGGATGCGAACAGGGGCATCCCCAAGCTTAGACGCTTGAGACTTCTTGAAATATTATCTTGGGGTGCCTTGGGCATCCCCAAGCTTGAGCTTTTGTGTCTCCTTAATTCCTCTCATATCACGGTCTCCCTAAATCTCAAAAGCTTCATCCACACAGAACTCAACAAGGACTCGTGAGATAAGTTAGTATAAACCATTGCAAAAACCTTATCATACTCTACTGTAGGAAATCACTAAAATTATTATTAAACATTGCATACTAAATGCCTCTTCATATTTAATAGTCCTATCCTCAAATAGAATCATTAAAGAAGCAAACATATGCAAACAATGCAAACATAACAGCAATCTGCCTAAACAGGACAGTCTGTAAAGAATGCAGCAACATCCATACTTCCCTAGCTCCAAAAATTATGAAAGAAAATTCACACAGTAGTAAATTTATCAGATCTTAATATGCAAAAGGTTTCAACATTGTATCACATTCTGAATTTTCTAGGGAATTATTGCAACAGCGGTAAACTTTCTGTTTTCAAACAGCAACATGTGGACTTCTAAAATAGGCATAGTAAAGGCTATCAGTGCCACTTTTATTGAAATAAAAGATGCAAAACATTGTTCTAAATAACAGCAAGAAATTCTTAACAAAATAAATTGACCCTCCAAGCAGAACACATATCATGTTGTGAATAAAAATATAGCTCCAAGTAAAGTTACCGATGAACGAAGACGAAAGAGGGGATGCCTTCCGGGGCATCCCCAAGCTTAGGCTCTTGGCTATCCTTGAATATTACCTTGGGGTGCCTTAGGCATCCCAAATCTTAGGCTCTTGCCACTCCTTATTCCATATTTCATCGAATCCTTACCCAAAACTTGAAAACTTCACAACACAAAACTTAACAGAAAACTCGTAAAGTCCGTTAGTATAAGAAAATAAATCACCACTTCAAGGTACTGTAATGAAATCATTATTTATTTATATTGGTGTTAAACCTACTGTATTCCAACTTCTCTATGGTTTATAAACTATTTTACTAGCCATAGATTCATCAAAATAAGTAAACAACAAATGAAAAACAGAATCTGTCAAAAACAGAACAGTCTGTAGTAATCTGGATCAAACGTATACTTCTGGAACTCATAAAATTCTCAAATAAATTTCTGGACATGAGGAATTTATCTATCAATCATCTTCAAAAATAATTAACTAAATAGCACTCTCCAAATAAAAATGGCAGCAATTCTCGTGAGCGCTAAAGTTTCTGTTTTTTACAGCATGATCAACAAGACTTTCCCAAAGTTTTCCCAAAGGTTCTACTTGGTACAAACACTAATTAAACCACATCTAAACAGAGGCTAGATGAATTATTTATTACTAAAAAGGAGCAAGAAGCAAATAACAAGAATAAAGTTGGGTTTCCTCCCAACAAGCGCTATCGTTTAACGCCCCTAGCTAGGCATGATGATTTCAATGATGCTCACATAAAAGATAAGAATTGAAACATAAAGAGAGCATCATGAAGAATATGGGTAGCACATTTAAGTCTAACCTACTTCCTATGCATAGGGATTTTGTGAGAAAACAACTTGTGGGCACAAGAAATAACTTGCATAGGAGAGCAAAACAAGCATAACTTCAAGATTTTAAGCACATAGAGAGGAAACTTGATATTATTGCAATTCCTACAGGCATATATTCCTCCCTCATAATAATTTTCAGTAGCATGATGAATGAATTCAACAATATAACCAGCACCTAAGGCATTCTTTTCATGATCTACAATCATAGAATTTTTATTACTCTCCACATAAGTAAACTTCTTCTCATCAATAGTAGTGGGAGCAAACTCAACGAAATAACTATCATGGGATTGAAAATTGAAATCAAGATGACAAGTTTCATTGTTATCATTATTATTTAAAGAATACATGTCATCACAATAATCATCATAGATAGGAGTCATGCTTTCATCATAATAAATTTTCTCATCAAAACTTGGGGGACAAAATATATCATCTTCATCAAACATAGCTTCCCCAAGCTTGTGGCTTTGCATATCATTAGCATCATGGATATTCAAGGAATTCATACTAACAACATTGCAATCATGCTCATTATTCAAATATTTAGTGCCAAACATTCTAATGCATACTTCTTCTAGCACTTGAGCACAATTATCGGAATCCTTATTTTCATGATAGATATTAAAAAGATGAAGCATATGAGGTAACCTTAATTCCATTTTTAAGTAGTTTTCTTTTATAAACTAAACTAGTGATAAAACAAGAAACTAAAAGACTCAATTGCAAGATCTAAAGATATACCTTCAAGCACTAACCTCCCCGGCAACGACGCCAGAAAAGAGCTTGATGTCTACTACACAACCTTCTTCTTGTAGACGTTGTTGGGCCTCCATGTACAGAGGTTTGTAGGACAGTAGCAAATTCCCCTCAAGTGGATGACCTAAGGTTTATCAATCCGTGGGAGGCGTAGGATGAAGATGGCCTCTCTCAAGCAACCCTGCAACCAAATAACAAAGAGTCTCTCATGTCCCCAACACACCCAATACAATGGTAAATTGTATAGGTGCACTAGTCCGGTGAAGAGATGGTGATACAAGTGCAATATGGATGGTAGATAAAGATTTTTTTAATCTAAAAATGTAAAAACAGCAAGGTAACTAATGATAAAAGTGAGCGTAAACAGAATTGCAATGCGTTGAAACAAGGCCTAGGGTTCATACTTTCACTAGTGCAAGTTCCCTCAACAATAATAACATAATTGGATCATATAACTATCCCTCAACATGCAACAAAGAGTCACTCCAAAGTCACTAATACCGGAGAACAAACGAAGAGATTATGGTAGGTACGAAACCACTTCAAAGTTATTCTTTCCAATCAATCCGTTGGGCTATTCCTATAAGTGTCACAAACAGCCCTAGAGTTCATACTAGAATAACACCTTAAGACACAAATCAACCAAAACCCTAATGTCACCTAGATACTCCAATGTCACCTCAAGTATCCGTGGCTATGATTATATGATATGCATCACACAATCTCAGATTCATCTATTCAACCAACACATAGAACCTCAAAGAGTGCCCCAAAGTTCCTACCGGAGAATCACGACGAAAACGTGTGCCAACCCCTATGCATAGGTTCATGGGAGGAACCCGCAAGTTGATCACAAAAACATACATCAAGTGAATCACATGGTATCCCATTGTCACCACAGATACGCACGGCAAGACATACATCAAGTGTTCTCAAATCTTTAAAGACTCAATCCGATAAGATAACTTCAAAGGGGAAACTCAATCCATTACAAGAGAGTAGAGGGGGGAAGAAACATCATAGGATCCAAATATAATAGCAAAGCTCGCGATACATCAAGATCGTATCACCTCAAGAACACGAGAGAGAGAGAGAGATCAAACACATAGCTACTGGTACATACCCTCAGCCCCGAGGGAGAACTACTCTCTCCTCGTCATGGAGAGCTCTGGGATGATGAAGATGGCCACCGGAGAGGGATTCCCCCTCCGGCAGGGTGCCGGAACGGGTCTAGATTGGCTTTCGGTGGCTACGGAGGCTTCTGGCGGCGGAACTCCTGATCTATTGTGCTCTCGGATGTTTTTAGGGTATATGGAGATATATAGGCGGAAGAAGTACATCAGGGGAGCCACGAGGGGCCCACGAGGGTGGAGGGCGCGCCCTGGGGGGTGTGCGTGCCCCCCTACCTCGTGGCCTCCTCGAAGCTTCCCTTACGTGCACTTCAAGTCTTCTGGGCTTCTTTCTTTCCAAAAATGAGTTCCGTGAAGTTTCAGGTCAATTGGACAATGTTTGATTTTCCTTTTCTTCGAAACCCTAAAATAGGCAAAAAAACAGAAACTGGCACTGGGCTCTGGGTTAATAGGTTAGTCCCAAAAAATGATATCAAAGTGTATAATAAAGCCCATAAACATCCAAAACAGATGATAATATAGCATGGAGCAATCAAAAATTATAGATACGTTGGAGACGTATCAGGTATCATATACCCACCATATACCTTCCTCAAAACAGCCACCATATCTACCTATTATTGCATTTCCATAGCCATTCCGAGATATATTGCCATGCAACTTTCCACCGTTCCGTTTATTATGACACACTCCATCATTGTCATATATCTTAGCATGAACATGTAGTTGACATCGTATTTGTGGCAAAGCCACCGTTCATAATTCTTTCATACATGTCACTCATGAGTCATTGCATATCCCGGTACACCAACGAAGGCATTCATATAGAGGCATATTTTTTTCTAAGTATCGAGTTGTAATTCTTGAGTTGTAAGTAAATAAAAGTGTGATGATCATCATTATTAGAGCATTGTCCCAGTGAGGAAAGGATGATGGAGACCATGATTCCCCCACAAGTCGGGATGAGACTCCGGACGAAAATAAATAAATAAAAGAGGCCAAAGAAGCCCAAATAAAAAAAGAGAAAAGAGGCCATAAAAAAGAGAAGGCCCAAATAAAAAAATTTGGAGAAAAAGAGAGAAGGGACAATGCTACTATCCTTTTACCAGACTTGTGCTTCAAAGTAGCACCATGATCTTCATGATAGAGAGTCTCCTATGTTGTCATTTTCATATACTAGTGGGAATCTTTCATTATAGAACTTGGCTTTTATATTCCAATGATGGGCTTCCTCAAAATGCCCTAGGTCTTCGTGAGCAAGCAATTTGGATGCACACCCACTTAGTTTCTTTTTGAGCTTTCATATACTTATAGCTCTAGTGCATCCGTTGCATGGCAATCCCTACTCACTCACATTGATATCTATTGATGGGCATCTCCATAGCCCATTGATACGCCTAGTTGATGTGAGACTATCTTCTCCCTTTTTGTCTTCTCCACAACCACCATTCCATTCCACCCATAGTGCTATGTCCATGGCTCACACTCATGTATTGCGTGAAGATTGAAAAAGTTTGAGAACATCAAAAGTATGAAACAATTGCTTGGCTTGTCATCGGGGTTGTGCATGATTTAAATACTTTGTGTGGTGAAGATGGAGCATAGCCAGACTATATGATTTTGTAGGGATAGCTTTCTTTGGCCATGTTATTTTGAAGACATGATTGCTTTGTTAGTATGCTTGAAGTATTATTGTTTTCATGTCAATATTAAACTTTTGTCTTGAATCTTATGGATCTGAACATTCATGCCAAAATGAAGAGAATTACTTAGAGAAATATGTTAGGTAGCATTCCACATCAAAAATTCTGTTTTTATCATTTACCTACTCGAGGACGAGCAGGAATTAAGCTTGGGGATGCTGATACGTCTCCAACGTATCTATAATTTTTGATTGTTCCATGCTATTATATTATCAACCTTGGATGTTTTATATGCATTTATATTATATTTTCTATGATTTTGAGGACTAACCTATTAACCCAGAGCCCAGTGCCCAATTCTGTTTTCCCTTGTTTTAGAATATTGCAGAAAAGGAAAATCAAACGGAGTCCAATTGACCTGAAATTTCACGGAACTTATTTTTGGATCAGAAGAAGCCCAGAAGACTTGGAGTGCATGTCAAGGCATCAACGAGGAAGCCACGAGGTAGGGGGGGCTCCCACCCCCCTGGGCGTGCCCTCCACCCTCGTGGGCCCCTTGTGCCCCCCTGACGTACTACTTCCGCCTATATATCTCCATATACCCTAAAACGATCGGGGAGCACAATAGATCGGGAGTTCCGCCACCAGAAGCCTCCGTAGCCACCGAAAGCCAATCTAGACCCGTTCTGGCACCCTGCCGGAGCGAAAATCCCTCTCCGGTGGCCATCTTCATCATCCAAGTGCTCTCCATTACGAGGAGGGAGTAGTTCTCCCTCGGGGCTGAGGGTATGTACAAGTAGCTATGTGTTTGATCTCTCTCTCTCATGTTCTCGAGGTGATACGATCTTGATGTATCGCGAGCTTTTCTATTATAGTTGGATCCTATGATGTTTTCTCCCCCCTCTACTCTCTTGTAATTGATTGAGTTTCCCCTTTGAAGTTATCTTATCGGATTGAGTCTTTATAGATTTGAGAACACTTGATGTATGTCTTGCCGTGCGTATCTGTGGTGACAATGGGATACCATGTGATTCACTTGATGTATGTTTTGGTGATCAACTTCTGGGTTCCGCCCATGAACCTATGCATAGGGGTTGGCACATGTTTTCGTCGTGATTCTCCGATAGAAACTTTGGGGCACTCTTTGAGGTTCTATGTGTTGGTTGAATAGATGAATCTGAGATTGTGTGATGCATATTGTATAATCATACCCACGGATACTTGAGGTGACATTGGAGTATCTAGGTGACATTAGGGTTTTGGTTGATTTGTGTCTTAAGGTGTTATTCTAGTACGAACTCTAGGGCTGTTTGTGACACTTATAGGAATAGCCCAACAGATTGATTGGAAAGAATAACTTTGAGGTGGTTTCGTACCCTACCATAATCTCTTCGTTTGTTCTCCACTATTAGTGACTTTGGAGTGACTCTTTGTTGCATGTTGAGGGATAGTTATGTGATCCAATTATGTTTTATTGTTGATAGGACTTGCACTAGTGAAAGTATGAACCCTAGGCCTTGTTTCAACGCATTGCAATACCGTTTGTGCTCACTTTTATCATTAGTTACCTTGCTGTTTTTATATTTTCAGATTAAAAAAACCTTTATCTACCATCCATATTGCACTTGTATCACCATCTCTTCGCCGAACTAGTGCACCTATACAATTTACCATTGTATTGGGTGTGTTGGGGACACAAGAGACTCTTTGTTATTTGGTTGCAGGGTTGCTTGAGAGAGACCATCTTCATCCTACGCCTCCTACGGATTGATAAACCTTAGGTCATCCACTTGAGGGAAATTTGCTACTGTCCTACAAACCTCTGCACTTGGAGGCCCAACAACGTCTACAAGAAGAAGGTTGTGTAGTGGAAATCACCCCCACCCTCGTGGAGAGGTGGTGGGACCCCTGGCCTTCATCTTTTGCAGGTATTTTTCATATTTTCTTAAAAGTCGCTCCGTGAAGTTTCAGGTCATTCCGAGAACGTTTGTTTCTGCACATAAAAAACACTATGGTAATTCTGCTGAAAACAGCGTCAGTCCGGGTAACTCCCATTCAAATCATGCAAGTTAGAGTCCAAAACAAGGGCAAGAATGTTTGGAAAAGTAGATACGTTGGAGACGTATCAAGCACCGCAAGATTGAACCCAAAGCTAAGCACTCCTCCCATTGCAAGAAAGATCAATCTAGTAGGCCAAACCAAACTGATAATTCGAAGAGACTTGCAAAGATAAACCAATCATGCATAAAAGAATTCAGAGAAGAATCAAATATTGTTCATAGATAATCTGGATCATAAACCCACAATTCATCAGATCTCGACAAACACACCGCAAAAGAAGATTACATCGAATAGATCTCCAAGAGAATCGAGGAGAACTTTGTATTGAGATCCAAAGAGAGAGAATAAGCCATCTAGCTACTAGCTATGGACCTGAAGGTCTGAAGTAAACTACTCACACATCACCGGAGAGGCCATGGAGTTGATGTAGAGGCCCTCCATAAACTACTCAAGCTTGTGGGAGACTCTCTTCTTCAATTTGCACAAAATTATATAATTCCCTTAAAGCAACTTGTTTCTTATGAGCAGTGAAATATTTAGCAGAGAAGTAGTAAATCATATTCTGGGGACTACGCACACAACGAGGATCAAGAGAATTAAACCATATCTTAGCATCACCCTTTAATGAGAACGGAAATAATTTAAGGATATAATAATAGCGAGTTTTATCATCATTAGTGAACATGGTAGCTATATCATTTAACATAGTAAGATGTGCCACAACAGTTTCAGATTCATAGCCATAGAAAGGATCAGATTCAACCAAAGTAATTAACTCAGGATCAACTGAGAAATCATAATCCTTATCAATAATAAAGATAGGTGAAGTAGCATAAGCAGGACCATATTTCATTCTAGCATTCAGAGATTTTTGTTTAAGCTTAGCTAATAATTTCTTAAGATCACTTCTATCATTGCAAGCAAGAAAGTCTCTAGCAGTTTCTTCATCCATAACATAACCCTCAGGAACAACAGGCAATTCATATCTAGGGGGAGAATCTCCATCATTAGTTTCGTCAATATTATCAGTTTCAATAATTTCATTCTCTCTAGCCCTAGCAAGTTGTTCATCAAGAAATTCACCAAGTGGCACAATAGTATCAAGCATAGAATTAGTTTCATCAGAAGTATCATGCAAAGCATAAGTGGCATCATCAATAACATGTGACCTATCAGAATCAATAGCATGTGTAGGTGTCGCAAGTTTACTCAAAACAGAAGGTGAATCAAATGCGGAGTTAGATGGCAGTTCCTTACCTCCCCTCGTAGTTGAGGGAAAAATCTTGGTTCTTTGATCTTTAAAGTTCTTCATAATGATAAGAAGATATAAATCCCAAGTGACTCAAAGAATAGAGCTATGCTCCCCCGGCAACGGTGCCAGAAAATGTTCTTGATAACCCGCAAGTATAGGGGATTGCAACAGTTTTCGAGGGTAGAGTATTCAACCCAAATTTATTGATTCGACACAAGGGGAGCCAAAGAATATTCTCAAGTATTAGCATCTAAGTTGTCAATTCAACCACACCTGGAAACTTAATATCTGCAACAAAGTGTTTAGTAGCAAAGTAATATGATAGTAGTGGTAACGGTGGCAAAAGGTAACAGTAGCAAAAGTAATATTTTTGGCTTTTGTAGTGATTGTAACAGTAGCAACGGAAAAGTAAATAAGCGAAGAACAATATAGGAAAAGCTCATAGGCATTGGATCGGTGATGGAGAATTATGCCGGATGCGATCGATCATGTAACAATCATAACCTAGGGTGACACAGAACTAGCTCCAGTTCATCAATGTAATGTAGGCATGTATTCCGAATATAGTCATACATGCTCATGGAAAAGAACTTGCATGACATCTTTTGTCCTACCCTCCCATGGTAGCGGGGTCCTAATGGAAACTAAGGGATATTAAGGCCTCCTTTTAAAAGAGTACCGGACCAAAACATTAACACATAGTGAATACATGAACTCCTCAAACTACGGTCATCACCGGTAAGTATCTCGATTATTGTCACTTCGGGGTTAACGGATCATAACACATATTAGGTGACTATAGACTTGCAGAATAGGATCAAGAACTCTCATATATTGATGAAAACATAATAGGTTCAGATCTGAAATCATGGCACTCGGGCCCTAGTGACAAGCATTAAGCATAGCAAAGTCATAGCAACATCAATCTCAGAACATAGTGGATACTAGGAATCAAACCCTAACAAAACTAACTCGATTACATGATAAATCTCATCCAACCCATCACCGTCCAGCAAGCCTATGATGGAATTACTCACGCACTGTGGTGAGCATCATGAAATTTGTAATGGAGGAAGGTTGATGATGACGATGGCGATGGATCCCCCTCTCCGAAGCCCCGAACGGACTCCAGATCAGCCCTCCCGAGAGAGTTTAGGGCTTGGCAGCGGCTCAATATCATAAAACGCGATGAATCCTTATCTCTAAATTTTTTTTCTCCCCGAAAGTGAATATATGGAGTCAAGGTTGAGGTCAGTGGAGCGTCAGGGGCCCCACGAGGCAGGGGGCGTGACCAGGGGGTAGGGCGCACCCCCACCCTTGTGGACAGGGTGTGGGCCCCCTGACGTGGATCTTTCTTCCATTATTTTTTATATATTCCAAAGTAATTCTCCGTCGATTTTCAGGTCATTCCGAGAACTTTTATTTCTGCACAAAAATAACACCATGGTAATTCTGCTGAAAACAGCGTCAGTCCGGGTTAGTTCCATTCGAATCATGCAAGTTAGAGTCCAAAACAAGGGCAAAAGTGTTTGGAAAAGTAGATACGACAGAGACGTATCAACTCCCCCAAGTTTAAACCTTTGCTTGTCCTCAAGCAATTCAGTTGATAAACTGAAAGTGATAAAGAAAAACTTTTACAAACTCTGTTTGCTCTTGTTGTTGTAAATATGTAAAGCCAACATTAAAGTTTTTAGCAAAGATTATGAACTAACCATATTCACAATAACATTTAGGTCTCATGTTTACTCATATCAATGGCATAATCAACTAGCGAGCAATAATAATAAATCTCGGATGAGAACACTTTCTCAAAACAATCATGATATGATATAACAAGATGGTATCTCGCTAGCCCTTTCTGAGACCGTAAAACATAAATGCAGAGCACCTTTAAAGATCAAGGACTGACTAGACATTGTAATTCATGGTAAAAGAGATCCAGTCAAGTCATACTCAATGTAAACTAATAGTAACGGATGCTGTCGGTGTCAAAATCGGCGGATCTCGGGTAGGGGGTCCCGAACTGTGCGTCTAGGCCGGATGGTAACAGGAGGCAGGGGACATGATGTTTTACCCAGGTTCGAGCCCTCTTGATGGAGGTAAAACCCTACGTCCTGCTTGATTAATATTGATGATATGGGTAGCACAAGAGTAGATCTACCACGAGATCAGAGAGGCTAAACCCTAGAAGCTAGCCTATGGTATGATTGTTCTTCGTCCTATGGACTAAAACCCTCCGGTTTATATACACACCGGAGAGGGCTAGGGTTACACAGAGTCGGTTACAATGGTAGGAGATCTACATATCCGTATCGCCAAGCTTGCCTTCAACGCCAAGGAAAGTCCCTTCTGGACACGGGACGAAGTCTTCAATCTTGTATCTTCATAGTCCAGGAGTCCGGCCGAAGGTATAGTCCGGCTATTTGGACACCGCCTAATCCAGGACTCCCTCAGTAGCCCCTGAACCAGGCTTCAATGACGACGAGTCCGGCGTGCAGATTGTCTTCGGCATTGCAAGGCGGGTTCCTCCTCCAAGTACTTCATAGAAGATTTTGAACACAAAGGTAGTGTCCGGCTCTGCAAAATAAGTTTCCACATATTGCCATAGAGAGAATAATATTTACACAAATCTAATCTGCTGACGTATTCCGTAGCGTGACATCACACCACGGCCAAGTCTTTATTCGAATTGTTTTATTGTCCCACCTTAGCACGTTTAGTGAGGCGATTCCCTTGGCACGTCTTGTCAAAGCAGAGATCATGTCCCCTTATTCCGGGATTCTCATCAATACGGCATGGGTAACCCAACCGCGCCATTGATTACGGCGCTTGGGAGATAAGCGAGTTTTACCAGGCTGGTGGGGGCGCATAGTCGCATCCGCCCATATAAGGGGATAAGGATCCACCTTTTCATCCACGCCTTCTTCCTCCTTTGCCTATCCATTTCCGCGCACTCGAGCTCCAGCGCCCAAGTCCGCACACCCCACCTCAACCTTCTCCAGCCATGTTCGGAGTGGGAGGCAAGTGGATGGTCTCCTCCATCACGGAGGGACACATCAAAAGACCGAGGAAGGCCGGATACTTGTATAACGACATTGCGCACCGGCTTCCCGAAGAGGGGCAGCTCATCCCCACCCCTAGGCCCCATGAGAGGGTGGTGTTCCTCCCCCATTTCCTCCACAGACTGGGCTTTCCTCTCCACCCATTTGACCGGGGGCTCATGTTCTACTATGGCCTGGATTTCCACAATCTGGCCCCAAACTTTGTCCTCAACATCTCGGCGTTTATCGTCGTGTGCGAGGCCTTCCTCCGCATCCGCCCCCATTTCGGCCTATGGCTCAAGACTTTCAATGTCAAGCCGAAGGTGGTGCGCGGCACCCAGGAGGAGTGCGGAGGCGCCATGGTCGGCAAGATGCCCAATGTCCTATGGCTCGAGGGCTCTTTTGTGGAGACCCTAAAGGGGTGGCAATCGGGGTGGTTTTACATCACCGAGCCGCGTGACCCTGAATGGGTCGCAGCCCCCGAGTTCAGATCTGGACCCCCTATGCGGCTCACCTCCTGGAAAGAGACGGGCCTATCGTGGGGTAAAAAAGGAGAGCTGACCGGACTCCAAACATGCGTCCAAACCCTGGTGGACAAGAAGCTCAAACTTGTCAACATAGTCCAGGTTATGCTCATTCGCCGGATCCTCCCGTGTCAACAACGGGCTTTCAACCTGTGGGAGTTTGACCCGGGGCAGCACCGAACTCTGAACAGGCTCTTCGACACGACGTACGAAGATGCCTGGAAGGTGCTTTTCAAGGGCGCCGAGGCCCCCGCATCCTCTACCGAGGATCGCGGATTCAGCACGCAGTGTCACGCTAGTGCGGTAAGCTGTTTTTACCTTTTACAGGGTATTGGTTTTTCATAGTTTGACTCCATGCGGGATCTAAGCTCCCTTACCTTTGACGGGATTGGCAGAAGACGTCCGGAGAGATCAACTGTCCGGCTCCTTTGGCCGAAGGCCCAGCGGACGCTCTCTTAGTGAAGCTGCTGGTTCCGGCACCCTATGTGGTGCCGGAGAAGAAGGCCAAGAAGAAGGCCACGGTGACTCGAAAGAGTGCCCGACACCTGGGGGTGTCGGATTCACCATCCGACGACTACAAGACGCACTCCTCCCATGAAGATGAGGAGGAGGAAGAAGAGACCTCTCCCCCTCTAGCGGGGGGAGAGAAGAAAAGGAAGGCCGCCCCAACTGGGGAGGACGAAGGGTCCAAGAAGGGGAAAACCCTTCCTCCGGACGGCTCCACCAACGCCGACGATGGCGAAGAGGAGTGGCCGCACAGGGCCAAGCCCCTGGCGAGATCGTAAGTATTCGGACACCAGAGCAATTCATAGTGTTCCTTTCTTGCACAGCTCCTCCTTACGCCGAATATGATTATGCAGTCAGCCCAAGGCCGGGCTCGACGAGTCGTCGAGCGGCTCCCTGGATTCGTCGGATGTGAATTCACTTCCGACGGCTTCCTCCACCCACCCTACGGACGACGCCGAGGTGGCGTCCCAACAGGTTCCAAGCCAGGAGGTGGTGGTCCTGGAGGCGCCGCAAGGCGACCTCCCGGACTCCAGGCGTAAAGGGGATAGAACCCCCAAGGGCACCGCGCCGAAACCTTCAACGGTTCCGGACTCCGGTAGGCAGCCTCCTTCCAAGAGGGGCAAGCCTACCGAGCCGGTGACCTCCGTCCAACCGGAGGCACCGGACAATTTGCTGGAGGTGCTTAAAGGCGCCTCCATCGACGAGGAGCACCGCACTATTATGAGTGCGGTGATCGAGAAGGTTCAGTCCGCCAAGAGCGGACTGACTGAAGCCTGTGCCAGCATTCTAACAGGCTTTGAGGTAAGTAAAGAATAAAAATATTACCGCATAGACAGTAGCCCTTGATGCTCTGTTCGGCGTTCGGAAAGAAAAGCCGAATAGAGGATCTAATAACATTCGCATGAGTCTAACATAATCAAGTCAATATGCGTATACAGGCTTCGCTGCTGGCCTCCGCCGCACTGACTGCGGAGGTGGATACGCTGAAGCAAAACCTCGCACGGTCCGAGAACGAGCTCGGCCATGCCAAGAGGCAACTTGAGGAGAAGGAAGGTAAGTAATACCTTGCGCAAGTATATAGAGAAGATGTGGTTGCAAAAAATGACAGGATCAACGTGTTATTATATGGGCCACGACCGAGGAGGCGACCCTTAAGCAAGAGTTGTCCGAGGCCGAAAACAGAGCGGCCGCGGAGCGCACAGAGAGAGGGAAGCAGGAGGCGCGGGTGGAGGAGGTGCAGAAAGAGCTCCAGGCTCTCGTGAAAAAACACGAGAGTTTGGAGCTTGACTCGAAGACGCAAGCGTCCGAGCTTGCGGCAGCCCTCGAAAGCGCGAAGTCTGCCAAGGCCGAAGCCCAGAAAGCCCTCCAAGAAATTGGAGATATGAAGAAGATAGCGGCGGGTAAGGCATTCATTATGCAAAGCAAGCACGTGAAAGTGAATTACTTGTTACTTACCCGAGTCCGGAGCTCTCCAGGAGCATTCACAGATTTGCCCCGTAGTGCGTCTGATGCCGCCGCCTACTACCGAGCCAAGGAGGGGAGCTCGACGGAGAAGGTGTTCTGGTCTCAGTATGCTGAGGCCGGACACCTGGTGCCTTTGAGCGACCAGCTGAAGCAAATGGTCGAGCTCCACAAGGTGGCCGAACAGGCCATAAAGGGCCTCATAGTTCGGCTTTGGCCTGGAGAGGCTCTGCCTGGGAGCTACTTCGGGCTGGTGAGGCGGCTGGGGGATGCCTGTCCACGGCTTGAAGTAATCAAGCGCTCCGTCTGCATCGAAGCTGCCCGTAGGGCGCTTGCCCGTGCTAAAGTGCACTGGGGCAAGATGGATGCGGAGAAGCTGGTGAAGGACGGGCCACCGTCGGGCAAGGAGCATCGCATCCCGGAAGCGTATTATGAGGGCGTCCTGAAGGGTGCCCGCCTTATAGCGGATGAATGCGCCAAAGATGTAATTTTTGAGTAAACTTGCATTTGTGATCCTGTACGCTGAAAACTTGTTCATATGCGCTAAGCAACGCGTTTGTATTTAAAATATTACCTGCTGTGCGGCCGTTTATCAAATTTGAGAGATGGCGAGTCGTCGGCTTCTGCCCCCATGCCACGAGTGCTGGGGTGTTCGGGATAAACATGAGCGCTCTTTTTCCCATTCTTGGGTCCTTAGAGGGAGGCGCTCAACACAACGAACAAGGCAATCGGACTATAATGCTTGAACACTCTCACTTAGCCATAGAATTCTATAATTTGAAATTTCGGCGAAGCCCCTAGTGTTCGGAAGACCGAGTTCGGGGTGCTATCCACGCCTAGGCCGGACAAAGCCGACTCCTCGCTCTAAGCGGCATAAGTCTTTAGGGACTCGAAAACCTGTCGAACAGCGACCAGCTCTCGCCTCATCATGACGGTCAGTTTTAGCTTTCTCTACTAAGGTGCTTAGCCCAGCTCAACCGGGGCACAATCGCAGTAGTTCTCCTAGTGCTACCTTAGCCGATATAACGGAACGTAAGGTACCAAAACATAGGAGCCGGGCAAACCCAACTATTGACCCAAGACATGATTCGGAGCCGATGCATATAATGCTATAAGTTCGGGGTGCCGCACTTGTGAAAGTGTTCGGACTTCTCACACCGTATTGTGGGGTACTTAAGCCCCTGGCGTATTGGCCGTACCAAAGTGTACGAGTGCAACATGTCATTAATGAACATATATTCGTAAAAAAAAGAGTAATGCAATGATAGACGGAAGCTATGCATTGTTTATTCAAAAAGGCTGCGATCAAAGCAGAACGATACAAATAGTGCGATAAGCAAAAAATGAGACTATGTAACGTGTCCTTTCTAGGGGCGAGCTGCGGAATGGTATGTGAAACAGGTATACTGCTCGTTATAGAGACCACCTTAGAGTTCCATAGTGCGGCGTAGCCTTCTGCTTCCCTGGTTGTATCGTTTGTGCGGCAATTGTATTGCCGGAAGAGCCTTCCGAAGAATGGAGTCCTGAAAATAAGAGAAAATCAAGAAATTGGCAGCCCCTAGTGCGGTTTAAGCCGCGTTTCGGGCGTGCCGTGATGGTGCCCCTCCCCCTGTGCCCATGGTATTTCCAAAGCGTAGTTATGTACGCGCAACACTGGTTTCGCAAGTTCGCGAGGGCTGGGGTTGGGGCCGCATTGCTACGCTTTCTCGGAACGTGTCAGGCGGTCTTGGTGTAGGTTACTCCGGGCGCGCTTGACGGTGTCCAGACGTTTAATGGCCGGACTGGAGAATTGCCTTGAGAGGCTGCTTTGTACTTCCGCTGCGATAGCCGCCGTATGCTCCTCCGTTCGGAGAGAGCGTTCGGTGTTTCCATTGACCGTGATGACTCCTCGAGGGCCTGGCATCTTGGGCTTGAGGTATGCGTAATGCGGCGCCGCATTGAACTTAGCAAATGCGGTTCGCCCGAGCAGTGCGTGATAGCCACTGCGGAACGGGACTATGTCGAAGATTAACTCCTCGCTTCGGAAATTATCCGGAGATCCGAAGACCACTTAAAGTGTAACTGAGCCTGTACAGTTGGCCTCTACACCTGGTATGACGCCTTTAAAGGTCGTTTTAGTGGGTTTAATCCTCGAGGGATCGATGCTCATTTTCCGCACTGTATCCTGGTAAAGCAGGTTCAGGCTACTGCCGCCGTCCATAAGGACTCTAGTGAGGTGAAATCCGTCAATAATTGGGTCTAGAACCAATGCGGCGAATCCGCCATGACGGATACTAGTGGGGTGGTCCCTTCGATCAAAAGTGATCGGGCAGGATGACCATGGGTTGAACTTTGGGGCGACTTGATCCATCGCGTATACGTCCCTTAGCGCACGCTTCCGCTCCCTCTTGGGGACGTGGGTTGCGTATATCATATTCACTGTCCGCACTTGTGGGGGAAAACCTTTCTGTCCACTGTTGTTCGGCGGCCGGGGCTCCTCCTCATCATCGCTATGCAGCCCCTTGTCTCTGCTTTCGGCATTTAACTTGCCTGCCTGCTTGAACACCCAACAATCCATGTTGGTGTGATTGGCTGGTTTTTCGGGGGTGCCATGTATCTGGCATGAACGGTCGAGTATTCGGTCCAAACTGGACGGGCCCGGAGTATTTCTTTTGAATGCCTTTTTCCGCTGACCGGGTTTAGAGCCTCTGAATCCGGCATTAACTGCCGTATCCTCAGCATTGTCGCCGTTAATGCGGCGCTTTTGCTTGTTGCGACGCGACCTGCCACCGTTGTCCTTGGTATCCGAATTACCAGGGCTCTTGGTCATGTTATTGTTGCGAGCTAGCCAGCTTTATTCTCCCACGCAAAAGCGGGTCATAAGTGTTCTGAGGGCTGCCATAGATTTCGGCTTTTCCTGTCCTAGGTGCCGTGCAAGCCACTCTTCGCAGATGTTATGCTTGAAGGCTGCTAGGGCCTCTGCATCCAGACAGTCGACGATTTGATTTTTCTTGGTTAGGAACCGTGTCCAGAATTGTCTGGCCGATTCCTCTGGCTGCTGAATTATGTGACTTAGGTCATCGGCGTCTGGTGGTTGCACATAGGTGCCCTAGAAATTGTCGAGTAATGCGGCTTCCAGGTCCCCCCAACGACCAATTGATTCTGCCGGCAAGCTGTTAAGCCAATGCCGAGCTGGTCCTTTAAGCTTGAGTGGGAGGTATTTGATGGCGTGTAGGTCATCACCGCGGGCCATGTGGATATGAAGGAGATAGTCCTCGATCCGTACCGCAGGATCTGTTGTGCCATCGTATGATTCGATGTTCACGAGTTTGAAACCCTCGGGGATTTGATGATCCATTACTTCATCTGTGAAGCATAGTGGGTGTGCGGCGCCTCTGTATTGGGCTATATCACGACGCAGCTCAAACGAGCTTTGTCTACTGTGTTCGGCCCAGCCGGATTTACTGTATCCGGAGTGACGAGTATCGTCTCGTGCCGTGGGGCGCCCACGTGATCCATAGATCGATCTTGTTTGCCTTGCCTTGTCCTCCAATATATCTCGCAGGTCTGGTGCATTTTCCCATGCCTTGGTATTTTTTGAGCGGCGCCGAGGTGCGGCTTGAGTGGAGGGCTGAGAGGCCTCTCTGTCGCGGCCACGGGGTGGCCGGTCGGCCGCATCATGCGCTGGTGATGTAGGTTTAGGTGCTTCCTCCTCTAATTGGGGTAGCAACCTGCGCTTTGGGTAGCTCTTGGAGGGGCGTTCGAGTTCATACTCTTCGGCCGCAAGGACTTCAGTCCATCTGTTGGCTAGAAAATCTTGATCAGCTCTAAGTTGCTGTTTTTTCTTGAGGCTGCTCGCTGTGGCCCTAAGCCTGCGTTTGAAACGCTCTTGTTCGACGGGATCCTCAGGCACGACAAATTCGTCGTCGTCGAGGCTTGCCTCGTCTTCATAGGGAGGCATATAATTATCGTCCTCGACCTCTCTGTCTGCCGCTCTCTCATGAGGGCTGGCTTCTCCATCCTCCTGTGTTGAATCTTGCTGGAGGTGGTTGTCTTCGGCACTGTCCGGGGTGTTATTGTCTCCCGTGCCAGAATCACCATTTTTGTTTTGGCGGGATTTAGAGCGGCGCTGCTGACGCCGGCGCTTAGGCTGCTTCTTGGAGGGGCCATCCTCCACTGTTCCATCGCCATTGCCTTCTTTTGGGGTGTCCACCATGTATATATCATACGACGAGGTGGCTTTCCAGTGCCCTATAGGCGCTGGTTTTTGATTGTCTCCTGCATCGGCGTCCATACCGTCGATGTCTTCGGAGTCGAAGTCGAGCACGTCGGTTAAATCATCAACAGTGGCTACGAAGTGGGTGGTGGGTGGGCTTTGAATTTCTTCATCATCTGCATCCCAACCTTGCTGACCATAGTCCGGCTAGGGCTCTCCTGATAAAGAGAGAGACTTTAGTGAATTCAGAATATCGCCGAAGGGCGAGTGCTGAAAGATGTCCGCGGCGGTGAACTCCATGTTCGGCGCCCAATCGGGTTCGATCGGTAGGGCCGCGGAGGGCTCGGAGTCTGGAGAGGAGTTCGGCTCCTTGGAGTCACGGGCTTCGCAGAGAATAGGGCTGGTGTTCGGCTCGATCTCCATAGAGATTGCAGCCCCCAAGGCGGTGTCTAACCACCCATCCTCGATTGGTGTGATCGGCTCCGAGCTAGGGGTCGGAGCGGACACAGGTGCGGCCTCCAGGGCACTGTTCGGCGGCAGAGCTAGATCATGCCCATCGTGACAGTGTGGCGCGCTCGGCTGTAGCTCGAATCCGTCGAAGATCAAGTCTCCGCGGATGTCAGCCGTGTAGTTCAAACTTCCAAATCTGACCTGATGGCCAGGGGCGTAGCTTTCGATCTGCTCCAGATGGCCAAGCGAATTGGCCCGTAGTGCAAAGCCACCGAATACGAAGATCTGTCCGGGGAGAAAAGTCTCACCCTGGATCGCATCGCTGTTGATGATCGGAGAAGCCATCGTGCCTAAAAGTGACGACACAGAGGAACTCTCAATGAAAGCACCAATGAAGGTGTCAAAACCGGCGGATCTCGGGTAGGGGGTCCCAACTGTGCGTCTAGGCCGGATGGTAACAGGAGGCAGGGGACACGATGTTTTACCCAGGTTCGGGCCCTCTTGATGGAGGTAAAACCCTACGTCCTGCTTGATTAATATTGATGATATGGGTAGTACAAGAGTAGATCTACCACGAGATCAGAGAGGCTAAACCCTAGAAGCTAGCCTATGGTATGATTGTTCTTCGTCCTACGGACTAAAACCCTTCGGTTTATATAGACACCGGAGAGGGCTAGGGTTACACAGGGCTATGGACTAAAACCCTTTGGTTTATATATCCGTATCGCCAAGCTTGGCTTCCACGCCAAGGAAAGTCCCTTCCGGACACGGGACGAAGTCTTCAATCTTGTATCTTCATAGTCCAGGAGTCCGGCCGAAGGTATAGTCCGGCTATCCGGACACCCCCTAATCCAGGACTCCCTCAGATGCAAATGACAGCGGTGCTCTCCAACCGGTGCTTTTTAATAAGAGGATGATGACTCAACATAAAAGTAAATAGATAGGCCCTTCGTAGAGGGAAGCAGGGATTTGTAGAGGTGCCAGAGGTCGATTTTGAAATAGATATGAATAATATTTTGAGCGGTATACTTTCATTGTCAACATAACAACCGAGATATCTCGATATCTTCCATGCTACACACATTATAGGCGGTTCCAAACAGAATGGTAAATTTTATACTCCCCCTCCACCAACAAGCATCAATCCATGGCTTGCTCGAAACAACGAGTGCCTCCAACTAACAAGAGTACCGGGGGAGTTTTGTTGTAGTTATTTTGATTTGATTTGCATAAAGCATGGGACTGGGCATCCCGGTGACCAGCCATTTTCTCGTGAGTGAGGAGCGGAGTCCACTCCTCTTGAGAATAACCCGCCTAGCATGGAAGATACAGACAACCCTAGTTGATACATGAGCTATTCGAGCGTACAAAACAGAATGTTTATTTGAAGGTTTAGAGTTTGGCACATACAAATTTACTTGGAACGACAGGTAGATACCGTATATAGGTAGGTATGGTGGACTCATATGGAATAACTTTGGGGTTTATGGAATTGGATGCACAAGCAGTATTCCCGCTTAGTACAAGTGAAGGCTAGCAAAAGACTGGGAAGCGACCAGCTAGAGAGCGACAACAGTCATGAACATGCATTAAAATTAATCAACACCAAATGCAAGCATGAGTAGGATATAATGCACCATGAACATAAATATCGTAGAGGCTATGTTGATTTTGTTTCAACTACATGCGTGAACATGTGCCAAGTCAGGCCACTCGAATAGTTCAAAAGAGGATACCACCCTATCATACCACATCACAACCATCTTAATAGCATGTTGGCACGCAAGGTAAACCATTATAAACTCCTAGATAATTAAGCATGGCATAAACAACTATAATCTCTAATTGTCATTACAAACATGTTTCTTTCATAATAGGATGAATCAGGAACGATGAACTAATCATATTTACAAAAACAAGAGAGGTCGAGTTCATACCAGCTTTTCTCATCTCAATAAGTTCATCATATAATCATCATTATTGCCTTTCACTCGCACGACCGAATAGTGTGGATAATAATAATAATAGTGCACGTGCATTGGACTAAGCTGGAATCAGCAAGCATTCAATTCAAGAGAGAAGACAAGGTAATATGGGCTCTTTGTTAGATCAACAATAATGCATACAAGACCACTTAACATTTTAATCATGGTCTTCTCCTCTCGGCCCCCAAACGAAAGAAAAGAAACAAAACTATTTACATGGGAAAGCTCCCAACAAGCAAAAAGAACGAGAAATCTTTTTGGGTTTTCTTTTTAATTACTACTATAGGCATGGAAAGTAAACTAGCTAAAATCTACAACTAATTTTTTGGTTTTTCTTAAGGTTTATCAAACACACAAAAAGAAAGCATAAAAAGGAAAATAAACTAGCATGGATGATACAGTGAAAAAGTATGAGCACCGACAACTAGCATGGGTGTGTAAACATGAATGTAATGTCGGTGAGAAATACGTACTCCCCCAAGCTTAGGCTTTTGGCCTAAGTTGGTCTATGGCCATGGTTGGCCTGGCGGATATCCAAAGTAATAGTTGGGGTCGTACTGAGAAGAATCCCCCTAGTGCCACTGGTTGGCGACCTCTTCCGGATTCCACTGATAAACAGACTACCGGTGAGGATCCAATTGTGGTTCCGTCTCTGGCTCTGTAGCTGGTGTGGGATTTCGGTAGGCGTGAATGGCCTCTGGTGGAACAAGGTACTTGCCTACAGATAAGTCAAACAAGGAAGGAGCAAGCAAAGTAATAGTCTCAGGGTGATTTTTAATCAAATATCAGCTTGTACTTGAGCATCTTTTCCTTATTCTTAATGATAAAATCATGTGCAATCATACTCTTATAGTCTAGAAAAATAGGAGGCAGCAACTTCTCTTCCTTCTCATAATGCCTAATAGGTATGTTAAAGCGTGCAGCGAGGCGCGAGGCGAAGATGCCTCCAAGGACGGGGCCCTTAGTACGGTTAAGATTTAACCGCTTCGCAACAATAGCGCCCATACTAAATGTGTCATCATGGAACAAGGCATGGCACAAAATAACAATATCAGGGGCACTAAGGTTGCCACAGTTTCCGCCACCAATTAAGCATCTACTAGCAAATATTGTGAAGTAACATAAAACAGGAAAATGTATGCTAGTAATTCTTGCATCGGAAACTTTCCTCGTTTCCCCTACAGCAATTGTATCAATAAACCCTTCCACATCGTCATGATGTGGTTCCTCTACGCTGCCCTCAAAAGGTATCAAACAAACCCGACAAAAATCACGAGGTGACATCTCCTTATGCTCATCATATAAATAACATTCCACCCTTAAAAGTATAATTAGCAAGCATGGTGGAAATTTCAGCTTCTGGCATCTTTCTTTTAGTAGTAACAATTTCCTTCATATATTTAACATAAGGATTCATTTTAAGCATATCAGTCAAATGCATACGCAAAAAGATAGGTCTAATCATTTCAGCAAAGCGCTCAAAATCCTCATCATCCTTTTTCTTGGATGGTTTAGGAGGAAAAGGCATGGGTTTCTGAACCCATGGTTCTCTTTCTTTACCGTGCTTCCTAGCAACACAGTCTCTCTTATCATAATGTCGATTCTTTGCTTGTGGGTTATCAAGATCAACAGTAGGTTCAATTTCCACATCATTGTCATTACTAGGTTGAGCATCAATATGAACATCATCATCAACATTATCACTAGGTTCATCTTCATTACCAGATTGTGTTTCAGCATCAGAGATAGAGATATTATTAGGATTCTCAGGTGTGTCAATAACAGGTTCACTAGAAGCATGCAAAGTCCTATCATTTTTCTTTTTCTTCCTCTTAGAAGTACTAGGTGCATCTACATTAGTTCTCTGAGAATCTTCCTCAATTCTCTTAGGGTGGCCCTCATGATACAAAGGCTCCTGAGTCATTTTGCCTCCTCTAGTCATAACTCCAACAACATTATCATTCTTCTTATTATTTAATTCATTGAGCAAATCATTCTAAGCTTTAAGTACTTGTTCTACTTGAGTGGTAACCATAGAAGCATGTTTACTAATAAGTTTAAGTTCACCTTTAACATTAGCCATATAATCACTCAAGTGTTCAATCATATAAGCATTATGTTTCAATTGTCTACCAACATAAGCATTGAAATATTCTTGCTTAACTATAAAGTTATCAAATTCATCCAAACATTGGCTAGCAAACTTAGCAGGAAGGATTTCAGCTTTATCATATCTATAGAGAGAATTTACCTTTACTACCTATGTCGGGTTATCAAGACCATGTGTTTCTTCAATAGGTGATGAATTAAGACCATGTATTTCTTCAATAGGAGGTAAATTCTTAACATCTTCAGCTTTAATACCTTTTTCTTTCATAGATTTCTTGGCCTCTTGCATATCTTCAGGACTGAGAAATAGAATACCCCTTTTCTTCGGAGTTGGCTCAGGAGTTGGTTCAGGAAGTGTCCAATTATTTTCATTGGTCAACATATTATTCAATAGAATTTCAGCTTGATCAACAGTTCTTTCCCAGAAAACACAACCAGGACAACTATCCAGGTAATCTCTGGAAGCATCGGTTAGTCCATTATAAAAGATATCAAGTATTTTATTTTTCTTGAGAGGATGATCAGGCAAAGCGTTAAGTAATTGGAGAAGCCTCCCCCAAGCTTGTGGGAGACTCTCTTCTTCAATTTGCACAAAATTATATATTTCCCTTAAAGCAGCTTGTTTCTTATGAGCGGGGAAATATTTAGCAGAGAAGTAGTAAATCATATCCTGGGGACTACGCACACAATGAGGATCAAGTGAACTAAACCATATCTTAGCATCACCCTTTAATGAGAATGGAAATAATTTAAGGATATAATAATAGCGAGTTTTCTCATCATTAGTGAACAGGGTAGCTATACCATTTAATTTAGTAAGATGTGCCACAACAGTTTCAGATTCATAGCCATAGAAAGGATCAGATTCAACCAAAGTAATTAACTCGGGATTTACAGAGAAATCATAATCCTTATCAGTAATAAAGATAGGTGAAGTAGCATAAGCAGGATCATATTTCATTCTAGCATTTAGAGATTTTTGTTTAAGCTTAGCTAATAATTTCTTAAGGTCACTTCTATCATTACAAGCAAGAAAGTCTCTAGCAGTTTCTTCATCCATAACATAACCCTCAGGAACAACAGGCAATTCATATCTAGGGGGAGAATCTTCATCATCACTTTCATCAATATTATTAGTTTCAATAATTTCATTCTCCCTAGCCCTAGCAAGTTGTTCATCAAGAAATTCACCAAGTGGCACAGTAGTATTAAGCATAGAAGTAGTTTCATCATAAGTATCATGCAAAGCAGAAGTGGCATCATCAATAACATGCGACCTATCGGAATCAATAGCATGTGTAGGTGTCGCAAGTTTACTCAAAACAGAAGGTGAATCAAGTGCGGAGCTAGATGGCAGTTCCTTACCTCCCCTCATAGTTGAGGGAAAAATCTTGGTTCTTTGATCTTTCAAGTTCTTCATAATGATAAGCAGATATAAATCCCAAGTGACTTAAAGAATAGAGCTATGCTCCCCCGGCAACGGCGCCAGAAAATGTTCTTGATAACCCGCAAGTATAGGGGATCGCAACAGTTTTAGAGGGTAGAGTATTCAACCCAAATTTATTGATTTGACACAAGGGGAGCCAAAGAATATTCTCAAGTATGAGCAGCTGAGTTGTCAATTCAACCACACCTGGAAACTTAATATCTGCAGCAAAGTGTTTAGTAGCAAAGTAATATGCTAGTAGTGGTAACGGTGGCAAAAGGTAATGGTAGCAAAAGTAATATTTTTGGCTTTTGTAGTGATTGTAACAGTAGCAACGGAAAAGTAAATAAGCGAAGAACAATATAGGAAAATCTCGTAGGCATTGGATCGGTGATGGAGAATTATGCCGGATTTGATCGATCTTGTAACAGTCATAACCTAGGGTGACACAGAACTAGCTCCAGTTCATTGATATAATGTAGGCATGTATTCTGAATATAGTCATGCATGCTTATGGAAACTAAGGGAATTAAGGCCTCCTTGGGGGAGTCCTGGATTAGGGGGTCTCCGGACAGCCGGACTATATCCCTTGGTCGGACTGTTGGACTATGAAGATACGAGATTGAAGACTTCGTCCCGTGTCTGGATGGGACTCTACTTGGCGTGGAAGGCAAGCTAGGCAATACGGATATGTATATCTCCTCCTTTGTAACCGACCTTGTGTAACCCTAGCCCCCTCCGGTGTCTATATAAACCGGAGTGTCTTAGTCCGTAGGACAACATATAATCATACCCTAGGCTAGCTTCTAGGGTTTAGCCTCTCCGATCTCATGGTAGATCAACTCTTGTACTACTTGTATTATCAAGAATAATCAAGCAGGGCGTAGGGTTTTACCTCCATCAAGAGGGCCCAAACCTGGGTAAAACATCGTGTCCCCTGCCTCCTATTACCATCCGCCTTAGACGCACAGTTCGGGACCCCCTACCCGAGATCCGCCGGTTTTGACACCGACATTGGTGCTTTCATTGAGAGTTCCTCTGTGTCGTCACTGTTAGGTTTGATGTCTCCTTCGATCATCGATAGCGATGTAGTCTAGGGTGAGACCTTTCTCCCCGGACAGATTTTTGTATTCGGCGGCTTCGCACTGCGGGCCAACTTGCTTGGCCATCTGGATCAGATCGAGAGTTACGCCCCTGGCCACCAGGCCAGGTTTGGAAGCTTAAAATACACGGCCGACATCCGCGGAGACTTGATCTTCGAAGGATTCGAGCCCCTGCTGAGTGCGCCGCATGGTCACGATGAGCACGACTTAGCTCTACCATCGGACAATGATCGGGAGATCGCACCAGCAACCGCTCCGACCCTCAATTCGGAGCCAATTGCGCCATCCTTGGACGGGTGGATAGACCCCGCCACGGAGGCCGTATTCTCAGCGGCGATTGAGCCGAGTATCGACCTTACCCTTCACGGGAGCCGTGACGCCGAACTACCGGATTCTTCCCCGGCCACGGACTCCGAACCGCCTGCGCCCATGCCTGTCGAATCCGACTGGGCACCGATCATGGAGTTCACCTCCGCGGATATCTTTCAACACTCACCCTTCGGCGACATACTGAACTCATTAAAGTCTCTCTCCTTGTCAGGAGAGCCCTGGCCAAACTACGTCCGGCAGGATTGGGATGCGGATGACGAAGAAATTCGCCGCCCACCCACCACCCACTTAGTAGCCGTTGTCGACGATTTGATCGACATGCTCGACTTCGACTTCGAAGACATCGACGGCATGGACGACGATGCAGGAGATGAACAGGAACCACTGCCCACAGGGCACTGGACGCCCACTTCATCATATGATGTATACATGGTGGACGCACCCAAAGAAAACAACGACGAAGAGCGGAAGGACGCATCGAAGGATTGTTCCCTCGAGAAGCAGTCAAAGCGGCGACGTAAGCGCCGCTCCAAATCCCGCCTTGGCAGAAATAGCGATCATATAAACCCAGCGATAGAGCAAGGTGAGCCAGTGGACGACAAACATGGCATTGAACCATCGTCCGACCACGGCAACACGGAGAATCAAACCGAACAACCCAACTCCGTCGAAGATAACAGTCCGGATAACATCACACCGGACAGGCACCCGGAGCAACAGAATACCCATAAAAGGCTTGTTGCCACTGCGAGGATTCTGAAAAAGCAGAAGCAAAGGCTCAGGGCTGCACAAGACACACTCAGAATCAAATGGAGTGAAGTACTCAACACTGAAGCGAAGTACGGCGGTAATCGCCACACCAAGAGCTACCCGAAGCGAAAGTTGCTACCTGAATTCGACGAGGAGGCCTTAGATCCCCCGCAATCAAAAAACAAAACGGCCATCCGGTCGGATAGACGACCTCGTGGCCAACATAAAGCGGCAAACGACGCCGCACATAAGACAGTACGCGATCCACGTGAAGGCTCGCATAAAAAAGAGGGCGCAACCAGATCCATCTACGGGCCACGCAAGCGCGCTCCAGCACGCAATGCAACACAACAAACATCCCAACACCACGGTACACCCAAATACAGGGGTTCCGCACACCCCCTATGTTTCACCGATGAGGTGCTGGACCATGAATTTCCAGAGGGATTCAAACCCATAAACATAGAGGCGTACGATGGAACGACAGACCCTGGGGTCTGGATTGAGGACCACATCCTCCATATCCATATGGCTCGAGGAGACGATCTCCATGCCATCAAGTATTTACCCCTCAAGCTCAAAGGGCCAGCTCGGCACTGGCTTAAAAGCCTCCCCGAAAACTCCATTGGAAGCTGGGAAGAGCTCGAAGACGCTTTTTCGGGCAAATTTTCAAGGGACATATGTCCGACCTCCGGATGCAGACGATTTAAATCATATAACTCAACAGCCCGGAGAGACAGCCTGAAAGCTTTGGAACAGGTTCCTCACTAAAAAGAACCAAATAGTCGACTACCCGGACGCTGAAGCCTTAGCAGCTTTTAAGCACAACGTTTGAGACGAATGGCTTGCCAGACACCTCGGCCAAGAAAAGCCGAGAACAATGGCAGCATTAACAAGCCTCATGACCCGCTTTTGCGCGGGCGAGGATAGCTGGTTAGCCCAATGCAGCACCAGCGACCCAAGTACATCCGATGTCAGGGACGAAAACAGGAAACCACGGCGCAGCAAAAACAAGCGCCGGAATAAAGAAGACAGCCCGAAGAGAACGGCGGTAAACGCTGGATTCAGAAGCTCTCGGCCAGGTCAGCAAAAGCTGCCCTCCAAAGGCAACGGAGACGAACTGTCCAGCCTAAACAAGATTCTGGATAAAATATGTCAGATCCACAACACCCCCGATAAACCTGCAAACCATACCCATAGAGAATGTTGGGTCTTCAAGCAGTCTGGCAAGCTCAACGCCGAACACAAGGGGCAGGATACACCAAGCGAAGACGAGGACGAGCCTCGCAAGCAAAGTACTGGGGAACAGAAGAAATTCCCACCAGAAGTCAAAACAGTAAACGTGTTACACGTGACAAAGGGGAGAAACAAAGCGGCACTCCTAGAGACACATGCCCCAGGGCCTATCACCGCGGAGTTCTGCCACTGGTCGTTCCAACCGATCACCTTCGACCATCGGGATTACTCGACAAGTATCCGGCGTGCAGGATGGGCTGCCTTGGTGTTAGACCCGATAATTGACAGATACCACTTCACACGAGTCCTGATAGACGGCGGCAGTAGTTTAAACCTGATATATCAGGACACAGTCCACAAAATGGGGATAGACCCAACAAAAATTAGCCATAGCAATACTACCTTTAAAGGAGTAACGCCAGGCCCAAAAGCCCATTGCACGGGCTCCCTGCTACTAGAGGTTATATTCGGCTTCCCCGATAACTTCTGCAGCGAAAATTTAACCTTCCACATCGCTCCGTTCCAAAGCGGCTATCAAGCACTACTCGGACGTGAAGCTTTCGCTCGCTTTAACGCAATACCGCATTACGCTTCCCTCATGCTTAAGATGCCCGGTCCACGTGGCATCATTACAGTAAATGGAAATATTGAGCGCACCTTGTGCGCGGAAGACCGTGCGGCTGCCTTGGCAGCCGCACACTAACGGCCTCACCAACTAAAGCATCTGACAGGTCGTTAAGACCACGGACGTGGTTGGACGAGTCCAGTGCAGCTATATGTAATTGATACAGGTTTGATGGCTATACCCCTATTACAATACAAGGGGCTCAACGCGCGCAAACAAGTGGCAATTAAGCTCAACCTTAGACATTTTGAACTGTATATTGTTTTTAAGTATAACTTACCTTTTGCACGGCAACTTTTCAATTAAGTTCCTCTCTTGTTTAGATGACCATCGTGCTACACTCGTCCAGAATATGGCACAACGGAGACACATTCGCAGACGTGCAGCAAGGACCCGTTCCAAGGATTCTTTTTAGATTAAGACCCTGCGTAAACCTTTTTTACTGTCTCTTGTTGATACACATCCCTCGGATTCTCAGTACAATTGAGAAGGATGCTGACGTATTGGCATGTGGCCACGTCAGAATATTGCACGTACCTGGACACCAGGGGCTTCTTACAAAGGGCACTATTTAGGCCTATCTTACATCATAAAGATCGAATACCTTAGGGAGTGTTCGGCGTCGTGAGTTTGGCCCTATATGCATCAGCTCCGAATCATGTCTTTGGTCAAATGTTGGGTTTGCCCGGCTCCTGTGTTTTGCTGCCTTACGTTCCGCTCTATCGGCTAAGGAGGCACCAGGAGAACTACTGCAATTGTGCCCTGGTTCATTCGGACGAGCACCTCAGTAGAGAAAGCCGAAAACTGAATGTCATGATATAGCGTGAGACTGGTCAACCACTCAATGACCTAGCAGAATCTTCAGGATTCCTCCGCCTTAACGAAGGGCCGTTTCCCGGCCAGTCATGTACGCGCCTCGAATCCGGATGAGCGTGGAGCCACCAGGGGCTATATAGTAGCCCCACTGTCAAACTCCTCTGGCTAAGTGAAAGTGTTAAAGCATTATAGTACGGTTGCCTAGTTCGCTGCGCTATCACCTCCTTAATGGACCAAGACGTTGGATCAAGTGTGAACATGCGTTTTCTGCGAACACCCCCGCATTATATGCGTGGGGGCTGAAGCCGACGACTGCCATCTTTCAGGTTATATACATATATACATAAACGGCCACACAGGAGGCATCATAGTACTTTCGGGCAAAAGTATAAATACAACCTTGATAAAATCAATAAAACATTGTTCTTACAATTGGAATACATGTCACTTAAACATAATATTCTTCGAGCACTGAGCTTCTACCAAACGAGCGCCTTCAAGAATTTCTTCAAAGTAGTGCTCGGCGGCCACTCGGCCTATGGCCGAACCCTGTGCCGCAACAGTGGTGGCCTCCATCTCTGCCCAGTATGTTTTGACACGGGCAAGGGCCATCCACGCACCTTCTATGCACGCCGATCTCTTTACAGCATCGATGCGTGGCACAACTTCAAGGAATTGTTGCACAAAGCTAAAGTAGCTACTCGGCCTTGGCCCTCTCGGCCACAGGTGATCCACTACGAACCTCATGGCAAGTCCGGACAACCTATGGTGCTCGGCCCAACCGGTCAATCGCTCATTCAGCAGCAGCGGACGGACTGGAGCGTGAAACTGTGGCCAGAATAGCTTTTCCACTTCGGGACCTTTCTGATCCTTAAAGTACTCGGCTGCATCAGCAGCACTTGCAGCCAAATCCATGTACGCGTCCGCAGAACTCCATAGTCGGTCTAGAGGAGCATACTTCGGATCTCCGAACTTAGTCCGCAACAAGAAGGGCTTCCCAGACACGATATCTGCAGCTTGATTCAGCTCCTCCTTCGTCGCTCTAATTTTAGAGCGGGCTTCCTTGGCAGCCACCCGAGCCTTTTCCAGGTCCGTCGCCTTCGCCTGGTTTTCCTCTTCAAGAAACCGGTAACGGTCAGCAACATCTTTTAACTCCACGGCCATCTTGGCAATTTTTTCTTTGCTCTCGCAATGTGCGGCCTATTCGGCCCTTAACTCTTCGGCCGCCTGTAAAGCGGCCGCATTGCTACTCCTTGCTTGCTCCTTGGCTTGGGCAAGCTCCGCCCGAAGGGTCTCCACGGTGGCCGCTCCATCTGCAGTCACAACATATTAAAGATACTGGCATCATGCTGCTCTTATGATGTGACGATTACCAGAAAAACCACTCACCCTGTGCCTCGTCAAGCCGCTTATTGACAAGCATGATGTCGGCATCTGCCGCATCCAGTTGCCGCTTTAGTTCGGCAAACCCATCAGTCCGGCTAGCCACCGGAGCTCCAACCACCTGCACATAAAGGCGGTCTGGTTATTACCTGGGACTATGATCCTCTGTTTGCCACCGTTTTCGACGACAACCAGAGTCTCAGGGGCTACTATCTACACAGGGCACATCTAAACATGTGCGGTACTGTCAAAAATGTACATCATTTCACGTACCTCAAAACCCGTCAGTAGACTCATAAAGGCTTCATGCAACCCGCTTTCGGCGGACGAAATCCTTTCAATCACCGTACCCATGAATGTGCGGTGCTCTTCTGAGATAGCCGCTTGCTCCATCAGATCCCTCAGTACGTCCGAGTGCACACCAGACGGTGCCGGAATCTTTTGATTTCTCCCTTTGAGAGCCGGATATTGAGGACTTCGGGTGGCCATAGGATTGCCTTCTGGCCTTGCCGGATCAGGAGAAACCCTCCGCGACGACACCTCGGGGTCGCCCGCTTCGTGAGGCGGTGTGGTAGGGCGAGGCGTTTCGCTCTCCATCATCTCCGGAAGAACATCCCCCGAAGACGAGCTCTGCTGAGAAGGGCTGAGATCCGAACTGCAAGATAAATACTTCGGTTATTTTCCTCAGAAGTAGAGCAAGACATCTTCACTATTATGTACATTTTGATTACTTACAGCTCGGTAGAGGGCTGATCCCCGCGCGGACATTGTGTGGCAAGAATACCCTCCGAGGCAGGACCCTCTGGCGGAGATTTCTTCTCCCGTTTGGAAACCTTAGTTTCCGGATCTTCATAGGTAGTCATCTTCCTTCCCCGGGGAGAGAGAATGTCAGATTCTTCCCCTTGGTTATCCTCCCTCGCGGAGGCGCTCATTCCCTCAATTGGAATAGGTAGAGATGGAAGCCCACTTTCGCCCTCTTTGTTCCCCCCTTCATCTTCCTTGGAGGGCACTAGACAAGGTGCTGGCTCGAGCATCTTTTCCAGCACCGGATTGTCCAAGCCTTCAGGAAGGGGGGCCGAACACCGGATCATCTTCACATTTGTTATCCAGTCCTGGTCAAAGAGCGATTCTTCATAATGATGTCGTGATAAATAAAAGGACAGTGTGTTCGGCCATGTGATTACTTACATGGGCAGCGGGGCGGTTACAGCTCAGGCCCACGTCCTTCGTAGTGTCCAAACACTCTATTTGGGGTCCAAAGAACGATTTGTACATCTCCTCCTGCGTCATGCCAAGGAAATTTTAAATAGTGTGCGGTCCTTCCGGGTTGAATTCCCACACGCGGAGGGGCCGGCGTTTGCAAGGCTGGAATCGATGAACCAGCATAACTTGCATTACCATAACCATACTGAAATCTCCCTCGAAGAGATCTCAGATACGGCTCTGTAGTATTGGCACGTCCTTGGCTGGACCCCCAGCTCAGCCCCCTGCTGATCCATGACATCAGTTGTGGTGGAGGGCCCAAGCGAAAGGTGGGGGCAGCTACCCACTTGGCACTTCGGGGAGCTGTGACGTAAAACCACTCCCGTTGCCACAATCCGGACACCTCTGGAAAGGAACCCTTGGGCCATGGCGCATCAGCAATTTTTCTTATTAGAGCACCTCCGCACGCTGCGTACTGCCCCTCGACCATCTTCGGCTTCACATCGAAGGTCTTGAGCCACAGGCCGAAGTGAAGGGTAATGCGGAGGAAGGCCTCACAAACGACAATAAATGACGAGATGTGAAGAAGGGAATCCGGGGCCAGATCATGAAAATCCAGCCCGTAATAGAAGATAAGACCCCTAAAAAAGGGATCCAGAGCGAGGCCTAGTCCTTGGAGGAAGTGGGAGACGAACACAACGCTCTCGTTGGGTTCGGGAGTAGGGATGACCTGCCCTCGGGTGGGAAGCCTATGCAGAATTTCGGCGGTCAGATATCTGGCCTCCCTCAACTTCTTGATGTCCTCCTCCGTGATGAAGGAAGGCATCCACCGGCCCTGAAGGCTTGATCCGGACATGATTGAAGGTCCGAAGCACCTGACCTGGGCTTTGGGTGTTAGAACTCGAGGCGGGGGAAGGATTCGATTGAGCACGGGAGGGAAAAAAGCAAAAGCCTTGTCCCTTTATAAAGGGGATGAATATCAGGCGTCCTCCTTGTGGTCGTTCGAAACTTACCTAAGATCTAGGAGTCATACCAACATGCACAGTTGGGTTACCCACGTTCGTATTGATGAGAATCCCATAATAAGGGGAACACGATCTCTGCTTCGACAGACGTGTCAAGAAACCGCCTTGCGTTATGTGCGGGACTGGTTAAAGAAAAACGGTTCAAATAATTACCAGGCCGTGGCGTGATGTCATGCTGCCAAAACATGTCAGCAGATTAGATTTGTGGAAATATTATTCTCTCTACGGAGGTATGTGGAACTTATTTTGCAGGGTCGGACACTATCCTTGTATTCAAACTCTTCCGTGGTGTATTCGGAGGAGGAACCCGCCTTGCAATGCCGAAGACAACACTGCGCGCCGGACTCATCGTCATTGAAGCCTGGTTCAGGGGCTACTGAGGGAGTCCTAGATTAGGTGGTCTCCGGATAGCCGGACTATATCCCTTGGCCGGACTGTTGGACTATGAAGATACGAGATTGAAGACTTCGTCCCGTGTCCGGATGGGACTCTACTTGGCGTGGAAGGCAAGCTAGGCAATACGGATATGTATATCTCCTCCTTTGTAACCGGCCTTGTGTAACCCTAGCCCCCTCCGGTGTCTATATAAACCGGAGGGTCTTAGTCTGTAGGACAACATACAATCATACCATAGGCTAGCTTCTAGGGTTTAGCCTCTCCGATCTCGTGGTAGATCAACTCGTGTACTACTCATATTATCAAGAATAATCAAGCAGGACGTAGGGTTTTACCTCCATCAAGAGGGCCCGAACCTGGGTAAAACATCGTGTCCCCTGCCTCCTGTTACCATCCGCCTTAGACGCATAGTTCGGGACCCCCTACCCGAGATCTGCCGGTTTTGACACCGACACTCCTTTTAATAGAGTACCGTACCAAAACATTAACACATAGTGAATACATGAACTCCTCAAACTATGGTCATCACCGGAGTATCCCGATTATTGTCACTTGGGGGTTAACGGATCATAACACATAATAGGTGACTATAGACTTGCAGAATAGGATCAAGAACTCTCATATATTGATGAAAACATAATAGGTTCAGATCTGAAATCATGGCACTCGGGCCCTAGTGACAAGCATTAAGCATAGCAAAGTCATAGCAACATCAATCTCAGAACATAGTGGATACTAGGGATCAAACCCTAACAAAACTAACTCGATTACATGATAAATCTCATCCAACCCATCACCGTCCTGCAAGCCTATGATGGAATTACTCACGCACGGCGGTGAGCATCATGAAATTGGTGATGGAGGAAGGTTGATGATGACGATGGCGACAGATTCCCCTCTCCGAAGCCCCGAACGGACTCCAGATCAGCCTTCCCGAAAGAGTTTAGGGCTTGGTGGCGGCTCCGTATCGTAAAACACGATGAATCCATCTCTCTCATTTTTTTCTCCCCGAAAGTGAATATATGGAGTCAAGGTTGACGTTGGTGGAGCGTCAGGGGGCCCACGAGGCAGGGGGCGCGCCCAGGGGGGTAGGGCGCGCCCCCACCCTCATGCACAGGGCGTGGGCCCCCTGACGTGGATCTTTCTTCCAGTATTTTTTATATTTTCCAAAATAATTCTCTGTTGATTTTCAGGTCATTCCGAGAACTTTTATTTCTACACAAAAATAACACCATGGCAATTCTGCTGAAAACAGAGTCAGTACGGGTTAGTTCCATTCAAATCATGCAAGTTAGAGTCCAAAACAAGGGCAAAAGTGTTTGGAAAAGTAGATACGACTGAGACGTATCAAGCCAACGTCGGGCCTCCGAAGTTGGCTCATCACCCAAGCCGCTGGCAGTCGTCAGGGCGGGGTTGCGCCGGGTCCGGGTGCGGCCGGAGTGCGCTTCGCCGGGCGGAGAGCATGCCGTGTGCTAGAAATCATCAGGTCCAGCGACGCGGGCGGAGCCAGATCCGGCCGGCTTGGCGAGTTGGTTGAGGCGGTCCTGCTGCGCGTTAGCCGCAGCGAGGAGGTCGTTCACCCTCTTAAGGCGGTCCTACAACTCTTCGCCCGCGAGCCAGTCTAGGCCGACCACGGCCGCCTGGGCAACGCGCATATTCTTCACGGGAGTCTCGTAGATGGGAGGGATGGCGCCGAAGGCGCGCCCAATCGTGTCGCCCCGGGCCTGCACATCGGTGACCAGCTTGGCTCAGGCGCGTCTGGCATGAAGCCGTAGGCGGCATTGCGCTCCAGCTGAGCGGAGTCGAGGCGGCACTATGTGGTAGCGAGCGTCTCGGTGAGGTCCAGCAGGCGCTGGCGATCCTCGTCGAGGCGAGTCCGGGCTTCGGCGACGTAGGAGGCGTCAATGTCGGTGCCGATGGGGATGCGTAGGCTCTACATCATGGCCCGCAGGGGGTCGGGGGGCTGGCCCGCCCAGCTGCGGTCCTAGCTTCGGCGGCCTTCCTCGCCGCGCTAGACGAGGAAGTGGCGTTGGTGTCGGTGACGAAAACCTCCACGCAGAGGTCCATTGCCACGGCGGGAACGCCGCCGCCGAGTGAAAGGGGGGAGTCAGGAAAGTCGAGCACCTCCCTGGGTACTCGTCGGCCGCAGGCGCGCCGGAGATGCGCAGCGCGGCGAAGGAGATGGCGAGTGCGTCTATGACGTCGTCCGCCAGTGTGACGGGCATGTCGGAGTCGGAGTAGAGCCCCGTCTGAAGCATTCTCCTGGCCAGGACCTCGAGCTGCCCCACGGTGGGCGCCAACTGTCGTGGTGGGCGCACGGCAGATGCCATGGGATGGCTAAAGAGAGGAGCAGTCTCGAGGGCACTAGTGGGCTCCAGAGGCGAGGTCGGCATGAGCGAGTGCGGGATGCAAGACATACCCAGGTTCGGGGCTCTCCGGAGAGATAACACCCCTAGTCCTGCCGAGTGTGGTTAATACGTTACAGTGCAGGGTTGCTCCTAGAGCTGTATGGGGGAAGAAGAAGAAGGGCGGGCCAAGGCTTAGGCTGCTCCCTCTCCCGGTGTGGCTAGTCTAGTTTGTTGTGTGAATGCTATTGTTCTCGTCGTGCTGCTTGCCCGTATGCATGAGGGCTCCTGGGGGTTTTTATAGGTCAACCCCAGGGGTACAATGGTAATGTTATAAGGTTGTAGGGCTGGGTTGTCAGCGTCTAGGAACCTGGTGCTGGGACCCGTCGGGTACCAGGTCTCGGCGGGTTCCTCGGGCACGGGACCCACCGGGTACGGTGGCACTGTTGGCCGTCTTGTCGATCATCAGGGTGTGGCCGAGTTGAGCCGGCTACAGTGGAGCTCCGTCAGGTCGCCGCTTGCTGGCGTCATGGGTGACAATGGGTGCACTGTTGCCACGTCGAGCATGGTCAGCGGGTAGGTGGGGCACTGTTGCCTCGTCCGGCTGACCAAAGGCATGGGCGGGGCACTATGGCTTCGGTCATCAGTTGGTGGCGACTCGTCCCATCATACGACTAGGATGGGACGGCCGCTGACCATTGGCCGGGTTGGAGTACACACCAAGGGGAGTTGGCTTCTTGGATAAGTCTTGGTGCGCCGGGCTTGGCCGCCTTGGGCTGGCTTGCTGGAGAAGTCTTGAGGATTAGGCCGGGTCGAGGGGGCTTGGCGGGATCGAGCGCGAGCCATCTTGAGGGGCGATGCTAACCTTGTTGTTTTTTCAAAGGATCCGGGTTCAGTTGCCTGCCCGGGGTTCATCCCCCCGATAGCATGTGTGGCTAGGGTTAGTGCGTGACGTAATTTGTATTTCAGACACTTTGATTCTTGAATGAAACCGTAGTTACCCTTGAAAAACATATGTCGAATTTTGCGCTTCAGGCGCTGGTTGCAGTTCAACCTGCAACCTGCCGGCGCACAATACGCCACAGTTCTCAGCCGACCCATTCAACTTTTGTTTTCTCTGTTTAAAAGAAAAGGGTGCGCGTGGAATCTGATCAACAGGGATCGAACCAAAGATCTCATCACTCCGAGTGAACTATGCTAACCACTACATCACCCCAACGCTTAGTCAATACCAACTTCTTCTTTTACATTTCTATGTATAGGAAATGCCCCCTACGTTTTTTATGTTTTGTCCTTTCTTTTTTTGTTTCCTATTTCTTTTTCTACTTATTAAATTCATGAACTTTTTTCAAATATATGATTTTTTTCAAAATTGATGAACTTTTTTTTATATTGATTGTTTTTCAAAATCAATGAACTTTTAAATATTTTGATGAACATTTTTAAAAAATTGATTAACCTTTTCTCAAAATCAATGAACTTTTTTAATATTTAGGTGAACCTTTTACGAAAAAATGATGATTTGTTTTTTCAAAATCCTATGAACCTTTTCCGATTTGATGATTTTTTTTCCAAATTCGATAAACTTTTTTTTGAAAATTGATGAGCTTTTTTCAAAATTCATGGCCATTTCTCATATTTTGTGATTTTTTCATCAAAACCGATGAGTCTTTTAAAATTTGTGAACTTTTTTCCAAAATGGATGAACTTTATTCAAAATCAAAGATTTTTTTCAAAATTAATGAACTTTCTTCATATTCGATGAACGTTTTACAAAATTGATGATTTTTCAAATCAATTAATTTGTTTATATTTGGTCAACTTTTTAAAAAATTGATGTACTTTTTTTCAAATCCTATGAATTTTTTTTCAATTCGATGACCTTTTCAAAATTTGATGATTTTTTTCAAATATGATGAACTTTTTTAAATTCGCTGAACTTTTTTCAAAATTCATGACCTTTTTTCTTCAGATTTTGTGTTTTTTTTCCAAAATTGACGAATGTTTTTAAAGTAGTGAACCTTTATTAAAATCAAGATTTTTTCAAAATTGATCAATTTTTTCAAAATCAATGAAGTTTTTTTCAAAATTGATGATTTTTTTCATAAATTGGTAATTTTTTATCCGTGCACTTTTTTCACCCACGGATTTTTTTAATAAATGTATGAAATTTTTTATTTCACAAAATATGCAAAATCGTTAAAAACAGGAGGGCGGTCTTTTTCCTGAAAAGCAGCACAACATAGCCGGAAAAAATCTCAATGAGGCGAGTTGATGGAGCAAACAATTTTTTAGTCAGCAAGTAAGCGAAAGCGGAGCGAGTGAGGGATGTTTAATGGGCTGCAGCCTGCTGCTGGTTGCTATAGGCACCACTTCTCCAACGGGTGCCTACAACGACGAATATGAGCTCCTGTTAAAGTGTGTGCTTCTTATGAAAAATGTAAAAAAATCACAGCTGTGCTTTTTGGGCTCTATTTTTTCTTTTGATTTTTTTTCGTTTTTGCCTTTTGCTGGTTTTCCAGTTTTCATTTTTTTCAGGTTTCAATTTTCAGGATTTTCCATGAAAAAATGTTTGTCAAAACCTATTAACATAGGATTTAGATTCAAAATCCTCGACGTGAGAAATCCAATAGTGAAAGTTGTTCGTTATTACGGTGCACGGCTCAGGAGATAGAACATCTTGAATAAACGAATCTACAGAAAAAGGAAACTTCAGATTGGGACAAAGTGGCGCACATGTAGTGTGGCACTTGTCATCACCCAAGAAGGTGAGGAGTGCCCTTTGAAAGGGGTAACCCTTAACTAGTGATTTCGGTAAAAGAGACTGTGTGTTGCGATGGGAAAAAAAATACCATACGTCCCCAATAGGTCCACATCCTTTATTTTAACATGGCATCCCATCCATCGTTTATCCTTCTTCTCACCTTTGCTGACGGTGGCCTTTGTGCTCATATAAGCACAACGCATTTGAATGTGGTCAATCCTAGAGCGTTTCTTTCTCGGCATACGATGAGCAATCTACTTTCTTTTCTCCCCTATAAGGATTTGCCGAGGCATGCATACATGGTTTATCGATGGTTTCTTTTGACTCCAATCTGGTTTTGCCGAGGTGCTTGTTTGCAATTTAGATCGGCGTCGTTACGAAAGAAAGACGAATCATGCGCTATTGATTAAGGTTGCACCCTTAATAGCATTTTAAAATGGTCAAAAATGTGAAATAACATCATATTCAGATTCTACACAATTTTCTAATGAAATTTCGTGCATACCATGTTAAAAGTAAAGTTAGGGTTTAAAGGGTATGTATATTTTTTAAAGCATTTGTTCTAGATGGGCCATGGGTTGGCTAACTCAAATATTAGGGACTTTGCTCTTTAATTCCTGTCACGTAAATAGCAAAGGGTTTCTGTAGAAATGTGAAAAAGGTTAGTTTTATGTCACTTAAGGATGGACTATGACTTAATTACCAAAAATAGAAGGGGTTTTATGTAAAATTACAAAAAATGATTCGTCCTATTTTCAGGATGGACTTCAGGTTAATTACCAAAAAGGCAGAGGGTTCTATAAAATGCGTGGTGGACGGACAAAAACTCTCTTCCCTTTATTAGTAGGTATATAAATGACTTCAAATCATAGGCCTGTGCAAAGAACTATATTTTTGAGCAGAACAACTCGTTATATTCCATAACAAATTCACACAAAAGATATAAACAAAACAGTGTTCCAGAGATATGCTCCACAAATAGTTTTTGTGGTAATATCTCTTTGAATTGCAAGTTTTAGCCACTCTGAAAATAACTACAGCAAGGGTAGGACGGGGTACCGATCATTGTTGGTTGCCTCCGCCAGGAAACTTGGTGATAGCTAATATGGATGATGTAGGGAGAGGTGCAATCATAGCCATGTGCAAATATCACACAACAACTTATTTGCATTCTTCGGTTGTCTTTTCTAGTGGAGCAGGCGATCCTGCCATGCTTGAAGCTCTTGCATGTATCAAGGATTTTTTTTTCCTTTTTTTAAAAAGAAGGAGAACCTCCGGTCTCTACATTTGGACGATGCATGCATCAATTTTATTAACTATTCACACAAGATCTTATAAAGTCATACAATAGTGAGACTAAAGTCATCGTCTAGGCAAAATCTGTCGCTACTTCTATCCAGTTGATGAAGGGGTGCTGATAGTCTGGGCCTAATACCAAACAGACCTTGCAACCAAACCTAACATCTAATACCTGAGGTCCCAACTAGGACTCCTGCCGGATATGGGGCACCCACCAGTCCGGCGCACTGCTCAACCAGGACGCATGCTGGGTATGAGGCCGCCGCAGCCACCTGCCACCAATCCATCTTCAGTGTTGTACTGTTGCATCTACCTTGTCCGGTCTAGCCGCCGTCGACGCCAAACAACGCCACCATCCTGTGCTCGTCCATCATCACACGCCCACCGGCGAGACCCCGTTGCTCCATGCTGCTGAGACCCGCCATTGTCGACGTGGCAAATGCCAAGCCGCTCCTCCATCGCGAACACCACCTGTTGCCACTGGTCCCATCCCCTTCGCTTGCAGTTCCTCTAACCAAGCACCCAAACGCCCCAGGCGGCGCCTCCAAGAAGCGTACGACACACGCAGTGCCGCCGCCCAATCTAAGGAGATTTTGGGTTTTCACCCGGGCATGGGGTCAGCGTGGAGGGCAGGTGAGGGAGTCCTAGACTAAGGGGTCCTCGGGCGTCCGGCCTATTAGGCATGGGCCGGGCTGATGGGCTATGAAGATACAAAGGCCGAAGACTCTACCCATGTCCGGATGGGACTCTTCTTGGCGTGGAAGGCAAGCTTGGCGACCAAATATGAAGATTCCTTTCTCTGTAACCGACCTTATGTAACCCTAGATCCCTCCTGTGTCTATATAAACCGGATGGCTAGGTCTGTAGATAACTTCTCATAATCGTAGTCAGACAGGCTAGACTTTTAGGGTTTAGCCATCACGATCTCGTGGTAGATCAACTCTTGTAATACTCATATTCATCAAGATCAATCAAGAAGGAAGTAGGGTATTACCTCCATAGAAAGGGCCCAAACCTGGGTAAACATTGTGTCCCCCCGTCTCCTGTTACCATCGACCTTAGACGCACAGTTCAGGACCCCCTACCCGCCGGTTTTGACACCGACATTGGTGCTTTCATTGAGAGTTTCGCTGTGACGTCGAAAGATAGGGTCGATGGCTCGCCTTGTTCTCAAGGACAACGTCACCTCCGGGGAAGCACTGGCCCCAGGCCAAACCCTCTAGCTTCATCATGACCGCCCGTTCGGCTGTTAAGCTGATGATGACTTCTCGGGTCATCGAAAATCCCCTTCATGTTGACTCCAAATACTCCAAGCAGATGGATCCAGCGGAGCTGTCGTCTTTAAACAAGCTCCTAGGTCGCATCGCCGCTCTAGGGGTCGCCACCGACTATGATCGGATTGGGCTTAAACCCGATCAGAGAGAAATTAAAACTCCGCCGATCACCCATCAGATAGCGGTAGTAGAGGAGCAAGTCGGCAACTCTTTCCTCTATATTGAGGACGAACCATGTTCGGATCTCCGAGCTTGAAGAGTCGGACACCTACCTGCAGAAGGACATACCTTGTCTTCCGAACATAGAATTGGACGACATGCCCAAAAAAACCAGTTGGCATCGCGGATCCCGAACTACTAAGCTCGGAAGTTCTTCAAACTCCGGATCCTAAACGGAGTCAGGGTTCGGATTTTAAACCATCCGCCCACTCAGATATAAGCGCTCTCATGGGCATACAACAGCAGTCTCAGGAAACGGTCCATCACTTATGGGCCAGTTTCCTCCTTGTCAAAGATAAGATTGAAGATTGTCGTGATGAAGACGCGATTTCAGCGTTCCGCAATAATTGCACGGATGAAGGATCCTCAACGCCATCAACCGTCGTCATATATCACACTTCGCAGACTTGGCAACCATAGTATGCAAGTACTACGCAGTGGAAAGCGCCTGGAAAACTCAGGCAGCTCGCTGGGAACCACCGGTTTCCACCCAACCCCTCGTTCAGGTGAAAAGGACGCACCCTCGTGGCACGCCCGGCCCAATGGTAAAGAAATATAAGCCCGTTACAGGACACGGAACCGTTCTGGAGGGATGGCTCGATGGACCATGCAAGTTACATGCAACACCGGATACTATATCAACACACAGCCTTAGAGCATGCTGGATACTCCGGCAGGTGGCCAAGAGCGGCTAGGATATCCTCACCAAAAACAGCCCAGAGCAATATCCCCCAGAAGACGACGACCCCAGAGTATTGACGGGCTTCGAAACTTTCGCTTCAAACAGTAAGCGCAAAAGGGCACTCCGCAACCTCGCCGAAGTCTGTCAAATCGCAACAACAAACCCTTGGAACGACACAGCCATAACTTGCAATGCCGACGACGAACCAAAATTCAGGACAATTCGGACACCAGCCGCCTTGGTCCTCAGTCCGATCGTGGACAGCTTCCGGCTCACCAAGGTTCTCATGGACGGCGGCATCAGACTAAACCTCATTTACGAGGATACACTCAGTAAAATGGAAATAGACAGGAGCTGCATCGAGCAAAGTAGCACGACCTTCCGAGGAATTATTCCTAGTCGGGAGGCACGATGCGCGGGAAAAATCATGCTCGACGTGGTATTCGGCACACTGGAGAACTATCGGACCGAGGAATTAACCTTCCAAGTGGCCCCTTTCAACAGTGGATATCACACCCTATTGGGGCGAGATGCATTTACACGCTTCCAAGCTATACCTCACTACGGGTATATGAAGCTCAAGATGCCTGGGTCCAACGGCATAATCACTCTCGCCAGTGATCCGGACATAGCACTCCGCGCCGAAAATAAAACCGCATCCCTGGCCCTCGAGGCATTATCCGAAGCCCTAGCGGCCGAAGAATTAACCGCGTTACGCTCCATGGTGTATAGGGACGATGTAATCCTGGACAAACGACCCAAATCCACCTCCTTCAAACCAGCTGAAGAAATAGTAAAATTCCAAGTCCATCCAACGGACCCCAAGAAGACAACATCTATTGGGGCACAACTAGACCCAACGGTCGACACCGCGCTATGAGAGTTTTTGCGTGAGAACTGGGATATATTCGCCTAGCACCCCTCGGATATGCCAAGAATCCCACGCAGATTGGCCGAACACAGCCTCAATATATTGAAGGGATATAAACCGGTCAAGCAAACACTGCGGCGCTTTTACAAACCTAAACGTCAAGCTATGGAGGAGGAGCTAGCCAAGCTAATCGAGGCCGGATTCATTAGAGAAATAAAACACCTGGACTGGCTAGCAAACTTGGTGATGGTACCAAAGAAGGATAAATCCTGGCGCCTATGCGTCGATTTCAAAGACTCCCTTCCCCACCCCCGCATCGACCAGATCATTGACGCCACCGCAGGACACGACTCACTGTGCTTCCTCGACGCATATTTCGGATACCATCAGATCAAAATGAAGGAGTTTGATCAAGCCGCAACGACATTCATTACACCATATGGGCCATTCTGCTTCAACACCATGCCCTTCGGGCTCAAAAACACCGGGGCCACTTACCAACACATGATTCAAACATGCCTGGAGAAACAAATCGGCAAGACAGTCAAAGCATACATGGACGACGTTGTCATTAAAACTAGGCACGCCGGTTCACTGATAGACGATTTACGTCTCACATTCGACAACCTTCATGCATATGACATCAAGCTCAATCCGGAAAAGTGTGTTTTCGGCGTCCCTGCTAGAAAGCTGCTGGGCTTCATCGTTTCCAATAGAGGAATTGAAGCAAATCCAGCCAAAATCCGAGCTTTGTCACAATTGGCTACGCCAACGGACCTTAAACAGGTCCAAAAACTCACAGGATACGTGGCAGTTCTAAGCCGCTTTATCTCCAGATTGGGAGAGAAGGCATTGCCACTGTATCGCCTCCTCCGGCGCACCAATCACTTCGAGTGGACGGATGCGGCAACAGCCAGACTGGAAGAAATAAAAACCCTTCTTGCGAGCAACCCAATCTGGCCATGCCGAACGTCGGCGAACCCATGTTATTATACATATCGGCAACACACCAGGTGGTTAGCGCCGTGCTCGTTGTTGAGCGAGAGCAGGACGGACACAAATTCCCGCTTCAGAAGCCGGTATACTACGTATACACTGTCCTCACACCATGCAAATCTCGGTACCCTCATTACCAAAAGATAGCATACGCGGTCTTCATGGCATCCCGGAAGCTACGACACTACTTCCAAGAATGTTCTATCACGGTAGCTTCCGAAGTACCACTCAATGACATAATAAACAACCGCGATGCTACAGGTCGGATAGCCAAATGGGCCATTGAGCTCCTTCCATTCGACATAACATACAAACCGCATCAGGTTTTTACTGGCCTACGGCCCGAGCAGATGCACAGGACCTTGTCCAACGTTGCGTCGGATGCTAGCTATTCGCCAACCAAAGCCACATGCCCCCCACCGCTCGACAAACAATCCCCATCACTTGGCCTTTTGTGGTCTGGAGGCTCGATATGGTCGGACCCCTTAAAGGAGGAAGCCATAATAGAAAGTATCTGCTGGTCATGGTGGATAAATTCACTAAGTGGATAGAGGCCAAACCAGTTAAAACGGTCGAGGCGGGGCCAGTGATAGAATTCATATCTGGTGTGGTGCACCGTTATGGTGTTCCACATAGCATCATCACCGATAACGGCTCCAATTTCATAGCCGATGAGGTGAAAACTTGGTGTGCTATTCTGGGCATTAAGCTCGATTACTCCTCTGTCTATCACCCGCAAACAAACGATCAAGTCGAATAGGCCAATGGTCTTATTATGAGCGGTATCAAACCCAGACTAGTGCGGTCTTTGAGAGAATCAGACAAGCACTGGGTTGAGGAGCCTGACTCCGTACTCTAGGGGTTGCGGACCACGCCCAACCGTACCATTGGATATACACCTTTCTTCATGGTGTACGGTGCAGAGGCTGTGTTACCCTGCGATATTATCCATGACTCACCTCGAGTGTGCATGTACGAAGAGAGGGAGGCCGAGCTTGATCGACAGGACAACCTAGATGCCCTGGAGGAGGAGCGCGATGTTGCAAAGGCCCGTTCCGCATTTTATCAACAACAGACCCACAGATACCAAAGCAGAGAAGTACGGGCCAAGACTTATAATGTTGGCGAACTCGTTCTATGCTTGCCGAAGAAGAAAAAGGACAAACTCAAGCCCAAGTGTTAGGGTCCCTTCATCATTGACGAAGTTCTCACAGGAGGAGCGTACCGCCTGCGGGCTGCATCAGACAATCGCCTAGAGCTGAACTCTTGGAACACGGCCAGACTCCGAAGATTCTATGCCTAGCGCCGAACTATTCGTTTGTCTCCTTCCCCCTGTTGTTTCCTTTAATTTTTCTTCTCTTGTCATTCTTCCTTTTCTTTTTCTAAGCCTTAAAGCTTTTGCACGACTAAACTGTGCACCTGTGATGTACACACCCTCGAACATGTACGTCCATCATACCTGGGGGCTTCCCGGATAGAAGCTTATTCTTATTTCTCGAGCATCAAGCTCATCACATATGCGTTTTCCAATATGAACCTTTTCTTCACCATTATATGCATCGATATGACTTAAGTTTTGGCAAGCTGGGTTGCCTGGCTCCTGTGCTTATGCCCTACGTCCCCGTTAGTTCGGCTAGGGCATAAAGGGAGCACCTTTGGGATTGTTACTGCCGGGTCATCTGGATGTGTACCTCAGACTGGGTGAAGCCGAAAGCTAGTGTCCTTAAGGGAATAATCAGTCGGTGGATTAAACATGTTTTTGCATTCACCCCATGGGGAACCCCCAAATGTTACGTATATTGTGATTTTTTCCAATCACAGTTCGGACATGCATTTTCACACATGCACACCCAGGGAAAGGAACCCTTAACGGAACTATTCTCTATGGAAGATGTTTCTTACAATCATAATGTAATATAACATAACTAGCTGGATACAACTTGTCTGTTCAAGCAACTATGACCCCTACGCCTGGTTTCCATGCATACCCCGGTCTATTTTACCGCTCAGGTATTCGGAAACACTCCGCACCTTCGGGTCCAGAGGTCGAAGCGAAAAGGTCTGCCATGAAAATCATTTTTACAATCCATCTAGAGCTACTTATATCAAGGAAAGTACATAGTCACTTGGACTCAAAAAATTCATCCTCTATACCGTATAGCAGGCTGTCTAACTTACAATCTTGCTGGGAATACTTGGCGGCTACTTCTACTTGGTCATATACCAAACTAACAGGAACTTCTTTTCCATCTGACCCTAGAGGTCCGACCCGAGCCATATGATTCGGATCAAGCTTGGTATACCGTGTTTTCATCATGGCCCAGGACTCCCGTGCACCTTCCTGGTAGGCCGATATCTTCCACAATCTAAACTGCCGCCGCGCTCCCTTGAATAGATGTATAAGCTCCTCCATCTTTCTCGGAGGGGAGGTAGATGGCCATAAGGCCTTGGCCACACTTCGCATCGTCTGCCGAGCCTGCTCGTGCACTTGCGACAGCTCTTGTAGCAGATCGCTAGAGAATCTGGACATCTCCTCTTCGGGACGACCGGTCAGCATACCTGCAAACATAACTCTATCAGTCCCCTCTATCTCTGAATTGTTCGAAGGCAAGTTCGACCACATACTGAATATGCCGCCCTGCAGCCTTTTATTCTCCTTTACGGAGTCCTCCAGCTGGGCCCGTACATCTTTTAGTTCCTCGCCCAGTTGGGTATTAGAATCCTGGAGCTTGTTTTTCTCCATCATGACTTTTGTTAGCACACGCTCGCCCGCGGCTAGCAGTTTTTTGGCTTCTCATTCTCCGCCTTGAGCAGCATTCAGTTGCACTTGCAGATGATCTAATGATCATATTAAGAGACGAGAAACCGTGTTAGCATTATCGGCATACCACTATGTTTTGTCGCTGGAGGGGAACATTACCAGGAGACGCCTTCTTGGATTTCTCCAGTTCGGCATTGGCAACAGTTAGCTGGGTCTGATACTTTTCTAGCTCCTGAGTTAGCAGGTTGTTCTTCTCCGTAAGCACCTGGTTATACGATGATCCTTAAATCAGTTGTATCAACTGCTTTAAGTCTCGGGGGCTACTGGTGTATGATTATTAACTCAACACTTACCCACATATCTTTCAGATGCTGGTCCGTGGCTCTGGCAAGACCATCCCGAGCAGCTCAGATGTACGCATTGGCCGAGCTGAAGGCATCAAATGCCTCCTTTGAAAAGCCGAGGTCACGAAGCGCAGCCCTCCGACGATGATGATTCATGGCGCTCTCCACCTTAGAGTTTGTGACAGACATATCGCCCGAACCCTCTGTGGAAGGACAGTTCGGTGCCACCCCCGTGTCAGCCGCCGTCCTCAGGGCAGGGTCCAAAACCTGACTAGTGGATGCGCGTCCAGCCGGATCCCCGGACGCAGTCTGGCAGATACTTTTCCTGATAGAATGCGGCGAGTGACGTCACGACTTGATGTGGCGATCAGAGGATGTATTCCTCAAAGGAAAGCTTTACCTCCTTGTTGAGGGTTCTGTCGTATTGTCATTTTCCTTCCTCTTCGAAGATGTGCTCGGCGCGGGCACCGCTCTCCGCGGAGACGCTTCTGGCGCACGTTGCGATATCGAGCGCCTCCCCTTTGAAACACGAAGTAGTGTGGTGGGTGAGGCATAGTAAGGAAACTCTTTCGAAGAAAGTGCCTTTTAAAGTACTTACATGCGAAGAAGGATGGAGGCCGGGGTAATCGGCAATGGTAGGTACTTCCGTACCATCGTAGCTCGTCTGATAGAATATTTCATCCTCGAGCTCCACAAATATGTCCGGATCTTCTTCAAATCCGGGGTCAAGATCCCGGTTGTGACTCTCCAGCTGAGGGGCGGGGTTATGGATCCCTTCGATAGCCTTTCGCCATTCCTGTTATGAGTGGATAGGATACTGTCTGTTAAAGATAATTCGAGGAGAGGAGTAAAATGGTGGGGTCAGAGCTTACCCAGCTTGGAGGATTATACATGGAAAATCCGTCTCGACATTGGAGATGGGTGAACTCCTCCTTCTCCCCTTTATACAGTTCAGCCAATATTTTGGTCAAAGCGACAGGGGTCTTTGGGCCCTTCTGACCGCAGCGTGAGGCGTCGTCTTCCCCATTATAGTGCCACATGGGAAGCCCTCTGTATTGGAGTGGTTGGAGACCCCCCCCCCCCCCGCACTATGGAGATCACCATTACCTCGACTATTGACAATCCGGACTGGGCAAGCATCTTAATATTGCCCATCAACTGACTGACTTCTGCACTATCCTCCTCCTCGAGGCTCCGAGGACGCCAGCTATGGCGTTTCTTCAACGGGGCACTTGAAAATTTGGGGAGGCCCATTCGGACTGGGTCGGGAAGAGCGACGTCATCGATATAGAACCATTCGGAAGGACACTCTTCGGAAGCCTTCTTCGGTGTGCCGGACAGGTATCCGGTCCCAGCGATATGCCACACTTCGGCTCCCCCCACTTCGAATATTGACCCTCCTTGATTACGAGGGACGAGGCAAAACAGTTTTCTCCATAAATCGACATGGGCCTCGCAGCCTAGGAATAGCTCGCATAGAGCGACATAGCCCGCGATGTGCAGGATGGAGGCGGGAGTGAGACTGTGCAGTTGGAGGCCATAATACTCCAGCAGTCCTCGGAGGAAGGGATGGATTGGAAATCCGATGCCTCTTAACAAGAAGGGAACGAAGCATACTCGTTCCCCATGGACGGATTGGGAAAGTTCTCCGCCTGAACCCCGCCATTGAAGGACGTCAGCCCTGCTCGTACGGGGACTAAATCCACGGGAGGAGGAAAGCCCTGTTTTTGCAGCTTCACCAGCTGACTGTGAGATGCGGAACATCTCTCCCAATCACCCTTTCCGGAGCTATGGGGACGAGAGGAAGAGCTGGGAGCCCTAGCCATGTTGGGGTGGTTCTGCTCAGCAAGCTCTGAGGGGTTTTTTCCGTGAGGTTTGGAATGGATCTGAGATCTATTCCCTTTATATAGGCACCTTTCTAGTACAGTCAGGGTGGTATGTGTAAAAATACCCCGACCTCTTGTATTCACTCGACACGTGGAACCTAAAGTCAGGAAGGCGCAGAAGCCGAGGGGTACGACATTAAATGGAAAGCCGAATACATCGCTTTGAAGTCATCGGAGGAGGAACCCGCCTTGCAATGCCGAAGACTATCTGCGCGCCGGACACCTCGTCATTGAAGTCTGGTTCGGAGGCTACTGAGGGAGTGTTGGACTAAGGGGTCCTCGGTCGTCCGGCCTATTAGGCATGGGCCGGACTGATGGGCCATGAAGATACAAAGGCCGAAGGCTCTACCCATGTCCGGATGAGACTCTCCTTGGCATGGAAGGCAAGCTTGGCGACCAAATATGAAGATTCCTTTCTCTGTAACCAACCTTATGTAACCCTAGATCCCTCCTGTGTCTATATAAATCGGAAGGCTAGGTCTGTAGATAGCTCCTCATAATCATAGTCAGACAGGCTAGACTTTTATGGTTTAGCCATTACAATCTCGTGGTAGATCAACTCATGTAATACTCATATTCATCAAAGATCAATCAAGCAGGAAGTAGGGTATTACCTCCATAGAGAGGGCCCGAACCTGGGTAAACATTGTGTCCCCCATCCCCTGTTACCATCGACCTTAGACGCACAGTTCGGGACCCCCTACCCGAGATCCCCGGTTTTGACACCGACAACAGGGACCTCGATGGCGCCTGCAAGGAGGAGAACGGCGACCCTGGTCGTCGCTACCGTCGGGATAAACGAGTCATCCAGAGTTTCCTATGGTCCGATTGCACCTCTACCAGCCCCCGCAAACGCACCGAGGCCGACGATCGCGATCGTAAGCCACCAAGTGCAGTGGGAGAGAGCCCGTAGCGCGGAGGAGATCCACCGGCACCTCACCACCCACGCGGTTAAGACGTCGTCCATCCACCCCCGCGATCGTCGCCAGCCAAGGGCATCGTCGCCATGCCTAACGGGGTCGCCGCCCTAGGTGCAGGTTCCTCCATGATGGCCGGAGTGGCGAGATCCGCCACGAGCGACGAGATCCGGCACCGTGCGGCCGACGCCATCGCCCAAGCCCGTCGTCGACCAATCCCACCGCCGCCAGGAGCCCGCACGCTGCCGGGAGTCCCACACCCATGGATCTGGGCGCCCGTGCACCGTCGGGAGCCCGCCGCCTCTGGGATCTGCCACACTGTCGGAAGGGCTGTGATAACCCACAAGTATAGGGGATCGTAACAGTTTTCGAGGGTAGAGTATTCAACCCAAATTTATTGATTAGACACAAGGGGAGGCAAAGAATATTCTCAAGTATTAGCAGCTGAGTTGTCAATTCAACCACACCTGGAAACTTAATATCTGGAGCAAAGTGTTTAGTAGCAAAGTAATATGATAGTAGTGATAACGGTAGCAAAAGGTAACAGTAGTAAAAGCAATGTTTTTGGTATTTTGTAGTGATGATAGCAATAGCAACGGAAAAGTAAATAGGCGAAGAACAATATATGGAAAGCTCGTAGGCAATGGATCGGTGATGGAGAATTATGCCGGATGCGGTTCATCATGTAACAGTCATAACCTAGGGTGACACAGAACTAGCTCCAGATCGTTGATATAATGTAGGCATGTATTCTGAATATATTCATACGTGCTTATGGAAAAGAACTTGCATGACATCTTTTGTCCTACCCTCCCGTGGCAGCGGGGTCCTTACGGAAACTAAGGGATATTAACGCCTCCTTTTAATAGAGTACCGGAACAAAGCATTAACACATAGTGAATACATGAACTCCTCAAACTATGGTCATCACCGGTAAGTATCCCGATTATTGTCACTTCGGGGTTAACGGATCATAACACATAATAGGTGACTATAGACTTGCAAGATAGGATCTAGAACTCTCATATATTGATGAAAACATCATAGGTTCGGATCTGAAATCATGGCACTCGGGCCCTAGTGACAAGCATTAAGCATAGCAAAGTCATAGCAACATCAACCTCAGAACATAGTGGATACTAGGGATCAAACCCTAACAAAACTAACTCGATTACATGATAGATCTCATCCAAACCATCACCATCCAGCAAACCTACGATGTAGTTACTCACACACGGCGGTGAGCATCATGAAATTGGTGATGGAGGATGGTTGATGATGACGATGGCGACGGATTCCCCTCTCCGGAGCCCCGAACGGACTCCAGATCAGCCCTCCCGAGAGGTTTTAAGGCTTGGCGGCGGCTCCGTATCGTAAAACGCGATGAATTCTTCTCTCTAATTTTTTTCTCATCGAAACTCAATATATGGAGGTGGAGTTAGAGTCGGAGAGGCAACAGGGGGCCCACGAGGTAGGGGGCGCGCCCCCACCCTCGTGGCAAGACGGTGGGCCCCTTGGCCTTCATCTTTAGTAGGTATTTTTCTTGTTTTCTGAAAAGTGTCTCCATGAAGTTTCAGGTCATTCCGAGAATGTTTGCTCCTGCACATAAATAACACCATGGTAGTTCTGCTGAAAACAGCGTCAGTCCGGGTTAGTTCCATTAAAATCATGCAAGTTAGAGTCCAAAACAAGGGCAAAAGTGTTTGGAAAAGTAGATACGTTGGAGACGTATTAGGCCGCACCCCGCGGATCAAGACTCCCGCGCCGCCGCGGATCCGGGAGAGGGAGGAGAGACCCTCCACCGCTGCTGTCGCACGCACGAGCTTTGCCCAGCACCGACCATCGGCAGCGATGAAGGGGGAGAGGGCGCTGGAGGGTTACTAGGTGGCAGCGGCTGATCCCTCCCGAGTCGCCTATGGGGGAGGCGACGCGAGAGGGAGGAGAGGCCGCTGGCCCCTAGTCGCAATCGCAACGATGTAACTCCATAGAGGCTGTGTCTATATCAGGCAATATAGAATTGAAGAATATCTATGTTGTGCCGCACTACAAGAATGTGGTTGATGATATCAAAGAAGGCTCGCCAGGGAGGTATGGGGCCATCATCAAGGAGATTAAGGAATGATGATCAAATTATGCTTGATGTTCTTTTGTCCATAAGTTGAGTTGCTAAGTGGTCCTTTTCGTTAAGTGTTGGATGCCATGTTCGGCTCGGCACATCTCATGATTTTGTATACATGAACACTTTGAATCAACAAACCTTAGTAGGGTTGTCAAAAAAATTGTGACTAGTGAGCAACATGCCCCCATCTTGCCTATGGTGCTCATATATGGATCAGTATTTGGTGAGGACCAAATTTGTTTTTAATGCAAATCTCGACAACATATTTATTGATTTTTATTTTTATGCAATTGGTTTAATAAAAAATCATGTGTTGTAGAACAGAAATATTTACATATAAAACAATAAATAGTGTCTTATATTTTTACATAGTAGTATACATGAAATAGAATTATTCATGTGTTGCAAAAAATAATCACATGCTTAAAAATTGTTTATGAACAACAATATTTTTTCTAAAATGTTTACTTTTTTATAAAAAAAATATTGTATGTTATTTTTCCCATGGATCTAAAAAAGAGTTCTTCATAATCTTGGAAAAGTGTTCACATTTTCAAAACTTCTTAACTATATTATTTCTTTCGAAAATATACAAATAAAATATAAACAAACTAACCCATAGGGAGCTTTTTCTTGAACCGGGCATTGCCCCTTTCCATTAACCGAATAACGGAAATACAACAGTCTCAGAATAGAGCTAGAAAGGAAGCGGGAAAGGGGGAAGCGAGTTCAATGCATCGCCGGGAAACCCACCACATGAACTCGCCTATGAGACACCTGCTGTGGGGCGAAAACCCGATGACACCTAAAGTACCCAACAAAACCAACATACACCAGCAACATACTATGCAAAATACACGACCCATCAGGCCACATCCTCGCGCAGGAGTGAACACAAAAGTAGCCCTGTCCTCCTGGACCGGGGGAGGAAGACGGCAGTTGAAGACATGATCTATTAAGTCGTCACCGAATTTTCAGTCGCAGCGGCACAGATCATCATCATGTTGCTTGTGCTGCTCCTCAGCATCTGCGACCCACGCTCCATCGCCTCACGATCTTCCCCCTTCAAGAGACCTGCCCAGTAGGTGATGAAGACACAAGCGGAAAATACAATCTCAAAAGGAGTTTTAGGAGACTTAAACTCAAAGGTTGCTCTGTTACGATAGTTCCATATTGCCCAACAGATGGCAGCAAGACCAAATGTATAGAATTTGGCACCATCTGGAAGATAGATATAACACCAAGAGTAATATTGCCAAAGGTTATTGGGACATAAGTAAGTGCCCAGGACCGCTCCCACCGATCGCCAGACCACCCTAGAAACTGGGCAGAGGAAAAAAAAGATGTTGTGCCATCTCACGAGCAGCACAAAACGAACACTTAGCATTTCCCGGCCATTTTCGACGTTTCATAACATCTCTAGTCAGAACCACGTCCTGAAACAACTACCACATAAAGATTTTGATCTTAAGGGGAATTTTAGCTTTCCAAATCCACCGGTGGTCACACCCTGCAAGGTTGCTCTCAAGTAACTTGTACATGGATTTAGTAGTAAAGCGGTGTTTAGGCCCAGGAGCCCAGCCAACCTGGTCTGGTTCTGTCGAAGAAATAGCATTCAGTACAGTCGTACGCATCTCATTCCACATGTTATTGAGAGGGGGGTTTAGCCTTCTGCGAAACATGTCGCCGGCCTCCACTCCCCCCATTTTGTCAACCGTAATCTCACGCATATTACAAATGCTAAACGGCTGCGAGTACTGAACACGCATAGGAGGCAGTCCATTCAAAGAGTCCTCCCAGACTTGAGCCACATCCCCTGAGTTAATATGAATTGTTCTACCCTGCATGTAGTATTATTTCACTTTCATGATATCTTTCCAGATGGGAGAATCATTAAACTTGCTTTTCACCGTGGCAACCGTATCCCTTTTCAAGTATTTGGCCTTAATGATATCTTGCCAAAGCGCTTCTTGAGTATCAAGTTTCCAGCACCATTTTACCAGGAGGCTGATATTTTGTTTACGTAAGTCACCCAGACCACCCTTATCCTTGGAGTGGCACACTCTGCTCCAACGAACCAAGTGATATCTTTTTTGTCCCTCCCAACTTTGCCAGAAAAACCGATGTCTCCTCTTGTCCAGTTTTTCGATGAAGGTTTTAGGGAGAAGGAATATATCCATATAGTAAAAGACTATACTAGACAAGGAGGAATTCAGCAGCGTAAGCCTGCCACCCGATGAGGTAGCATTGCCTATCCAGGCTTCACAGCATTTGCCAAATTTCTCATCAACAAAGATCCACTCAAGGCATCTAAGAGAGGAAAAACTGACTGGAACTCCTAAGTAACGCATAGGAAAGTGACCAATTTGGAAGTTAAAGAGCTCCGCATAGTAACTAAGGATATTGTTGTCACCCCCCATACACATGATTTCACTTTTGAGATACTTTATTTTCAGACCTGCGATAAGCTCAAACATATAAAGGAGCAGTTTGAGGTTTACTTCAATAGAGGTTTCATGTTCAAAGCATAACAATGTATCATCTGCGTATTGTAACACGGCAACACCCCCCTCAATAAGGTCAGGGGCTAAGCCAGTAATCAAATTTTCTTTTTGAGCATTGAAAATCATCTTCGAGAGGCACTCAACTGCTAGGTTAAACAAGAAAGGTGAGTGGGGATCGCCCTGGCGAACCCCTTTGTGGCTCACAAAGTAAGGCCCAGTCTCATTATTCAACTTAATGCTCACTGTGCCGTTATTCATGATATTTTTAATCCATCCGCACCATTTATCGTTAAAACCCCTCATCCTATGACATTCCAAAAGGAAATCCTAGTTGATTTTGTCATACGCTTTTTCAAAATCAAGCTTTAGGACCACTCCAATTTTCCTCTTATTGTGGGCATGATGTAGCACCTCATGCAAAGACAGAATTCCATCCATGATGTTTCTGTTTTTAATGAAGGCATTTTGGTGACGGCTGGTTAGCTTATCCGCGTAGATAGCTACACGGTTATCCAACACCTTTGTGATCAGCTTATAAGGACAGCGAAGAAGGCAAATGGGGCGGAATTGTTGGATCTTTTTAGCCCCTATCATTTTAGGAATCAATGTAATTACACCATAGTTCAGCCGGGCAACATCCAACGTTCCTGTATGGAAGGCCTCAAAGATGCGCATGATATCTACCTTAACAAAATCCCAACAAGCTTTGTAAAATTCTACTGGGATGTTATCGGGCCCAGGAGCTCTATTGCTCTCCATACCAAACAAAGTTGCCTTGACCTCTTCCTCAGAGAAGGGGCGGGTGAGACAGTCATTATCCTGATTGTTCAGCTTCTCATGTTCCCCCAGGTATCAGGAGAAAGATGAAATAGGTTGCCTGGGGTGCCCCCAAACAGTTCCTTATAGTAAGTGGTAGCATGATCAAGTAATTTTTTTGTGCCCTCGATCACCTTATCCCCATCAGTGAAGGACTGAATAGTGTTTTTACGTTTTCTACCATTCGCAATGCGATGATAGTATGCAGTTTTTTGGTCACCTTTCAAAAGCCACCTCTCTCTAGATTGCTGGAGTCTAAACAACTCTTCATTAGTTAGGATAACATTGAGCTCAGCCAAGAGCGAAGCTCTATGGCAGCAAACCTCTACATCAATAACACCTTCTTCCTCTAACTTTTCGATCTCCTCAAGCTCTATATGAATCTCTTTCTTCCTTTCCCTCTCGTGACCAAAGACATGGGACCCCCATCCTTTAAAATATCTCTTGAATCTTTTCAGCTTGATACTAAGGATGTCTATGGGGTCATTCGAGTTAACAGGCTGCTCCCAGATTTCTCTGGCCTCAGGCAAAAACAATTCATTGCTCAGCCAGCTAAGTTCAAAGCGAAATTCTTTCTTCTTAGGGGGGTTTGGTCTACCCGTCTCCAGGGAGAAGAGGAGGGGATTGTGGTCAAAAATGTCTCTAACCAGTTTCCGAACTAAAACCAAGGGAAATAAATCTTCCCAAGAATAGCTCATAAGAACCCTGTCTAACTTCTCAAGAGTAGGATGAGCCTGGTGATTTGACCAGGTGTATTTGCCCCCAGATAAGTGAATTTCTCTAAGGCTAAACGCATTGATCACAAAATTGAACTTGTCAACATAAGGGCTATGTGTCATGTTCTTGTTCTTGTCATCTCCCCCTCTCAAGATATTGAAATCACCACCTATTATATATGGAATATCAATGTGAGAACAGAAGGAGGCCATTTCAACAAGGAAATCCTCCTTAAGTTCCTCCTGGGCCGCTCTGTAAACTACCACAAGTACCCAGATAACATCTTTCTCCACATCGTGCATAGTGGCTTGTAAGATAAACTTACCCACTTTCCAGGAAATAACTTCATATTTTTCTTTTTTAACACCGCAAAGGATACCACCGGATTTGCCTATCGAGGGGACCCAACACCAAGCAAACAGATCACAAGGGTCAATCTTCCTAAAGTAACTTTTATGGAAATTCTTTTTCATCGTTTCTTGTAACGCAAGGAAGTCAAGGGAATAGTCCTTGATGAGATCTGAGAGGCAGGTGGACATCCTTTTTTTCCCTGCCCCCCTACAATTCCAGAATATACCACTCATTTGACAACCATAGTGTTTTTTCTCCCCCTGGTAACCTTGTTAGGAAGCTGGACAAGGTTACCCGCTTTGGCCAAGGATATATCCCTATTTCTCCGACTTCTAGTGACAGGTCTATTAACATTCACAATAGGCTTCCTATTTTTTTTCTTCCTGGACCTCACCAGGGTAAAATCATTTGTGTCAGAGTCAGGGTTACCCTCGTCCCCCTATTCCATACTTAAAGGAGTTTTATCCCCCTTGGCATTGATTAAGAAAAGTCTGTCGTTCTTGTTATTGTCCTGAACACTCTCATTGTTATTATCCAAAGCATTAACTCAAGATTTTTCAAGTTCACGAAGTATATCTATACGCGCAAAGTCTGTGTTAGGGATATCGACACCCATTTTCACAGCACGCAAGATTAACTCTGGGTCTGAAAGAACATCAAAGGTATTACTAGTATTATTATTTTTTGACCTGAAAGACTGCAGGGCTTACACTGTAACACCCCGGATATGATTTACCCAATATGTACTCCAACTCTTGCCGTTTGTAGCGTTAAGTTATTTTATTTTCTGGGGTTCGGGTTTTTGTCTCCATGTGTTGTTGTCATTGTCATGCATCTCATATCATGTCATCATGTGCATTGCATTTGCATACGTGTCCATCTCATGCATTCGAGCATTTTCCCCGTTGTCCGTTTTGCATTCCGGCGCTCCGTTCTCCTCCGGTGGTCATTTCTACCTTTTTTTCATATGTGGGGATTAAACATTTCCGGATTGGACCAAGACTTGCCAAGCGCATTGGTTTACTACCGGTAGACCGCCTGTCAAGTTTCGTACCATTTGGACTTCGTTTGATACTCCATCGGTTAACCGAGGGACCGAAAAGGCCTCGTGTGTGTTGAAGCCCAACACCCCTCCAATTTGGCCCAAAACCCACCAAAACCCTCTCCATCGTCTAGAGCGTTCGATCACGATCGCGTGGCCAAAAACCGCACCTCATTTGGACTCTCCTAGCTCCCTCCACCTCTATATAAAGACCCCTCCTCGAAAATCCGGATTTCCCCCGTCCAAACCCTAAAAAAAATCTCCTCCGCCGCCGCCGGACACGTCCGGACAGAGCCGGACGTTGTCCGCCGCCGCCACCGACCTACCACGCCGCGCCACATGTCCCGGGCGGGCGCCCACATCACCGCCGCCGCGCCAGCCCGCCCGAGCCCGCGGGGGCCCCCGCGGCCCATCCAGGCACCGCCCCTTCTTCCCCGCGGCCGTGCCCGCTCTCGCCGGCCGGCGCCGCCGCGGCCGCCTTCGACGCCGGCAGCCTCCGTCGCCCCGCTCCGGCGCGCCCCACGCCCGACGCGGCCGGGCCTCGCCGCCGTCCCACGCGCGGTCGCCGCCACCGCGCCGCCGCACAACTCTGGCGCCGAACCCACCTCACTCCGGCCGCCCCGACAACTCCGGCGCTGATTCCGGCGATCCTCAAGAACCGTGCTGCTACAGTACCCCCGGACCCAGATCTGGATCTCGGGTTGACTTTTATCCCTAACCCTAATTTATTTGCCCTTATTCATAGCATCGTAACTCCGCATCCGTAGCTCCGTTTTGGACATATAGCATATCAAAATGTTCGTCTCGAAGAGCACATCATTTCATCTCATTGCATCATTTTCATTTGAGTTCATCTTGATGCCCGAAATGCTGTTGGAAGAATGCTATTTGAGATAATTGTCAGATCTGCTGCTCCAATTAGATATTTGTCATTTTTGCCATGATTAATGTGTGTATGTTATGCCCCTGAGCTCTTCACGAGTTTTGTTATATGTTTTGCCATCTATCCAGAGGTGTAACCCATGTATTTTTGTGATGCGTGTGGTGACTAGCACAAGCTTGCAAAGTGGTGCATTCGTTAATGCTGATTTCAGGGACTTAGCATTTCCACTAAGTCCTTGAGCTGTTTATCTCAATATGCCATATGTTCATGTTGTTTCCTAGTGATCCATGCCTCTTTTGAGGATGATCAGTAAGGATGTTTTGTTAATCTTGTAGTTCTCTATCCATCCATGTCTTTGTTTGCAATTATGGAGCATCCTAGCTTGAGTCAATCGAGCTCTATTTTTGTCATTTCGTGAATCTGGGCAGATTGTCTACTTGTTAGCGATTTTGCCGAGGATGTTGTAGTTGATCCGCGCATGATATGCTATTGTTCTTGCCATGTCTAGCTTGTATTTTGTGTATTCTTGATGGGTGCATGCTTAGATTGTCATTACTTGCTCTGTAGTGAGTGCATCGAGCTTGTAAACATGCCTACTTGATATCTGTTTCAGCATGCTCCAGTTTTCACTAAGTCTGAGAACTGATTATGTTTTTGCCATGTTCATATGCTTGCAAATGTATTTTATGATCCCTTTTGGCTCAAGGTCACTACGGTACTTTTGTTAAGCTCTTTGAGTAGCTCCATACCATGCTTTACTTTGACATGTTAAGGTCCTGTAGCATATTGTTTTCAAGCTCCAAAGTGTGCTATCTGATCAGAAATTCCAGACAAGTGTTAATTTCACTAAGTCTGAGATATGTTTACCAAATGCATTTTTGCAATGCTTGTTTGAACCTGTTAATGGATGAATTGGACGTAGCTCAGTGCTAGTCTTTTGTTAAGCATCATGAGTGGATCCCTGCCATGTATTTTGATGTCATGTTTGAGTGCTGTAGCATGTTCATCTTGTTCCATTTAGATGGCTACTTGCTGTAAATCGCAGAACGTGGTCATATTTGAATTGCTTGCCATTTCCAAACCGTAACTCCGATTTCGGTGGTATTTATATCGTTTTCAAGCGATTTCATCTCATCTTTCCAGTGGCACACTTGGATTTCCAAGTTGAGGCCAGGTTTATGCGTTCCTTGTCAAATCTTGCATATGCATCACACATTGCATCCCGCATAGCATACCATCTTTGCATCATATTGTTTGAGCTTTGCACGTGGTTGATTGTGTCCTTGTTGCTTGTTTGTCTTGTTTGGGTGGAGCCGGGAGACAAGTTCGCTAACGAGGAGCCCGTTGAGTTTGCTTTTGAGGATCCAGTCAACTCTGACAACTTTGCAGGAAAGATGATCATACCCTCGAAATCACTACTATCTTTGCTTTGCTAGATGCTCGCTCTTTTGCTATGCCTATGCTATGATGCCTACCACTTGATTACCATGCCTCCCAAATTGCCATGTCAAACCTCTAACCCACCATGTCCTAGCAAACAGTTGATTGGCTATGTTACCGCTTTGCTCAGCCCCTCTTATAGCATTGCTAGTTGCAGGTGAAGATTGGAGACCGTTCCTTGCTGGAACATTATTTACTTGTTGGGATATCATTATATTATCTTTTTATCTTAATGCATCTATATACTTGGTAAAGGGTGGAAGGCTCGGCCTCTCGCCTAGTGTTTTGTTCCACTCTTGCCGCCCTAGTTTCCGTCATATCGGTGTTATGTTCCCGGATTTTGCGTTCCTTACGCGGTTGGGTGATAATGGGAACCCCTTGATAGTTCGCCTTGATTAAAGCTTTTCCAGCAATGCCCAACCTTGGTTTTACCATTTGCCACCTAGCCCCTTTTTTCCTTGGGTTTTCGGAGCCCGAGGGTCATCTTATTATAACCCCCCCCCGGGGCCAGTGCTCCTCTAAGTGTTGGTCCACCTCGTCAGCCGCCGGTGGCCACCAGGGGCAACTCTGGGCTGGCCTACCGGAAGTTTGGACAATCTGAGTGTGCCCTGAGAATGAGATATGTGCAGCTCCTATCGGGATTTGTCGGCACATTCGGGCGGTGTTGCTGGATTTGTTTTAACTTGTCGAAGTGTCTTGTAGAACCGGGATACCGAGTCTGATCGGAATGTCTCGGGAGAAGGTCTATTCCTTCGTTGACCGTGAGAGCTTGTCATGGGCTAAGTTGGGACTCCCCTGCAGGGTTTTGAACTTTCGAAAGCCATGCCCGCGGATATGGGCAGATGGGAATTTGTTAATGTCCGGTTGTAGAGAACTTGAACCTTAACTTAATTAAAATGAATCAACTGTGTGAGTTGCCGTGATGGTCTCTTCTCGGCGGAGTCCGGGAAGTGAACACGGTGTTGGAGTAATGCTTGCCGCAGGATGCCCTCTAGTTACTCGATCGCGCTTTGCCTTCTCTTCTCGCTCTCTTTTGCGAATAGGATAGCCACCATATATGCTAGTCGCTTGCTGCAGCTCCACATAATTGCCTTGCCTTTCCTATTAAGCTTAAATAGTCTTGATCGCGAGGGTGCGAGATTGCTGAGTCCTTGTGGCTCACAGATTACTATTAAACCAGATGCAGGGCCTGATGATTCCGTTCCAGATGACGTGCTTGAGCTCAAGTGGGAGTTCGACGAGGACTCACGCCGATACTACGTGTCTTTCCCTGATGATCAGTAGTGGTGCCCAGTTGGGGTGATCGGGACCGTGTCGCATGTTGGGTTGTTCTTTTATTTTGGCGCCGTAGTCGGGCCATGAGTGTTTGATTGATGTAATGCTATTTATGTACTTTGATTGACGTGGCGAGTGTAAGCCAACTATGTATCTCCCCTTTATTAGCTATATTACATGGGATGTTGTGAAGATTGCCTAACTTGCGACATTGCTTTCAATGCGGTTATGTCTCTAAGTCGTGCCTCGACACGTGGGAGCTATAGCCGCATCGAGGGCGTTACAAGTTGGTATCAGAGCCTTCCCCGACCTTAGGAGCCCCCATTGCTTGATCGTTTTTAGCAGCCGAGTTGTGTCTAGAAAAATGTTTTGAGTCATTTAGGAATTATATATCGGAGAGTTTAGGAATTCCCTTTACTTCCCAATCTCCTCATCGCTCTGGTAAGGCATCCTGACGTAGAGTTTTGACTCTTCTCTTCTCAAATTTCACTAAAAAAATTTAGGATCACGCGGGTATCTTGGAATCATTCCGATGGTTTTGTGACGAGAACATTGTTCTTGGTGCCTCCTGTCTTTAGGGGTTGTGGCAGTGTCCCGGGGAGTTGAGCTCCGAGGTGTTGTCGTCACAATTTTATCGTTGCAATTCTGGAATACCTGAGTTTAGTACGCCGACATCGAAAATCTCTTTTATGCAGTTCGTTGGTGAGATAACTCGACGCCACCCAGTACTGGGGCGGGAGTTCGGGAGTATCGCCATAACTTGTATAACGGATGCTTTTCGAAGGTTGAGGTAGATGGTTTCCGAAGTTTTTCTCGGTTATGTGTTGAAGGATGGATACAGCTGGATGTAGGATTTGCTAGATTTGGGTGAGATATTATGCTTCCCCTGTATCCCCAACACCTGATTGCATAACCGGAAAGGTTCGGGAGTTTCATAGGTGGGAATTCTTGTAGCTCTAGTTCTTCTTCCACAGATATTTGGTTTGAGATTGGGATTTCTTACCGAGTATTCGTTCTTGATCCGTACCTTGTTGATTTATTTCTCTACCTAAATTCTAAGTGGCTTCTCAATTTATGGATATGTGACCATTTCAAGAGGAATGCATTCGTTCATTTTGTTCGGATGTGAAGACTTTATGTTGCAAATTTTCATTCCGTTGGATTCAGCTTCAATATTTGTCTATCAATCTGCTAATAGATGTCACCCTCTTCAGGATGGCTCCCGCTAAGAGCACCAATCCAAATCAGAATCAAGATCCGCCACCACCACCACCTCCTCCGGAGGCATGGCAAGCTATGATGGCCGCAACCAATGCAAACACGCAGTTGATCATGCAAATTCTTCAAGAGCGCAATCAAGCGAACCAAGGCAACCAAGGCAACCATCAGAATCACTTTGCTACACTCAACCAGTTCCTTGCTAACGGGCCAAAGACTTTCAGCAATTGTGTCGAGGCAACTGATGTTGACGATTGGCTCGTGGATCTGTGCAAGCATTTCGAGTGCAGTAACGTCAAGCCTGAGGACTTCATCAAGTTCGCTTCCTTCCAACTCAAAGACCAAGTTGCAGAATGGTTCCAGCAATACAGGGATTCCAGAGGAGGCCGTACGATTAACTGGGATGAATTCCGTCAAGATTTTAGAGTTCATCATATTCCTCAGAGCGTGGCTGAAAGCAAGCGTGAGGAATTCCGCAACCTGAAGCAAGCCTCTTTGTCTGTCTATGACTACAACAAGTTGTTTCAGAAGCTCGCCCTCTTTGCTAAGCAGGACGTACCTGATGAGAAGAGCATGATATACCAGTTCAGGGGTGGTCTCAGAGAAGAAATCTAGCTAGCTCTTGTTCTCTTTGAGCCCTTGAGGTACGATGAGTTCTACAACATGGCACTGAAGCAAGAGGCTGCTCAACTGAGGTGTGATGCTTCCAAGAAGCGAGTCAGAGATGCTACTCCTTCTTCCTCTACTCAAGTGGCCAAGCAGCAGAAGTTTTGGCTTCCTCCTTGAGGGAGTCCTGGATTAGGGGGTGTTCGGATAGCCGGACTATACCTTCAGCCGGACTCCTGGACTATGAAGATATAAGATTGAAGACTTCGTCCCGTGTCCGGATGGGACTTTCCTTGGCGTGGAAGGCAAGCTTGGCGATGCGGATATTCAAGATCTCCTACCATTGTAACCGACTTTGTGTAACCCTAACCCTATCCGGTGTCTATATAAACCGGAGGGTTGTAGTCCATAGAGGATCAACTCCATACACAATCATACCATAGGCTAGCTTCTAGGGTTTAGCCTCCTTGATCTCGTGGTAGATCTACTCTTGTACTACCCATATCGTCAATATTAATCAAGCAGGAGTAGGGTTTTACCTCCATCGAGAGGGCCCGAACCTGGGTAAAATAAAGTGTCCCCTGTCTCCTGTTACCATCCGGCCTGGACGCACAGTTCGGGACCCCCTACCCGAGATCCGCCGGCTTTGACACTGACATTGGTGCTTTCATTGAGGGTTCCACTGTGCCGTCACAATCAGGAAGGATGCCTTCTCCCGTCTTCAAAGACGGCGCCATTGCTAAGGGAGCCTTGGCTATCGGCCAAACCCTTCGGCTAGGTGGTTTCCTCATGACCGCCTGTTCGGCTGTTGCACCGACGGTGACCTCTCGGGTCATCAAAAGCAACCTACACGCCAGCTCGGAGCTCGTCGAGCAGCTAGATCCAATGGAGCTTTCTTCCGTAAATGGGCTCTTGGATCGCATCGCTGCCCTGGGGGTCGCTACGGATTACGACCAGGTTGGGCTTAAACCCAATCTAAGAGAAATTAACTCTCCCCAAGTCACCCACCATGTTGCCGTGGTAGAGGCGCAGTGCGGCGACCCTTCATCTATTTTAAGGACCAGCTACGTCCGAATTCCCGACCCCTCCAAGCCGGATACCCGCGGAGAGGAGGATGTAACTCAAGACCTGAGCTTAGGATCAGGCAACGGGCCGGACTCGCTGGACAACATCCAAGAATCCGAAATTCAGAGTTCGGAAACTCTTCGGCCTCCGAATCTTGGATCAGGTGAAGTCTCAGATTCAACAACACCCACCCACCCGAATATAAGCAATCTCTCCCAAGTCAGGAAGAGGCCCGATGAAACAGTACATCATTACTGGGCCAGATTCCTCCTGGTCATGAACAGGATAAAGGATTGCCGCGAGGGAGACGCAATATCAATCTTCTACAGTAATTGCATGGACGAGGGAATCCTTAATGCCATAAGTCGCCGTGATATTACACGCTTCGCTGACTTGGCGTTCATAGTACAATGCGATGGAAAGTGCCTGGAAAACCGAAATAAAATTTTGGGATAATCTGGCCTTGAATAATAATCCCGTCCGAACTAAGAGGGTGCATCATCATAAGACACCCGGAGTAAATAGCAAAAAGCCAAAACCCTCTACAGGGCATGGAACCGTACTGGAAAGGTGGCTTGATGGACCCTGTAGAATTCATAGTACAGAGGACGCCACACCAACTCACATCCTTAGAGCGTGTTGGATACTCCGGTAGGTAGCCAAAATTGGCGAGGACCTCTTAAATCGGGAGGCCGCAGAAAGCCAGCCCGAGGACACCAGTACCGTTCTCACAGTCTTCGAGACTTTCGCATCAAACAATATGCAAAAAAGAACACTCCGCAGCCTCGCCGAAGTCTATCAAGTTGCAACAATAAATCCATGGAGCGACACTGCTATCACCTTCAATGCAAGTGATGAACCTAGATTCCGAACAGCCCGAGCACCAGCCGCATTGGTCCTCAATCCCATAGTGGACGGCTTTCACCTCACCAAGGTGCTCATGGATGGAGGCAGCGGACTGAACCTCATTTATGAGGAAACCCTTCAAAAAATGGAAATAGACTGGAACCGCGTAGAGCGAAGCAGCACAACCTTTAGAGGAATAATCCCCAGTCGGGAAGCGCGCTGCACAGGAAAAATCACACTAGATGTGGTGTTCGGCACGCCGGATCATTACAGGTCCGAAGAAGTCACGTTTCAGGTGGCCTCGTTTAAAAGCGGAGATCACGCCTTACTAGGGCGGGAAGCATTCACAATCTTCCAAGCGATACCCCATTACGGGTACATGAAGCTTAAGATGCCCGGGCTGAATGGAATTATCACTCTAGCTAGTGATCCGGACATAGCACTCCGCGCCGAAAACAAGACGGCCGCATTAGCCCTCGAGGCACTATCCGAAGCCTTGGCGGCCGAGGAACTGACTACGCTGCGCTCCACGGTTAACAGAGATGATGTGATACTCGACAAAAGATCCAAATCCACATCCTTCAAGCCAGCCGACGAAATAATCAAATTCCAGGTCCATCCAACGGACCCCAATAAAACAGCTTCCATCGGGGCATGACTGAACCCCGATGTAGACGCCGCACTGCGAGAGTTCCTACGAGAGAATTGGGACATTTTCGCCTGGCACCCTTCAGACATGCCAGGGATCCCACGCAGGCTGGCCGAACACAGCTTAAATATCCTAAAAGGATTCAAACCTGTCAAACAAGCCCTTCGGCGTTTTTCCGAACCTAAGAGACAGGCTATGGGAGAAGAGCTAGCCAAGCTATTGGAGGCTGGATTCATTAGAGACATAAAACATCCGGACTGGCTAGCAAACCTGGTGATGGTACCAAAGAAAGACAAATCCTGGCGCCTGTGTGTCGACTTTAAAGACCTTAACAAGGCTTGCCCAAAGGATCCCTTCCCCCTCCCCCGTATCAATCAAATTATCGATGCCACCGCAGGACATGATTCGTTGTGTTTCCTCGACGTATACTCCGGTTACCATCAAATCAAGATGGCAGAATCAGACCAAGCTGCAACAGCATTCATCACACCATACGGCCCATTCTGCTTCAACACAATGCCCTTTGGGCTAAAAAACGCCGGCGCAACATATCAGCGCATGATCCAGACATGTCTGGCAAGTCAGATCGGCAAAACAGTGGAGGCATATGTGGATGATGTGGTCATCAAATCAAGATATGTCGAATCTCTAGTAGACGACTTGAGGCTCACATTCGATAACCTCCAAAAATACGACATCAAGCTCAACCCAGAAAAATGCGTCTTCGGCGTTCCAGCCGGAAAGCTCTTGGGCTTCATTGTATCCAGTAGAGGAATTGAAGAAAATCCAGCCAAGATCCGAGCTTTGTCACAATTGGATATCCCAAAGGACCTCAAACAAATACAAAAATTAAACGGATGGGTGGCGGCTCTAAGCCGCTTCATCTCCCGCTTGGGAGAAAAGGCACTGCCCCTTTATCGCCTCCTTCGGCGCACCGAACACTTCGAGAGGACGGATGCCGCCACGGTCGGACTCGACGAAATAAAAGCCACATTGGCAACAAACCCAGTCCTGGCCACGCCAAACACCGGCGAACCAATGCTATTGTACATTGCAGCAACACATCAAGTTGTCAGCGCAGTGCTCGTTGTCGAGCGGGAAACGGACGGACACAAATTCCCCCTTCAAAGACCGGTCTACTACGTGTCCACTGTCCTCACTCCATGCAAATCACGGTACCCGCATTATCAAAAAATTGCATACGCGGTATTCATGGCATCCGGAAAGCTACGACACTACTTTCAAGAGTGTTCCATAACAGTAGCCTCGGAAGTACCACTTAACGATATTATCAACAACCGCGATGCAACGGGCCGGATCGCGAAATGGGCCATCGAGCTCCTCCCGTTCGATAAAACCTATAAGCCACTGCGAGCTATCAAATCGCAAGTTTTGGCCGACTTCGTCGTAGAATGGACGGAGGCCGAACTCCCTAAAGAGTACGGCACATACACAAACTGGATCATGCATTTCGACGGCTCCAAAATGTTGGCCGGACTGGGGGCTGGCGTCGTGCTGACGTCCCCCACAGGAGACACAGTCCAATATGTACTACAAATTATGTACACAGACTCCAACAACGCAGCCGAATATGAGGCCCTTCTACATGGCCTCCGGATGGCAGTATCCATGGACATTCAACGCCTAGAGGTACGCGGGGATTCGAACCTTGCGATATCCCAAATAAATGGCGACTTCGACGCCAAGGACCCAAAAATGGCAGCTTACCGCAACGCCGTCCTAAAAATGTCAGCTCGGTTCGAAGGGCTGGAGTTTCACCATATTGCCCGAGAAAACAATCAAGCAGCGGACGTCCTGGCACGCATCGGAGCAAAACGCGATGCAGTCCCCCCCAACATCTTTTTGGAAAGATTGTTCAAGCCATCTGTAGCATGGGAGGGGGAACCCGCAAATAACAGCCCGGACCCAGCCGCACCACTCGACGCCGAACAATCTGACACAATTGGAGGCTCTGCCAATAAAATTACACCTTCAGCCCACGTGATAATGGCGGTCATCGCCCCGTGGACGGAACCATTCCTAGGCTACCTTGCTAGGAAGGAACTCCCAGAGGACCAAAACGAGGCCCGCTGCATAGTGCGGCGATCTAAAGCCTACAGAGTCCATGAGGGAGAGCTTTATAAGAAAAGCACTACCAGAGTCCTTCAAAGGTGCATCTCCGAAGAGGAAGGGCGGAACCTTCTGGCTGAAATTCATGCCGGACTCGGTGGTCACCACGCCGCTGCTCGGTCCCTTGTTAGCAAGGCTTTCCGTATAGGCTTTTATTGGCCGACGACCTGGGCAGACGCTCAGGACTTAGTCCAACGATGCGCTGGTTGCCAACTCTTTGCCAACCAAAGCCATATGCCACCCACCGCACTCCAAACTGTACCAATCACCTGGCCTTTTGCGGTCTGGGGGCTTGACATGGTCGGACCCCTTAAAGGCGGGACCGATAGAAATAAATATTTATTGGTCATGGTGGACAAATTCACCAAATGGATAGAAGCCAAGCCTGTTAAAACGGCCGAATCCGGACCTGTGATAGACTTCATATCCGGGGTTGTACACCGTTATGGCGTCCCCCACAACATCATAACCAATAACGGTACAAACTTTACCGCCGACGAGGTAAAACTCTGGTGCAAAAACATGGGCATCAAGCTCGATTATGCTTCCGTCTATCACCCACAAACCAACGGCCAGGTCGAACGTGCAAATGGTCTTATCATGAGCGGCATTAAACCCAGACTAGTGCGATCCCTTAAGGAATCTAATATGAACTGGGTAGAGGATCTCGACTCCGTACTCTGGGGGCTGCGGACCACGCCGAATCGCACCACCGGATACACACCATTCTTCATGGTGTACGACGCAGAGGCAGTTCTGCCCTGCGATATAATTCATGACTCACCTCGAGTGCGCATGTACGAAGAAAGAGAAGCCGAGCTCGATCGGCAGGACAGTTTGGACGCTTTGGAGGAGGAGCACGACGTGGAAAAAGCCCGTTCCGCATTCTATCAATAGCAGGCTCGAAGATATCAAAGCAGAGAAGTACAGGCCAAAAATTACAATGTCGGCGAACTAGTTCTACGCCTGCCGGACAAGAAAAAGGACAAACTCAAGCCCAAGTGGGAAGGTCCATTCATAATCGACCAAGTCCTGACTGGCGGGCCATACCGCCTGCGAGATGCGTCGGATAACCGACTCGAGCCGAACCCATGGAACGCCGCCCGTCTCCGAAGATTCTACGCCTAGCGTCGGACTCTGTGTTTGTCTCCTCCCTCTGTCCATTTTTTGCATTTTTCTGTCTTACATTTCTCTCCTTCCCCTCTTTTCTTTTATCGCCCCTAAAGGCTCATCTAAGTGAAGCTCCACTCGCGCTCATTAAACCTGGGGGCTTCTTTAACAGAAGCTTATTTATATGGGCTTCATGCCCAACACATGCGTCAAACTTCCGCATGTACCTTTTTCTTCACCATTATATGCATCGATATGACTTAAGTTTTGGCCAAGCTGGGTTGCCTGGCTCCTGTGCTTACCCCTACGTTCCCGATTGTTCGGCTAGGTGGTAAAGGGAGCACCTCTGTGATTGTTACTGCCGGATCAGCCGGATGTGTACCTCAGACTGGGTGAAGCCGAAAGCTAGCGTTCTTAAGGGAATATTCGGTCGGTGAGATAAAAGATGATCTTTTTACCCATTTTATGCGCCCCCAGATGCTTTTTCTGTGTCTTTTTACGCAGTCCGGACATGCACTTTAGGGCATGCCTCCCAGCGAAAGGAACCCCTAACGGAACTATTCTCTCTGGAAGATGTTTCTTACTAACCATGTAATATAACATAACTAGTTGGGCACTTGTCTGATAAAGCACTAATGACCCCTACGCCTGGTCTCCACGCATACCACGGTTCTTATATAACCGCTATGGTATTCTGACACACTCCAGACCGTCAGGTCTCGAGGTTGAAGCGAAAAGGTCGGCAACGACAAACGATCTACAATCCGGCTAGAAGGCATTACACATGTCAATTCAAAATTACATAGTCATCATGACTGATTGTATTCCTCTTCTATACCATCTAACAGGCTGTCTAATTTACAGTCCTGCTGGGAATACTTTGCGGCCAACTCTACTTGGCCGTATACTAAGCTCATAGGGATCTCCTTCCCGTCAGGGCCCACTGGTCCGACCTCGGCCATGTGGTTCGGGTCAGACTTCGTAAAACGGGTCTTCACCATGGCCCAGGCTTCCCGAGCGCCTTGTCGGCAGGCCGATATCTTCCACAACCGGAAGCGCCGCCGAGCTCCCTCCATCTTCTCCGCAAGCTCTCCAAGGCTCTCGGGCACGGAGTGGGCAGGCCATAAGGCTTGGGCAACACCTCGCATCGCTTGCCGAATTCGCTCGTGCAGTTGCATGAGTTCGGGAAGAAGGTCACCCGTAGAACCGGGTATCTCCTCTGCAGGACGACCTGTGAGCATACCTACAGACATTACTCTGTTAATCGACTTCCTCGCCGAACCTTTTTTCTTCAAAAGTTCGTTCAAGCACTTACTAAAAATGCCGCGTCGAAGCCGCTGATTCTCCTTCGTGGAGTCGGACAGCTGGCCATGAACATCTTTAAGTTCGACATCCAGCTTGGTGTTGGCATCCTGAAGATCATTCTTCTATCGCCTCACCCTTGTCAACATACTCTCACCGGCCTTTAGCTGGCGTAAGAGTTGTTGCTTGTCCGGATCGAGTCCGGCGCCATCTGCAATTTAACTTGTCAGATTTGCACCCACACCGCACAATACTAATCTTTCAAAGTGTATTTTACCCGAGGGGGTCTCTCGGGGCTCCCCTGCTGCGGCTAGTGCGGCCTCTAGTTGGGCCTTGCACTTCTCCAGCTCCTGGAACAGTACAGTATTCTTCTCTGTAAGAACCTGCATATTCAATGATCCTTAAATCATTTGCTCTAACTGTTTCAAGTCTCTAGGGCTACTGGCATATGTATATATTTAACCAAAATTTTCTTACCCGTATGTCTTTCACATAGTGCTCCGTAGCTCTAGCTAAACCATTTTGAGCGGCACGGAGGTACGCATCTCCTGAATTAAAGGCATCTAAAGCCTCTTGGGAGAAACAACCGTCGCGTAGAGTTGTCCGGCGACGCCTGTGGTTCATGGCACTCTCCACTTCTGAATTTGTGGCGGACAACCTGTCCGCATCCTCTGTCGGAGGAGCGTCCGGTGCGCGCCTTGTACTCGCCTCCGCTTCCTGGCCAGACGTTGGAGCCTGGCTGGTGGAGGCGCGATTGGCAACCTCTCCGGATGTAGTTCGGCGATGTCTCTTCGTCCTGAAGATAGCACGAACGTTAATATGACCCTGACAGAATAACTCCAGGGAAGCAGAGGGTGCACTATACCTTTGCGCCGGCATTTCAGTCCGGACTTCATTCCTTTTTGCCCTACGGGGCTCTACGGCCCCTCGTTGGCTAGCCGCCACAGGTTCAGCTCCCTGCCGTGGAAATCTCCCCTGCAAAACGCGGTTGTCGTCAGAAACACCGAAATACATGAGAGTGTAATCCCTCTCAAGCGAACGAGACTCCGGTTTCCGTCACCTGGGAGGCCGGGATTAACCCTGGGTAATCAGCCGTGATGGCTACCAAGGTATTGTCCTTGCTTAGCTGATAAAACACCCCGTCGATAAGCTCCACCGATATGTCCGGATCCTCTTCGGAGTCCGGATCGAGGGACCGTTCTGGGTCCTCGGGCTGTGGAGGGCGGCTGCTGATATTTTTTACCTCCTGTCGCAGTTCCTGCATTGAAGTTGTTAGACTACCTATCTAACCACGGGAGTATAAAAAAAGGGAAGCGCAATTGTTCTCTTACCCAACTTGGAGGATCGTTCATACTGAATCCGGCCCGTGGATTGACGCGGAGGAATTTCTCCTTTTCTCCCTTGTACAAAGAGGATAAGATCTTTTCTAGAGCGGCACCTGAGGCCAGCCCTTTACGACCATAACGGGTGGTGTCATCCTCCCCGTTGAATTCCCACATTGGGTGGCCTCTGTATTGAAGCGGCTGCACCCCCCGCATAATGCATGCGTCCATGACTCCAATCCTGGTTAGTCCGAAATGAGCCAACAGTCTTATCCGGCCCATCAGGTAAAGGACGTCTCTGTCGCTTTCTCTCTGAGAGCTCCACGCACGCTAGCTCAAGCGTTTCTTCAATGGAGCACTGTTGAACTCAGGGAGACCGACCCGGATAGGGTCCGGTAGCGGGACGTCATCTATATAAAACCATTCCGAAGGCCAGTCCTCGGACGCTTCCTTGGGGGTTCCGGATAGGTATCCGGTCCCGGCAATGCGCCATACTTCGGCTCCGCCCACTTGGTATATGGACCCCTTTTGAGAACGGGGCACCAGACAGAATAACCTCTTCCACAGTGCGAAATGAGCCTCAACGCCTAAAAATAGCTCGCAAAGGGCGACGAAACCCGCAATATGCAACACGGAGGCGGGCGTGAGATTGTGCAGTTGGAGGTCGTAAAACTCCAAAAGCCCGCGGAGAATGGGTGAATTCGAAATCCCAGTCCCCTTAATAGATAGGGGACGAGGCACACCCGCTCTCCCCTAGAAGGATTGGGGGTGCTCTCCGCTTGTTTTCTGCCATTATAGGTGGCGAGACCAGCTCGGACTGGGACCATGCAGGCCTGGGGGAGGAATCCCTGGGCTTGAAGTGACACTAACTTGCTATGCGGGATGGTACAACTCTCCCAGTCCCCGGGTTTGGGACCGGGGGGCGAGGGGAGGAGCTACGACGGCTGGTCATGTTGGAATAGACCTTTGCTGGAAGCGCTCTGATGATCACTCGCGGAAAGGAGGAGATGTGGTTTGGATCTAAATCCCCATCCCGTTAAATAGGCGGCTCATTTATACGGCCAGGGGTGTAAATGTAAAAACACCCCTGTTTTTCGCATCTGCTTTACACGTAGAAGACGACCATTATTGGGCATGGAAGCCGAGGAGCACTACATTACAAGAATAGGACATTATTCCTACAGGTACACAAGATTTGGAGAAGAACCCGCCTTGCAATGCCGAACAATTTATGCGCCGGACTCGTCGTCATTGAAGCCTGGTTTGGGGGCTACTGAGGGAGTCCTGGATTAGGGGGTGTTTGGATAGCCGGACTATACCTTCAGCCGGACTCCTGGACTATGAAGATATAAGATTGAAGACTTCGTCCCGTGTCCGGATGGGACTTTCCTTGGCATGGAAGGCAAGCTTGGCGATGTGGATATTCAAGATCTCCTACCATTGTAACCGACTTTGTGTAACCCTAACCCTATCCGGTGTCTATATAAACCGGAGGGTTGTAGTCCGTAGAGGATCAACTCCATACACAATTATACCATAGGCTAGCTTCTAGGGTTTAGCCTCCTTGATCTCGTGGTAGATCTACTCTTGTACTACCCATATCGTCAATATTAATCAAGCAGGAGTAGGGTTTTACCTCCATCAAGAGGGCCTGAACCTGGGTAAAATAAAATGTACCCTGTCTCCTGTTACCATCCGGCCTAGACGCACAGTTCGGGACCCCCTACCCGAGATCCGCCGGTTTTGACACCGACACTCCTCCTCCATTCCGTCAGCTGTATCAGCAGAAGAGCAAAGGTGGCAGTGGACCCACCCACCCAACCCTGGCTTTCAGAACCAGACTTCGTCTCAAGCTCCAAGATCAAGTGCTCCGTATCATCGTCCTCTTTCAGAGGTCACGTGCAACAAGTGCCAACAAAAGGGTCACTATGCCAACAAATGCTTCAATCAGAGGCGTCTCCCTCCTCCTCCTCCTGTGAGATCGGCAAGTACAGATGTGGTCAAGCATAACCCCAAGCACTCCAAGGTCAACTTGATGAATGCATCTCAGGCAGAGGACTCATCAGATGACATCATGGGTAACCTTCCTGTTAACGATGTTCCTGCAAAAGTTCTTTTTGACACTAGTGCATCGCATTGTTTCATCTCGAAACCTTTTGCATCTAAGCATGAGTTGATTTCCCAAGTTATGCATACACCGTTAGCAGTTGTCTCTCCGGGTAGATGTTTGCTCGCTAACCACGAGGTTCCGGATATTTCTATCATGTTGGGTGACTTCAAGTTTCTGGCTTCTCCAATGGTTCTTGGTAACTCGGATATTGATCTTATTCTCGGGATGGATTGGCTTTCTAAGCACAAGGCTCAGCTTGATTGTGCAGCCAGGCAAATTCAATTGACTCATTCGTCTAAGGATGTAATTGTCTTTGCCTCTCGGGATAATAATATCCGTCTATTTTCTCTCAATGACAAGGGTGAACTGGATGCCATCTCGCAAATTCCAGTCGTTTGCGAGTATCAAGACATCTTTCTAGAAGAGCTTCCAGGAATGCCTCCGCACCGGCCAGTTGAATTCTTCATTGATCTTGAGCCCGGCACGGAACCTGTGTGCAAGCGTCCTTACAAGATCGGACCTGAAGAGTTGAAGGAGCTGAAGAAGCAAGTCGATATTCAAGAGAGAATGGGCCTCATCCGACCTAGTTCTTCTCCGTGGGGTTGTGGTGTTCTTTTTGTGAAGAAGAAGGATGGAACGGACCGACTTTGTGTTGATTACTGTCCATTAAACAAGAAGACCATCAAGAACAAATACCCACTTCCCAACATCAACGAGCTGTTCGAACAACTCAAAGGTGCCCAAGTATTCTCCAAGCTTGACCTCCGTATGGGTTATCATCAGATTCGAATCCGCGAGCAAGATATTCCCAAGACGGCTTTCAGGACAAGCTTTGGTTCATATGAATACACTGTCATGTCTTTTGGCCTCGTCAACGCTCTCAGAACGTGAAGCAACTCCGTAGCTTCCTCGGTCTCGCAAGCTACTGTCGAAGATTCGTTGAAAACTTTTCTAAGATCGCGAAGCCTCTCTCAAATCTTCTCCAGAAGCACGTCAAGTACGTTTGGTCTCCGGAGTGTGACATTGCTTTCAACACTTTGAAAGAGAAATTGGTCACCACTCCAATTCTGACTCCGCCTGATGAATCCAAGCCGTACGAGGTCTTTTGTGATGCCTCTCTCCAAGGTCTTGGCGCAGTGTTGATGCAAGAGAAGAAAGTTGTGGCTTATACCTCTCGCCAGTTGAAGCCCAATGAGAAGAACTACCCCACTCATGATCTCGAGTTGGCGGCAGTTGTGCATGCTCTTTTGACTTGGAGACATCTCTTATTGGGAAGAAAAGTGGAAATTTTCACTGATCACAAGAGTCTCAAGTACATCTTCACTCAGCCTAATCTCAACCTCAGGCAAACTCGATGGGTCGAAATGATTCAAGAGTATAATCCGAGTATCGAGTATACTCCAGGCAAGGCCAATGTGATTGCTGACGCTTTGAGCAGGAAGGCTTATTGCAACAGCCTGATTCTCAAGCCTTATCAACCCGAGCTTTGTGAAGCTTTCCGCAAACTTAATCTGCAAGTTGTTCCTCAAGGTTTCCTCGCCAACCTTCAAGTCTCTCCTACCTTGGAAGACCAGATTCGCCAAGCCCAACTTCTTGATGCTATGGTGAAAAAGGTGAAGATTGGGATTGCCAAGAGTCAACCCAAGTACAAGAGCTACCGCCTTGATGACAAGGATACTCTCTTCTTCGAGGATCGTATTGTTGTGCCCAAAGGTGACCTTCGTAAAGTGATCATGAACGAGGCTCACAATTCTCTCCTCTCCATCCACCCTGGGAGCACGAAGATGTATCAGGACCTCAAGCAGGCTTATTGGTGGACTCGAATGAAGCGCGAGATTGCTCAATTCGTTAATGAATGTGATATCTGCAGAAGAGTGAAGGTAGAACACCAAAGGCCAGCTGGTCTCCTCCAACTTCTTGCCATTCCAGAATGGAAGTTTGACCACATTGAGATGGACTTCGTGACTGGGTTTCCAAAGTCCAAACGTGGCAATGATGCTATATTCGTTGTCATCGACAAACTCACTAAAGTGGCTCACTTTCTTCCTATCAAAGAGTCAATCACTGCAGCTCAATTGGCGGAACTCCATACCTCTCGAATTGTCTCTCTGCACGGTATTCCACAAGTGATCTCTTCAGACCGTGGCAGCATCTTTACCTCCAAGTTTTGGGATTCTTTTCAGAAGGCCATGGGCACCAACATCCGCTTCAGCACAGCTTTCCATCCTCAAACTAGCGGTCAAGTCGAGCATGTCAACCAGATTCTTGAAGATATGCTAAGGACTTGTGTGATCTCCTTCGGCATAAAGTGGGAGGATTGTCTTCCTTATGCTGAATTCTCCTACAACAACAGTTTTCAAGCAAGTTCGGGCAAGGCCCCATTTGAAATTCTGTATGGCAGGAAGTGCCGTACCCTCTCAACTGGTCTGAAACCGGTGAACGTCAGCTTCTCGGAAATGACTTAATCACAGAAGCAGAGGAAATGTGCAAAGTCATTCGAGATAACCTCAAAGCAGCCCAATCCCGCCAGAAGAGCTACTATGATAATAATCACCATGATTTGGCTTTCGAGATCGGAGATCATGTTTACCTCCGCGTCTCTCCTATGAAAGGTACTCGTCGCTTCGGTATCAAAGGGAAGCTTGCCCCTAGATACGTGGGACCTTTCAAGATTGTCAGCAAGAGAGGCGATCTCGCCTATCAACTCGAGCTTCCTTCAAACTTTGCAAATGTGCATGACGTGTTCCATGTCTCTCAGCTCCGAAAGTGCTTCAAGACTCCTGACCGCACCATCAACTTCGAGGACATTGAGCTCCAAGAAGATCTCTCTTATCATGAGCACCCCGTGGCTATTCCTGAAGAGACTGAACGCAAGACTCGCAACAAGTCAATCAAATTCCTCTAAGTCAAGTGGTCACACCATTCCGACCGTGAAGCTACCTGGGAACGTGAGGATCACCTCCGTTCTGAGTACCCGGTGTTATTTCAGTCCTAGATCTCGGGACGAGATCCTTTCGTAGTGGTGGAGTGTTGTAACACCCCGGATATGATTTACCCAATATGTACTCCAACTCTTGCCGTTTTCGGCGTTAAGTTATTTTATTTTCTCGGGTTCAGGTTTTTGTCTCTGTGTGTTTTTGTCGTTGTCATGCATCTCATATCATGTCATCATGTGCATTGCATTTGCATAGGTGTTCATCTCATGCATTCGAGCATTTTCCCCGTTGTCCGTTTTGCATTCCGGCGCTCCGTTCTCCTCCGGTGGTCATTTCTACCTTTTTCGTGTGTGGGGATTAAACATTTCCGGATTGGACCAATACTTGCCAAGCGGCCTTGGTTTACTACCGGTAGACCGCCTGTCAAGTTTTGTACCATTTGGACTTCGTTTGATACTCCAACGGTTAACCGAGGGACCGAAAAGGCCTCGTGTGTGTTGCAGCCCAACACCCCTCCAATTTGGCCCAAAACTCACCAAAACCCTCTCCATCATCTAGAGCGTTCGATCACGATCGCGTGGCCGAAAACCGCACCTCATTTGGACTCTCCTAGCTCCCTCCACCTCTACATAAAGACCCCTCCTCGAAAATCCGGATCTCCCCCATCCAAACCCTAAAAAAATCTCCTCCTCTGCCGACGGACACGTCCGGACGGAGCAGGACGTTGTCCGCCGCTGTCACCGACCTACCACACCGCGCCACGTGTCCCGGGCGGGCACCCACATCGCCGCCGCCGCACCGGCCCGCCCGAGCCCGCGGGGGGCCCCCGCGGCCCATCCAGGCGCCGCCCCGCGCCTTCTTCCCCACGGTCGTGCCCGCTCTCGCCGGCCGGCGCCGCCGCGCCGCCGCGGCCGCCTTCGACGCCGGCAGCCTCCGCCGCCCCGCTCCGGCGCGCCCCACGCCCGACGCGGCCGGGCCTCGCCGCCGTCCCACGCCGCGGTCGCCGCCACCGCGCCGCCGCACAACTCCGGCGCAGAACCCACCTCACTCCGGCCGCCCCGACAACTCCGGCGCTGATTCCGGTGATCCTCGGGAACTGTGCTGCTACAGTACCCCCGGATCCAGATCTGGATCTCGGGTTGACTTTTATCCCTAACCCTAATTTATTTGCCCTTGTTCATAGCATCGTAACTCCGCATCTGTAGCTTCGTTTTGGACATATAGCATATCAAAATGTTCGTCTCAGAGAGCACATCATTTCATCTCACTGCATCATTTTCATTTGAGTTTATCTTGATGCCCGAAATGCTGTTGGAAGAATGCTATTTGAGATAATTGTCAGATCTGCTGCTCCAATTAGATATTTGTCATTTTTGCCATGATTAATGTGTGCATGTTATGCCCCTGGGCTCTTCACGAGTTTTGTTATATGTTTTGCCATCTATCCAGAGGTGCAACCTATGTATTTTTGTGATGTGTGTGATGACTAGCACAAGCTTGCAAAGTGGTGCATTCGTTAATGCTGATTTCAGGGACTTAGCATTTCCACTAAGTCCTTGAGCTGTTTATCTCAATATGCCATATGTTCATGTTGTTTCCTAGTGATCTGTGCCTCTTTTGAGGATGATCAGTAAGGATGTTTTGTTAATCTTGTAGTGCTATATCCATCCATGACTTTGTTTGCAATTATGGAGCACCCTAGCTTGAGTCAGTCGAGCTCTACTTTTGTCATTTCGTGAATCTGGGCAGATTGTCTACTTGTTAGCGATTTTGCCGAGGATGTTGTAGTTGATCCGTGCATGATATGCTATTGTTCTTGCCATGTCTAGCTTGTATTTTGTGTAAACTTGATGGGTGCATGCTTAGATTGTCATGACTTGCTCTGTAGTGAGTGCATCGAACTCGTAAACATGCCTACTTGATATCTGTTTCAGCATGCTCCAGTTTTCACCAAGTCTGAGAACTGATTATGTTTTTGCCATGTTCACATGCTTGCAAATGTATTTTATGATCCCTTTTGGCTCAAGGTCACTAAGGGACTTTTGTTAAGCTCTTTGAGTAGCTCCATGCCATGCTTTACTTTGCCATGTTCATGTCCTGTAGCATATTGTTTTCAAGCTCCAAAGTGTGCTATCTGATCTGAAATTCCAGACAAGTGTTAATTTCACCAAGTCTGAGATCTGTTTACCAAATGCATTTTTGCCATGCTTGTTTGAACCTGTTAATGGATGAATTGGACGTAGCTCAGTGCTAGTCTTTTGTTAAGCATCATGAGTGGATCCCTGCCATGTATTTTGATGCCATGTTTGAGTGCTGTAGCATGTTCATCTTGTTGCATTTAGATGGCTACTTGCTGTAAATCGCAGAACGTGGTCATATTTGAATCGCTTGCCATTTCCAAACCGTAACTCCGATTCCGGTGGTCTTTATATTGTTTTCAAGCGAGTTCATCTCATCTTTCCAGTGGCACACTTGAATTTCCATGTTGAGGCCAGGTTCATGCGTTCCTTGTCAAATCTTGCATATGCATCACACATTGCATCCCGCATAGCATACCATCTTTGCATCATATTGTTTGAGCTTTGCACGTGGTTGATTGTGTCCTTGTTGCTTGTTTGTCTTGTTTGGGTAGAGCTGGGAGACGAGTTCGCTAACGAGGAGCCCGTTGAGTTTGCTTTCGAGGATCCAGTCAACTCTGACAACTTTGCAGGAAAGATGATCATACCCTCGAAATCACTACTATCTTTGCTTTGCTAGATGCTTGCTCTTTTGCTATGCCTATGCTACGATGCCTACCACTTGCTTACCATGCCTCCCAAATTGCCATGTCAAACCTCTAACCCACCATGTCCTAGCAAACAGTTGATTGGCTATGTTACCGCTTTGCTCAGCCCCTCTTATAGCGTTGCTAGTTGCAGGTGAAGATTGGAGACCGTTCCTTGCTGGAACATTATTTACTTGTTGGGATATCACTATATTATCTTGTTATCTTAATGCATCTATATACTTGGTAAAGGGTGGAAGGCTCGGCCTCTCGCCTAGTGTTTTGTTCCACTCTTGCCGCCCTAGTTTCCGTCATATCGGTGTTATGTTCCCGGATTTTGCGTTCCTTAAGCGGTTGGGTGATAATGGGAACCCCTTGATAGTTCGCCTTGATTAAAGCTTTTCCAGTAATGCCCAACCTTGGTTTTACCATTTGCCACCTAGCCCCTTTTTCCCTTGGGTTTCCGGAGCCCGAGGGTCATCTTATTTTAACCCCCCCCCCCGGGCCAGTGCTCCTCTGAGTGTTGGTCCACCTCGTCAGCCGCCGGTGGCCACCAGGGGCAACTCTGGGCTGGCCTACCAGAAGTTTGGACAATCTGAGTGTGCCCTGAGAACGAGATATGTGCAGCTCCTATCGGAATTTGTCGGCACATTCGGGCCGTGTTGCTGGATTTGTTTTAACTTGTCGAAGTGTCTTGTAGAACCGGGATACCGAGTCTGACCGGAATGTCTCGGGAGAAGGTCTATTCCTTCGTTGACCGTGAGAGCTTGTCATGGGCTAAGTTGGGACTCCCCTGCAGGGTTTTGAACTTTTGAAAGCCGTGCCTGCAGTTATGGGCAGATGGAAATTTGTTAATGTCCGGTTTTAGAGAACTTGAACCTTAACTTAATTAAAATGAATCAACTGTGTGAGTTGCCGTGATGGTCTCTTCTCGGCGGAGTCCGGGAAGTGAACACGGTGTTGGAGTAATGCTTGCCGCAGGATGCCCTCTAGTTACTCGATCGCGCTTTGCCTTCTCTTCTCGCTCTCTTTTGCGAACAGGATAGCCACCATATATGCTAGTCGCTTGCTGCAGCTCCACATAATTGCCTTGCCTTTCCTATTAAGCTTAAATAGTCTTGATCGCGAGGGTGCGAGATTGCTGAGTCCCTGTGGCTCACAGATTACTATTGAACCAGATGCAGGGCCTGATGATTCCATTCCAGATCACGCGCTTGAGCTCAAGTGGGAGTTCGACGAGGACTCACACCGATACTACGTGTCTTTCCCTGATGATCAGTAGTGGTGCCCAGTTGGGGTGATCGGGACTGTGTCGCATGTTGGGTTGTTCTTTTATTTTGGCGCCGTAGTCGGGCCATGAGTGTTTGATTGATGTAATGCTATTTATGTACTTTGATTGACGTGGCGAGTGTAAGCCAACTATGTATCTCCCCTTTATTATCTATATTACATGGGATGTTGTGAAGATTGCCTAACTTGCGACATTGCTTTCAATGCGGTTATGTCTCTAAGTCGAGCCTCGACACGTGGGAGCTATAGCCGCATCGAGGGCGTTACATACACCCCACATCATTTTATTGAAAGAAGAGAGATAACAATTACAAAATTCCTCAAGGGGAGGAATAAAGAAAAGAAAAAGCTAAACTAGAAAGGCTAAAGAAGACTAAGGAAAGAAAAGTAAAAACATTATTGCTAGTATTATCATTACCTTCCAGATTGCGCTTCTTGGCCACCACTGCTGCCTTTTCATCAATTCACATCAGGTTAGTCTGAGGATTGCGCAAACTGAAGTGGAGATTCTCTTCCGTAACAATGGCTGGGGTGGGAATCACCTCATTCTCGTTGTCCATCGAAGAATCAGGGGACTGGACAATATATTTGCTCGGCCCCTTCCCCTCGAAAATCTCACTCTCCTGCAGGGGTTTCATAGAGGTACCACATTTGACCGTGTCAGCATAGGATTTATTCATATTGCATGAAACTGTACAACTTTCAGGATACTTTATCGAATTCACCAGGGAGGGAGTGCTTACATTTCCAAAAATAGTGTGTTTGCCAGAGGGTAGATCACTCTTTCTTTTCTTTTTCTCTGCCTCATCATGCTCCATGGCTAGAGTGTCGATCAGGAGAGTGTTACCGAGAGACTCGCCCGAGCCCGCATCTTCAGGAGAGTCCTGTTGTTTATCCTGGCCCTTACACTGAGAGCCAAATGTTGTACCAGTAGCATTGGAGGAAGTTCCCACATCATTTTTTCCATTAGCAGTTTGTATTTTCATCTTCTTAAACATACGATTTCCAGACTCAGGAGGAATAGTCATTGTTGTTTTCCCACGATCTAGGTCCCTGACCAGCACCTGATCCAGCTCGTAATAAAAATCAAAAAAGTGACCCCCCCAGCACTGCCTCAGCTACATGTGGAATTTCATCCACATTCCTGCAACCAATTTTCACACGCATATATTCAGGGCGATGAAGCGTAGCCCCATCGATTTCCAAGGGGACACCAACCAGAGAGGAGACAAATATCAGGTTCCTTTCATTCCTTTTCTCCAAGGGGACATTGCTGACTTTAATCCAGGCTTTCTCCATAACCCCTTTGGCTCCAAGAGCCGAGGTCCAGGGATCAATTTTCACCACAGTACCAGTGGATTTGAGGGTCATTCTGCCAATATAGCAAGCTTTGGAAACATCACGACGATTAGGAAACCTAACAATAAAAACACCAGGTCCAATGGCTCTAGCCGTACATCTCCATTCAGTAGCAATGTATTGAGATAACTCAAATTCCATATCCTTAGTAGAAGTGTGCCCCTCCACAATAGTGATCATCACACTAGTCTCACGCTCTTTCATCTGCCTAGCAGTACACGAATCATGTATGTAATAAAATCCTTGCCCCTTAGCAGAGAAGGCACACATCGATGCAATGCAATCCCAAGGAAGAAACTCAACACAAACAGAAGCAAGATGGCCTAGTTTGCTGCATCTCTCACAAAAGGCTTGCGGGCATCTAGCAGGGGTATCCTCAGGTGACTTGTAGATCAGACAGGCATTATGGTTCATGGGCAAGTTCACCTGAGTGGTTTGGTTGCCCAGCATGCGGCGCTGCGGCATCTCCCCAAGCTGCTTGTCGATGTTGTCCCCTCCACCAGATCCAGACATGGCCTTGGGTTTCTCCACCCAAACCCCACCGGATCTGGGCTCTTGGCGACCAGCCGCAGCAGCTTCCCATAGATCAGCAGCGCCCGTAGAATGGACGGCGTTGGAGGAGGCGTGGTCGGCCTCGCCATCGTTCCTCCGCCAGGAGAACTTGCGCCCACGGTCAAAGCGCCCAGCTCCCCGATCCGCCCACTCGGCTCCACCGCCGTCGTGCTTGTCGTCCCGGTAGCCACGCCCCCCACCACCAGCCATCGGAGAAGCCCACGCCGGAGAAGCCACGACCTCCGCGAACGACCTTTCGTCGCCTCCAACCTTGTCGCGCCACCAGTGGAAGGAAGGGGGGAAACTGGATCTAGGGTTTTCGGCGCCGCCCAGAGGTGGGAAAGGGCGGAATCGAGATCAAGGAGGTGGTAGGGTTTGGGTTTTATACCCGCGGTGCCCACATCGCTCCTCTCATGGCGGCCTGGATCGCCTTCCACGTGGGCTACATCCGCCATGGGTGGTGGGGTGCCACCCCTAGGTCCCGCACCCAGCAGCCCCGGGTCACTCGATCTTCTTGGTGGCACACAGCCGTGTACCGCGCCTCCCCACATCAAGACGTGACGGTCCGTCGGGATCGATCGCGGGCTCCGATGCCGTCGAGGGCACCGGCAGCCTGTCCCAGATCCTGGCAAAAAAACACGGGAATGGCACTATGTGCCCGATGTCGATGTACTCGCCCTCACGAAGAGAGTGCGCGTCCACCGTGCGCCCCTCCCCATCGAGAAGGACCAGCCGAAGCGCCTCGTGTCGAAGCACGATCTTGTCGACGTCGAACGTGATCGAGCGGGCGGCGAGGAGATCCGCCGCGTAGGTCGCACGCCACCGCGTGTCGCCAGCACCGCACCGCGTGACACATGAGGAAAACTCCTTCAATCATAGGGAGCTACTTGTGTCAGTCCAATAGCAGCGCTAGGAGGGCACCGTTGAGTCGAGACCTCCTTAGATCTTACAACATGGGATACATAACCGCTTCCTTTCTTTAGGGTGTGAGAATATAGATAGAGCCATACAAAGCGAAATAAAGGGAAAAGGACTGAACGGACACAAAGGCCCAACAAGGCAATATCATGGCACGAATAACAAAAATAGATACTGCACGAACAAGGCAGTGTAAAGTATGATTTGTTAGAATAGAACAAAGTCGATTATGACAAAGAAAATAACTATTATTGTCCAGAGTATATGATACATCAAATACATAGCGGCATAACAAGTACATGAGCTTAGATAAAAAGGTATTTCTTTTGATATGCATAATACACCATCTCTTTTTAAATATAAAACGTCTTGTCGGTTAAATTTAAATTGACAAAACGTCTTATATTTAGAAACGAAGGTAGTAGAAGTTAGACGCGGAGTAAATGTAACGGAGAGAATACGTGAGCTAGGTGGCTTAAGTGCACCTTTGAACACCTGTCCTTTCTTTCATTGCCTTTTCAAAGGAAAAAAACCTACCAGTATAATACTTTCTTTGTTACATAATGTAAGACGTTTTTTACATTAATGTAATATCAAAAAGCATCTTACATTATGAGACGGAGGGAGTAGTTTATTTTCTTTTTCTAAAAATTGCTCTAAAAGGAGCTAGACATGCCAACGTGGCAGGCTAGTCGAAGTGGGGGCTATAGTTGGCGACGCATCCTTATCCACCAACACCACACGTACATAGCCGCTACGTGTACCCTCCACAGCATAGGCTTTGCCATTGTATATGCTAGGCTAGTAGAAAGCGAGTCCGTGATCTTGGAGCAAAGCGAAGCTGCCCCAGCCGCACGCGCCGCCACCACCGACGTCATCTACAACGACGACGTCGTCGAGGTTCCACAAGCTGCCCCACGTGGCGCCGCAGGCGTCGATCTCCCCGCTGGAACCCGCGTCGCTGGCAGCGGCATCGCCGCCGTCGAGGAGGAAGTAGGCCGATGTCGACATTGGATCATGGTACTGCAGGAAGTCGTCCATGTCCGCCATATCCCGCATCATCGCCAGGTCGTCGTCGTCCTGCGCCGGCGGCGGTGCTGGCCATGTTGTTGCTTCATCTGCGTGATGGCTAGCCGCGCCGTCGCCGTTGTTGTCCGCGCTAGCAGCGCCGTCGTCGTCCTGGACGTCGCGCTGGTGCTCGTGGTGACCTTGCATGATCTCGCGGCGCTGCTTGAGGAAGCGCGCCCTGGCGCGCTCGATGTTCTTGGACGACGGCTTGCCCTTCTTGAAGTGCGTCCGCCAGTAGTTCTTGATCTCGTTGTCCGTCCGGCCGGGGAGGCTACGCGCAATCGTCGACCATCTGGCAGAAGATCGATCATCACAAATTAAGTGCGTGTGTTTTGTGAGCTCGATCCCATCGATCATGGGCTCATGGCATGCATGCACATCCGCAAACTAAAGATTTTTTACCTGTTTCCCCACAAGGCATGGAGCTCGAGTATGACGGTCTCCTCCTGCGGCGTGATCTTGCCTCTCTTGAGGTCAGGTCGCAGGTAATTCACCCACCGAAGCCTGCAGCTCTTCCCGCTTCTCTTCAGACCTGCAGCAAAACGAGCTTAGCGACATGCAAGCTCGACGAATTTGCATGCGCACGTACCCGTACGCATGCAGCCCAAATTTAACGAACACGAATGATTGCGCACCTGTGAGCTTGGCGACAGAATTCCACCTCCCATCCCCCTGCTGCCGAACATAGCCGAGCAGCAGCTTGTCTTCCTGCGCCGTCCACGGCCCTTTCCTCCACCCTCCCTCCTCCCTTCCCCAGCCATACTGCTCCATTCCAACAATAACTACTCGTAATCGAGCTGTAGACTCCCCGTCAGGGAGAGAGAGCGAGCGAGAGTGAGGCGAGGTGGTGGTGTGCAACAAACGAGGCGTGCTATCGCTGCATATATACTGGCGCGCTGCGTAGGGGCGCCGGGTCACCGGTCACCGCAGGTCAGGTCGCTGTCAGGGACACTCCACTGTCACTACCCCCTGATCGACGAGGTGGCAAGGGAATCGTCTGCCGGAAATGCCCCGACGGCCGGCGATCGCTCGATTCTTAAATCTAATCAACCTTTTGCTCCTCCTTTTCTCGACAGGCATGATGATGGATTACCGACTCACCGTAGGTTTTCTGCCGAAAGCGCGGCCTCCGCGCTTAGCTTAGCTGCGTTTCTTTGGGTGTTGCTTTGTGTAGCCACGACAGGGACAAACCGTGGATGTTTCCTAGCTTGTAGCTAGCCGGCCATCGATCCAGCCTCCTGCTCCTGGTGCGGCACATCGATCGTACTACTGACTCTTGCAACAGTTTTTGCTAGCCCTCATACCCTTCTAGCGATGGAGATCGATGGATCAGCAATAATATCGCATGTAAGGGAAGTTTGGGCTTAATAATTTTTGGGCACTGTCTCATTTTTAGTTACCTTGTCTCGTGTGGTGCATCTAGATCTAGTCGACGAACAACATGATGCTGGCATAGATTTGGTGCTGTTAACAATAGTGCTAGTGCATCTTCTTTTCTTTTCCTAGCTAAAGGATTACCACCAATGCATCATTGAACGTGGGTTCAAAGATTCGTTGTAGAAAGGGCTGGGGCGTGTTTCGTACGTTTTATGTGCATTGCTCCACGTGTGGCCATACAAGAGGACGTGTAGTACTGTCGTGTACGGGGGTTGTGGCTCGTGGCAGCATATCCACGTTAGCCTTTTCCTTTTACAAAGTCCCTACATTCATTGGTACGTATTATAAACTGAAGAGGCAAGAGGACTATAGACCCATAAACTTGCAATGAATATGATGGTTTAGCCCACAACCTTGCAAAAGATGATCACCTCATCCCTAAACTTGCAATGTATGTGAAGATTTAGTCCAAAACCAATCAAAAGTTGACAAATGACGCCACGCTGGCCACGTCATGCCACACCCGCTTGGCCTGGCATTTTTACAGAAACCCCCTCCATCTTTATAGAAATCATGAACGCAGTTGCGCTTGCGCCTACGTGCCGAGGGTGGTGCTAGCAATCTGGCTAGGATTGGCGGCTGCCATACCTCAAATTCCACCAATAAATATACTGGTATATATACGAGTACTAGTATGTGTGCATCTTGATTATAATTGATAAGGTATTGTACGTGTTGAGCCAGCTGAGTTGATTGCTGACTTGATGATGGTCCTAATGCATCGGCAAGTGGTCTTGCGAGTTACACTCCACGCACAAATCAACACACGTTCGTCGGGTTCAAAATTCTGGAAAATGGAAATCCTTTCGCTGCATGGCCGAATGTGTGCAGTAGCAAGCAACAAGCAGGGAGAGGCAGTGGCCGGCATTGAATCGGGCCATGCGAGGACGCAAGCGCGACTGAGCACAAAATGGCATAGAATAAGAAGATCAAATGATGAATGAAAGTGTTCTAAAAATGTAAAGAAAGAAAGTTAATTTAGAATTGAAATTGAACTTCAAATTTTTGAAGCAAATTTTGTTGTCGTCTGCCAAAATAAGCTCATATATTTTAGGTATCCCCCTATTGACAAAACTAATACATTGGTTTTCAATTTTGATTTTGCTTGTTAAACACAAAGTATTTATATAACTAATATAGTGAGCTCTCACATAATTACATTATATGTACATGGTTTTCTCCTTCGTAGATATCTCCACACCTAAGAACTATTCCTGCCTCCGCCACTGGTAGTAATTAACGCGGTTTCAGTACTGGTCTCAACAGTGACATAGTCCAACATGTTTTTCTTTGTTGGTGTCCAATCCACATGATTCCATATTCCATCGAATCTTTACCCAAAACTTGGAAACTTCACAACACAAAACTTAACAGAAAACTCGTAAGCTCCGTTAGTATAAGAAAATAAATCACCACTTAGGTACTATTGTGAACTTATTCTAAATTCATATTGGTGTAATATCTACGATATTCTAACTCATCTATGGTTCATACCATCCGATACTACTCATAGATTCATCAAAATAAGCAAACAACACATAGAAAACAGAATCTGTCAAAAACAGAACAGTCTGTAGTAATATGTAGGTTTCGACTACTTCTGGAACCCCAAAAATTCTAAAATAAATTGCTGGACGTTAGGAGTTTATCTATTAATCATCTGCAAAAATAATTAGCTAAATAGCACTCTTAAATAAAAAAGGCAGCAATTCTCGTGAGCGCTAAAGTTTCTGTTTTTTACAGCAAGATCGCAAATACTTTCCCCAAGTCTTCCCAAAGGTTCTACTTGGCACAAACACTAATTAAAACATAAAAACTCAATCATAACAGAGGCTAGATAAATTATTTATTACTAAACAGGAACAAAAAGCAAGGGACAAAAATAAAATTGGGTTGCCTCCCAACAAGCGCTATCGTTTAACGCCCCTAGCTAGGCATGATGATTTCAATGATACTCACATAAAAGATAAGAATTGTAACATAAAGAGAGCATCATGAAGAATATGACTAACACATTTAAGTCTAACCCACTTCTTATGCATAGGGATTTTGTGACCAAACAATTTATGGGAACAAAAATCAACTTGCATAGGAAGGTAAAATAAGCAAATCTTCAAGATTTTCAACACATAGAGAGGAAACTTGATATTATTGCAATTCCTACAAGCATATGTTCCTCCCTCATAATAATTTTCAGTAGCATCATGAATGAATTCAACAATATAACTATCACATAAAGCATTCTTTTCATGATCCCCAAGCATATAAATTTTATTACTCTCCACATAAGCGAATTTCTTCTCATGAATAGTAGTGGGAGCAAACTCAACAAAATAACTATCATGTGAGGCATAATCCAATTGAAAACTAAAATCATGATGACAAGTTTCATGGTTATCATTATTCTTTATAGCATACATGTCATCACAATAATCATCATAGATAGCAACTTTGTTCTCATAATCAATTGGAACCTCTTCCGAAATAGTGGATTCATCACTAAATAAAGTCATGACCTCTCCAAATCCACTTTCATCAATATAATCATCATAAATAGGAGGCATGCTTTCATCATAATAAATTTTCTCATCAAAACTTGGGGGACAAAAATATCATCTTCATCAAACATAGCATCCCCAAGCTTGTGGCTTTGCATATCATTAGCATCATAGATATTCAAGGAATTTATACTAACAACGTTGCAATCATGCTCATCATACAAAGATTTAGTGCCTAACATTCTAATGCATTCTTCATTGTAACAATTTGGCACAATTATCGGAATCCTTATTTTCATGGAAGACATTAAAAAGATGAAGCATATGAGGTATCCTCAATTTCGTTTTTTTGTAGTTTTCTTTTATAGACTAAACTAGTGATAAAACAAGAAACAAAAAGATTTGATTGCAAGATCTAAAGATATACCTTCAAGCGCTAACGTCCCTGGCAACGTCGCCAGAAAAGAGCTTGATGTCTACTACACAACCTTCTTCTTGTAGACGTTGTTGGGCCTCCAAGTGCAGAGATTTGTAGGACAGTAGCAAATTTCCCTCAAGTGGATGACCTAAGGTTTATCAATCCGTGGGAGGCATAGGATGAAGATGGTCTCTCTTAAACAACCCTCAACCAAATAACAAAGAGTCTCTTGTGTCCCAAACACACCCAATACAATGGTAAATTGTATAGGTGCACTAGTTCGGCGAAGAGATGGTGATACAAGTGCAATATGGATAGCAGATAATGGTTTTTGTAATATGAAAAATATAAAAATAGCAAGGTAGCAAGTGGTAAAAGTGAGCACAAATGGTATTGCAATGCTAGGAAACAAGGCCTAGGGTACATACTTTCACTAGTGCAAGTCCTCTCAACAATAATAACATAATTGGATCATATAACTATCCCTCAACATGCAACAAAGAGTCACTCCAAAGTCACTAATAGCGGAGAACAAGCAAAGAGATTATGGTAGGGTACGAAACCACCTCAAAGTTATCCTTTCTGATCGATCTATTCAAGAGTCCGTAGTAAAATAACATGCAGTTATTCTTTCCGTTCGATCTATCATAGAGTTCGTACTAGAATAACACCTTAAGACACAAATCAACCAAAACCCTAATGTCACCTAGATACTCCAATGTGACCTCAAGTATCCGTGGGTATGATTATACGATATGCATCAAATAATCTCAGATTCATCTATTCAACCAACACAAAGAACTTCAAAGAGTGCCCCAAAGTTTCTACCAGAGAGTCAAGACGAAAACGTGTGCCAACCCCTATGCATAAGTTCACGAGGTCACGGAACTCGCAAGTTGATCACCAAAACATACATCAAGTGGATCATGTGATATCCCATTGTCACCACAGATAAGCACATGCAAGACATACATCAAGTGTTCTCAAATCCTTAAAGACTCAATCCGATAAGATAACTTCAAAGGGAAAACTCAATTCATCACAAGAGAGTAGAGGGGGAGAAACATCATAAGATCCAAATATAATAGCAAAGCTCGCGATACATCAAGATCGTATCACCTCAAGAACAAGAACACGAGAGAGAGAGATCAAACACATAGCTACTGGTACATACCCTCGGCCCCGAGGGACAACTACTCCCTCCTCGTCATGGAGAGCACCGAGATGATGAAGATGGCCACCAGAGAGGGATTCCCCCCTCCGGCAGGGTGCCGGAATGGGTCTAGATTGGTTTTCGGTGGCTACGGAGGCTTCTGGCGGCGGAACTCCCGATCTATTCTGCTCCTCGATGTTTTTAGGGTATATGGACATATATAGGCGAAAGAAGTCGGTCAGGGGAGCCACGAGGGGCCCATGAGGGTGGGTGCGTGCCTCCCTGCCTCGTGGCTTCCTCGAAGCTTCCCTGACATCTACTCCAAGTCTCCTGGGTTGCTCCCGTTCCAAAAATAACTCTCCCGAAGGTTTCATTCCGTTTGGACTCCATTTGATATTCCTTTTCTTCGAAACACTGAAATAGGCAATAAAACAACATTTTGGGCTGGGCCTCCGGTTAATAGGTTAGTCCCAAAAATAATATAGAAGTGTATAACAAAGCCCATAAACATCCAAAATGGGTAATATAATAGCATGGAACAATAAAAAATATAGATACGTTGGAGACGTATCAGCGGGGCCCACCCGCCAGCCTCACCACTCGCGCCCGAAGCGGTACGAGTGGAGACGTATTTCTCTTTTACGCCTTCGACGTCACCCCCAAGGAATTTATGTTTAATTCAAATTTATTCGGAAATTGACCTAAACTTTGACCAGGCATCATTTCTAAACCATAAGTCCAAATGATTTGATTCTTTTTGCATTGTCTTTGTTTTAGAAAGCTCTAGCAGCACACCAAAAGGTGGATTTTTCCTTGCTGTCTAGAATTTCTCGTGATTTTCAGAATGGGTTTTGATATTTGTTTTTGTGGTGATTAATTATTTTTAGAAGGAGAAGCTTGTCTTGAAGCAAACCAAGAGGGGTGTGATCCTCCCCTACACTAAGGCAAGCCACACCAGCATTTGGATGGTGTTATTTCAATATCTATGATTTTCTACTTCAATATGAGTCTTTACTTGCATTTAAAAATTGATAAATAAATTTTGTTAATTGCTAGTTACTTTACCATGTTTGATATGCTTGTTTTAGTTACTGGTAAATTTCATGAACTTGTTTGGTCAAGTAGAGTAAAATTTTGCATTAGTCATTTTGCTATGGTAGAAAATGATAGTTATTTTACTTAATTAGATTTTCATAAAAATGATGAGTTAATAAAAATATTGCTGGATAATAAAAATGAATTAGGACCAGTGAAGTTTTTGGATCCTGAATATTGCAAGTTAATTATGTAGATAAGTTTGATCCATATCCTTGTGTTGTTTGATTGCATGTCGATTAGTTGCGTGATTAAGTCACAATATCATTGATATTTATAAAAAGTTTTTGTCAAAGTTAAACTTGATTAAGTTCAACTTGAATATGATGTTGATCCCATCATGGTGCCACTGAATCGGGTTTTTATTCAGTGCGACCACATTTACCTTGTGGGAAGGTCTTGATTCGGTCCTTTGTTGTGCCTCTCACCAGTGCCTCCCGCGAGGGAAGGTTATGGGCGTGCATACCCTGGCCCGGTAAGCAGACATAACCTTGTGTGCTCGTTTTTGTTTTTGTGGTACCTTGTCCCCGTTTGGGACCATTTTGCCATGACGATGGCCGTTGGTGCCTTTGGTAGGCACGTGGCCACCCAAGACCTAGCCCTGAGAGGGAGTTGGTCGGAGTGGCCGGGAGAGTGCCATGACAAAGGGAGGGTTTCATCGGAACACTTTGGTCCACCCGAATGGGAGTGCGAGGCCAGGTGTTCCGTAGTGTGGGTAAAGTGCGCTACCTCTGCAGAGTGTATTTAATCTATCGATAGCCACGTCCTCGGTTATGGGCATAGCTCGGAAGTAAGTCACACCATGGATCAACTTTTATAAATAATCTTGCAAACTAAATGATTGTTGCGATGCTGTGTGTTTCATGAACTCTCGAGTTGTTCATGAGTGGTTGGTTTTTAGTTGTGACCCCGGTATGGTCACCGCTTGGTTACGAGGTAACCGTCTGGTAAGCGAGTCTGTGAGACTCGGTGCGTGTATTGGTTTCATTGCATGATTAGTAACTCTTTCTTTTGCATTAATTTGATTAATTGTCATGATATTGTCTGTCATCGTGCTTATGTTTGTTGTGAGCTTGCAAGTACATTTAATGTATTGACCTAGTGTCTCATGCCAGCTTTCAGGCAAGTCGATTCACATCGGAGAGCATCTTGCGTCTAGGCCGTGTCCACGTTGGTGTCCCTGTGCTATGGAGTTCCACTTCGTCGTTCTTCCGCTGCCGTGTAGTTCGTGTGATCGAGGCCCTTGTCATGTTCATTAAATAATGTACATACTCTTTAGCAGCACTATGAGTGTCGCTTGGCCTCGTATCTCGATGTAATATCAGACTTATGTAATCCGCTAGCATCAATAAAGCGGTTGTTTCTGTACTAAGTTGTTGTGCATTGCCAGAAGACTTGATCTCTGGGCTAGCAATGCAGGGTGAACCGGTTGCTCTGAGTCGGGTTGCCACAACACTTGGTATCAGAGCCACGCTGATTGTAGGGCATGCTAGACCGTTAGTGCGTTAGTGAAATGGTAGATAGCTTCGTCTGAGTGCCGGTAGTCATAGAAATTGGTTGCTGCATTGCATGCATGTTTATTTGTTGTTATTACTAACCGTATGATTTGTGAGTGTAGATGGCTCCAGTACCGATCTTGTACCATCCTGAGCCAGCCCCGTACACATCGCCGCACCTGTTTCAGAATGTGTGGGGACGACTCTATCCAGAGGGTGCTGATCCAGAGTATCGGGTGTATCGGGAGCATCTGGCCGGTGCATTGTATGAGTATTATGCTGGGGTCACTCTACACCACAGTTCCCCTTCCGGCGCTTACACTCTCTCTATTAAGGGTGGTCTTGCTTCTACACCATCTCAGGCGGTTCAGTTTGCTGCTATCGAGGCTCTTGTAGACTTGCACTACAACGAGGTTCGCATGCACACCCACCCATGTTTCTTCTACTACCCATCTCTGCACGAGAATGGGCGTATCCGCTTTCCTTTGATTAATCCGGTGTGTGATCGTCCCACTAGCCACCTTTCTTGCTATATCACTGCCAGTTATCTCCTGAACTACGAGTTAGCTCGGGAGCTTTCACGCGCTCGAACAGCTCTCGCTGCTGCTCGTACTAGGAACCCTCTTCCCACTGTCATCTACACTACTCCAGTTCCTCCCGCCTCCATTCCCCTGGTGACTTCACAGGGTACCATTAACCCTCTGATTGTGACCCCTCGCAGTGCTCCTGCTACGTGGGCTTCCCTTGTCGCTACTCCTGCCGCTCCTATGCTTAGATCCCATCCCGTGCCTACCCCTAAGGGAGAGCCCTCGAGGCAGCGCCGTCGCGTCTCTCTTAACCCGGAGGTCTCTACTATCAGTTCAGGATCTGGGTCCAGCTCAGGAGAGGAGCCCGCAGCAGCGCAGTCCGAGTAGTAGACCGCTAGAGTATCGCTTTCGTCGTGAGTATGATGTATGAGTGTAGTCGCATGTGTCATGATGTTTAGTTTCATGTATGAGGGTAGTAGACCCGTTGTGATGATTACTTCCATGTTGAGTCTGTATAATTATGTTGGAACTTTTTATTCGCTTTGGCTTTCTTTCGCTATTTTCTTCTGGGATTTGTCAATGGCTTTCCTCCCACGTTGGATTTTTCTCATAACGGTTGATATGTATTGGAAAAAAATAAATAATAGGATGACACGTGGAGGCAGCAGCAGTCAAGCTTGTGAGGATGTCCCTGTCCGTCGCTCCGCACGACAGGCAGGGCATTCCCCCGAGCCATACCAGCCACCTCCGTCTCCACTGCCACATCTGCCTTCCACTGAGCAAATCCTGCGAATGTTTGAATAAAGGAGGAGCAACGATCTGCTAGAAATATTGAGAAGTGTGCAAATTATGGTTGGGAAGAATGGAAACCAGAATGGCCATCACTCCAAGCTGTCGGATTTTCAACGAACCAAGCCTCCCAGCTTCAGCCAAGTTATTGATCCATTGGACGCCGATGATTGGTTAAGGACTATTGAGAGGAAACTGGAGATTGCTCGCACTCAAGAAGGAGACAAGGTTCCCTTCACAACGCATTATCTTGAAGGAGCTGTCGCTATATGGTGGGATAATGCTAAAGCAATATGGCCCGCGGACGAGGAAATTACTTGGGCTAAATTCAAGGATCATTTCTGCAAGTATCATATTCCCATCGGGATTATGAAAATCAAGCAGGGTGAATTCCTCGCCCTCACTCAAGGCAGCATGACAGTCAACGAGTATCTGAATAAGTTCAACCATTTGTCCCGCTATTCTCTCTACGATGTGGCCACAGAAGAATGGGAGATCGACAGATTTCTTGCAGGCCTGAATCAGCATCTCAGGTGCACCATCAGCATGTTTGATTTTCCGGACTTCCTGACTCTGGTGAACAAGGCCCTCATGGCAGAAAGGGAACACAAGCTCCTAGATGACAACAAGCCAGCTATTAATGACCACAAGCGCAAATTCGAGCCGAAGAAGGAGATGCAACCAGTGCAGAAGGCTTGTACTTGGCAATAGACTCAGGTGGAGTACAAACCCAACTGGCAGCAAAATGTCAACAAGACCACCGCTCAAGTCAAGAATATCGTGACCAGCCTGGTGCGCGAAGATTGCCAGCGCAACAACTCATGTTTCAGCTGTGGGAAAACAGGACATTACGCCAGGCAGTGCCCCAAGAACAACAAGCAAATAACTCCATTCCATCCGCAAGTCAACTACATGGAGCCGTATTCCTCCCCCGATATGATCCCAGGGCAAATCCATCATATCTCCGCGGATGAAGCCCAAGAGGACCCAGACGTCGTCATTGGTATGTTCCTTGTTAACGACATACCCGCCGTAATTTTATTTGACTCTGGGGCTTCCCACTCTTTTATCTCGCGGAGTTTTGCTGCCCAAAACAAATTTTCTTGCTCGATTTTGGAAAACACATGATGGTACAATCCCCAGGATCCCTGCTCAGAATCAATCTGGTCTGCCGCAATCTGGAAATTGATATCAAGGGCATCAAGTTTCCAACATCTCTGATAATCATCGATTCCAACAAACTGGATATTATTTTGGGCATGAATTGGTTAAGCCAATACCAAGCATGCATCAACTATGCGACCAGAGAAGTTACCATGACAAATACGGAAGGTCGTACCACAAGTTTTTATGCCCGCAAGGGCATACCCAAGAAGGATATGATGTTCACGGCCGTGGCAGAAGAGGTGGAGCTAATTCCAGTGGTCAATAAGTACCCAGATGTATTCCCAGAAGAATTACCAGGCATGCCACCTGACAGAGAACTGGAATTTGTAATTGATTTGGTGCCTGGAACCACACCAATACACAAGAAATATTATCGGATGCCTTCATCAGAATTGGTGGAATTAAAGAAACAGCTGGATGAGATGCTGTAGAAAGGATACATCCACCCCAGCTCTTCTCCATGGGGATCACCTGCGATATTCGTGGATAAAAAGGATGGCAGCCTACGAATGTGCGTAAACTACCGACAGCTGAATGACGTCACCATCAAAAACAAATATCCCCTGCCAAGGATTGGCGATCTGTTTGATCAACTCAACGGAGCCAAAGTATTCTCCAAAATTGATTTGAGGACAGGATATCATCAGCTCAAGATAAAGAAAGAGGATATTCCCAAGACCGCGTTCACCACTCGGTATGGTCTTTATGAGTATACCGTTATGTCCTTCGGCCTCACCAACGCCCCCGCCTTCTTCATGCATATGATGAACAAGGTGTTTATGGATTTCTTGGACAAATTTGTGGTGGTGTTCATTGATGACATCCTCGTTTACTCCAACAGCAAAGACGAGCACAAGGAACATCTCCGAGCAGTTTTGCAAAGGCTTCACGACCATCAGCTTTATGCCAAGTTCAGCAAATGTGAGTTCTGGCTCCAGCAAGTTGGATTCCTTGGGCATGCCCTCTCGGCAGAAGGAATCTCAATGGATCCAAGCAAGGTGAAAGATGTACTTGATTTGTCCGCACCCACGACAGTCTCAGAAATCCGGAGTTTCCTTGGACTAGCCGGATATTCTCACCGTTTTATTTAAGGATTCTCCAAGATTGCCAAGCCAATGACCGAGCTCCTCAAGAAGGATAAGAAGTTTGAATGGACTAAGGACTACGAGTGGAGTTTCAATGAGTTAAAAATCAGGCTGACGACAGCACCAGTATTGACTCTTCCAGACATCTACCGCAGTTTCGATGTCTACTGTGACGCCTCCAGAAAAGGTCTTGGATGCATACTCATGCAAGATGGCAAGGTTTTGGCTTATGCATCCCGACAACTGCGGCAACACGAAGGAAATTACCCCACTTATGATTTGGAATTGGCCGTGGTGGTGCACGCTTTGAAGATCTGGAGACACTACCTGATTGGAAAGAAGGGCTAGATATTTACCGACCACAAGAGTCTCAAGTATATATTCACCCAGCCTGATCTGAACCTTCGACAGCGAAGATGGCTCAAGTTGGTTAAGGACTACAACCTCAGCCGCAAACCAGCCAACCTTAATGCTCTCATGGATTCATTGCCTCTTGAGCTTTATGAAGAAATCACTCAGGTCAATTTGGTGATCACCGATGCCTGTCTTGCCAACATATTGGGAGTTTCCCCTACTCTCGAAGAAGAAATCCGTTGTGCTCAGGCAGATGACAAACTATTGAAAATATATGTCCAGAAGATGCACAAAGGGCATGCACGGGATTTCTCAAGGGATCAACGAGGTACACTAAGGTTCCGCGGAAGGATTTGCGTACGCAACCTTGAAGGTCTGAAGAAGAAGATTTTGGTAGAAGCACATGAAGCACCATACTCAATTCACCCAGGTGGTACCAAAATGTATAAACACCTTCATCAGGTATTCTGGTGGGATGGAATGAAGAAATACATCGCATACTTTGTGTCCTATTGCGATATATGCAACAAGGTAAAGGCGGAACACCAAAAACCCGTCGGACTCCTCCAACCTCTGCCAGTATCCCAATGGAAATGGGACGATATCTGCATGGATTTTATCACCGGATTACCAAGGTCTCATCGAGGAAACAACACAATATGGGTCATAGTGGACACCTCAACGAAGGTGGCACATTTCCTTCCCATCTGGACCACCTACCGTGCAAATCAACTTGCACAATTATATGTGTCACGAATTGTCAGCTTGCATGGAGTACCCAAGACCATCACCTCTGACAGGGGATCACTCTTCACTTCAGCATTTTGGTCTTGACTACATCAAGCCTTGGGGACTACTCTGAAGTACAGCACGGCTTATCATCCCCAGACAGATGGACAGACTGAGCGAGTAAATCAAATAGTTGAAGATATGCTCCGGGCATGTGCATTGGCCCAAGGAACCAAGTGGGAAGACTGTCTTCCTGATGTCTACTACACAACATTCTTCTTGTAAACGTTGTTGGGCCTCGAAGTGCAAAGGTTTGTAGGACAGTAGCAAATTTCCCTCAAGTGGATGACCTAAGGTTTATCAATCCGTAGGAGGCGTAGGATGAAGATGGACTCTCTCAAGCAACCCTGCAACCAAATAAAAAAGAGTCTCTTGTGTCCCCAACACACCCAATACAATGGTAAATTGTATAGGTGCACTAGTTCGGCGAAGAGATGGTGATACAAGTGGTATATGGGTGGTAGATAATAGTTTTTGTAATATGAAAATATAAAAACAGCAACGTAACTAATGGTAAAAGTGAGTGTAAACGGTATTGCAATGCTAGGAAACAAGGCCTAGGGTTCATACTTTCACTAGCGCAAGTTCTCTCAACAATAATAACATAATTGGATCATATAACTATCCCTCAACATGCAACAAAGAGTCACTCCAAAGTCACTAATAGCGGAGAACAAACGAAGAGATTATGGTAGGGTACGAAACCACCTCAAAGTTATTCTTTCCAATCAATCCGTTGGGCTATTCCTGTAAGTGTCACAAACAGCCCTAGAGTTCGTACTAGAATAACACCTTAAGACACAAATCAACCAAAACCCTAACGTCACCTAGATACTCCAATGTCACCTCAAGTATCTGTGGGTATGATTATACGATATGCGCCACACAATATCAGATTCATCTACTCAACCAACACACAGAACCTCAAAGAGTGCCCCAAAGTTTCTACCGGAGAATCACGATGAAAACGTGTGCCAACCCCTATGCATAGGTTCATGGGCGGAACCCGCAAGTTGATCACCAAAACATACATCAAGTGAATCACGTGATATCCCATTGTCACCACAGATACGCACGGCAAGACATACATCAAGTGTTCTCAAATCTTTAAAGACTCAATCCGATAAGATAACTTCAAAGGGGAAACTCAATCCATTACAAGAGAGTAGAGGGGGAGAAACATCATAAGATCCAACTATAATAGCAAAGCTCGCGATACATCAAGATCGTATCACCTCAAGAACATGAGAGAGAGAGAGAGATCAAACACATAGCTACTGGTACATACCCTCAACCCCGAGGGAGAACTACTCCCTCCTCGTCATGGAGAGCACCGGGATGATGAAGATGGCCACCGGAGAGGGATTGCCCCCTCCGACAAGGTGCCGGAACGGGTCTAGATTGGTTTTCGGTGGCTACGGAGGCTTCTGGCGGTGGAACTCCCGATCTATTGTGCTCCCCGATCATTTTAGGGTATATGGAGATATATATATAGGAGGAAGAAGTACGTCAGGGGAGCCACGAGGGGCCCACAAGGGTGGAGGGCGCCCCCCATGCCTCGTGGCTTCCTCGTTGCTTCCCTTACGTGGACTCCAAGTCTCCCAGGTTGCTTTCCTTTCAAAAATAAGTTCCGTGAAGTTTCAGGTCAATTGGACTCCGTTTCCTTTTCCTTTTCTGCGATACTCTAAAACAAGGGAAAAAAAGAAACTGGCACTGGCACTGTGCTCTGGGTTAATACACTACAAGAAATATGTCAACTTATGACCTTCTGTCAGTGACCCTCGAAGAATTGGTCATAAATTTATGACCATTTTAGACCAATTGGTCAAAAGCTGTTCAGGGGGCTCCAAACCCTAAACCATTGCGACCATTTTGGTCAGAAAGGTCGTAATTTCCTTACACGAAATGGTCACAAAGCAAATAGTGCTAGTCCGCTGCCTTATTTCTAGTTGTTAATGACCAATATAGATGGTCATAGCCTTGTAGATTTTGGTGGGTTGTGATGACTAGGCGCCATCTCATCAGTTTTGCCTATGTGTCATGTCCATGTGGCAGTTTTTGCCCTAGGTTGTGAAGCAACCTATATTTCTATCATTCCCAAAATTCCCAAAAAAATCTCATAAATTCTTTGGGGCATATCTTCATCAAATATGTAAAAATCCTTCCTTTCCTAGTTGAAAACTAATTCAACAATATCATTTTCCTATTCTGTTCACAACAACACTTTATGAAGGAAGTGCTATTTTTATATTCTTGATTGCCCTCGGAATTTTTGGGCACTCTTTCCTATCCAAATCATTACCGCATGACAAAATTCAGCTCCATTTGCCTAGCAAATCTTCCTCGGCAAATTTCCAAAGTTTTTGTCCACCTAGAAGCATTGTGAAGGAAGTACCTTTTTTATATCTCTAAATGACATGAAATTTATACAGTTCCTTCATATGCCCAAATTATCACCCTCCTCCAAATTGTAGCTCAGTCAAATCATCTATGTGAGCCCAGGTTCAATTTATATTTTATGGCCAAATTGGCACATTGCAAAGCAAGTGTTATATAGACCCCTCCTATTACCCTCAAACTTTTTGGACACTCTTCCATACCCAAATCATTGCCACATGATAATATTCAGCTCAATTTTCCTAGTAAATCTTTCTCAGGAAATTTCCAAAGTTTCTACCTCGAGAGAAGCTTTGTGAAGTAAGTACTAGCTAGGCTTACCCAAATGATCTGAAAATTTACCAGCGCATGACCATACCTATGTAACTTACCTACACCAATTTTGTCCATAGAAGAGCATTGTGAAGGAAGTACTACTTTGGCATGTCAAAATGATATCAATTTTCTACAATGCTTTCCTATGCCCAAATAACCATCCTCCACCAAATTTCAGCTCAATCCATTCATTATTTTGAGCCCAGCTTCAACATTCATATTTTTGTCCAGTGTGGTACTTTGCAAAGAAAGTACCACCTAGGCTCCTCCTTTTGAGGTGAAAATTTGTGAATACATTCTCCTTAGTAGATGATCATCCTCGGCCAAAACTCACGCCCATTGGCCATGTGCATTTCCCGTACCGCAAATCAAACACTTGGCTGCTTATTCATGTTTGAGCATCGATCGGTCTCCTCGTGAGAATATTATGTTGTGATTTTATTCCTAGCACCTAACTGGGGAGTGCCCAACCCACTAGACATGCCTAGGCCGCACATAACACATGGCAACGCCACGGTCATGCGGTGACCACGCGGCGGGCATGCGAGCTTACGCGCTCTAGAGTTGGGGCCCTCGGCCACCGTCCAAACCTCGATGTCTCGCCATCAAACCATGTATTTCTGATTAAATAGATACTTATTTACCTAGAAATGATTTTTGGAAAAAATAAAGAGCAAACTATGAGGCAGCTGCAGTTCAAATTTGACCCGCTTCCAGCTAAATCGACGGGAATTTGTCTTTTTGACCAGAGGTGGATCAAAAATTTTGACACCCAACCATTTTGTTAATTGTGCATTAAATATGGCCTAGTATTTTATAAAATTGATTAGGTCCAATTTTGCAACAAATATATGGTAGGTCCTTCACAAAAAAAACTCATTTCAGGCACTCAAAAAATGGAAAATGGTTTTTTCGTCCCAAAAAATGAAAACTTCCTTAGGCAACATTGTTTGCCATTCCAATATGCACCCTTGTGCACAATATGAGATCATTTGAACAAACTATGCCATGAATGTGGCCATAAGATTGATCATTTGGCTTGAAAGCCATGAATCTTCACACTTGATAGCTCATTTCTGAGAACACTTTTTTAAAATAATTACCGTATTACAAGTTTATTATTTTTCCTGGAAACTTGGTCACATATAATGACACAATGCGAAGGTTTTCCAATTTTTTGATTTTTTTTGAATTTTTTATGCCCGTTTCAAAATGCGGTCAAAACGGCGAGCTTGACCGTTCCTAGCTAGTGGTTGAATCTTGGAAAACTTTTGATGTTTCTCTAATTAAATAGATACTTATGTACCTAGAAATGATTTTTGGAAAAAATAAATAGCAAACTATGAGGCAGCTGCAGTTCAAATTTGACCCGCTTCGAACTGAATCGGCGGGAATTTGTCTTTTTCACCAGAGGTGGATCAAAACTTTTGGCACCCAACCATTTTGTCAATTGTGCATTAAATATGGTATAGTATTTTATAAAAATGATTTGGTACAATTTTGCAACAAATATATGGTGGGTCCTTCACAAAAAAACCTCATTTCGGGCACTCGAAAAATGGAAAATGAATTTTCCGTGCAAAGAAAATGAAAACTCCCTTTGGCAACATTGTTTGGAATTCCAAGATGCACCCTTGTGCACAATATGAGATCATTTGAACAAACTATGCCATGAATGTGACCATAAGATTGATCATTTGGCTTGGAAGCCATTGATCTCCACACGTGATAGATCGTTTCTGAGAACACTTTTTTAAATAATCGCCGTATTACAAGTTTGTTATTTTTTCTGGAAACTTGGCCACATATAATGACACAATGCGAAGGTTTCCCAATTTTTTGATTTTTTTTGAATTTTTTATGCCCGTTTCAAAATGCGGTCAAAACGGCGGGAATGACCGTTCCTAGCTAGTGGTTGAGTCTTGGAATTTTTTTGGTGTTTCTCTTATTAAACATATACTTATGTACCTATAAATGATTTATGGAAAAAATTCTGGAAACTTGGCCACATATAATGACACAATGCGAAGGTTTCCCAATTTTTTGATTTTTTTTGAATTTTTTATGCCCGTTTCAAAATGCGGTCAAAACGGCGGGAATGACCGTTCCTAGCTAGTGGTTGAGTCTTGGAATTTTTTTGGTGTTTCTCTTATTAAACATATACTTATGTACCTATAAATGATTTATGGAAAAAATAAATAATAAACTATGAGGCACCTGCAGTTCAAATTTGACCCGCTTCCAACTGAATCGGCGGAAATTTGTCTTTTTCACGAGAGGTGGATCAAAACTTTTTACACCCAACCATTTTGTCAATTGTGCATTAAATATGTCCTAGTATTTTATAAAAATGATTTGGTCCAATTTTGCAACAATTATTTTGGAGGTCCTTCACAAAAAAACCTCCTTTTGGGCACTCGAAAAATGGAAAATGGTTTTTTCGTCCAAAGAAAATGAAAACTTCCTTAGGCAACATTGTTTTCCATTCCAATATGCACCCTTGTGCACAATATGAGATCATTTGAACAAACTATGCCATGAATGTGGCCATAAGATTGATCATTTGGCTTGGAAGCCATTGATCTCCACACGTGATAGCTTGTTTCTGAGAACACTTTTTTAAAATAATTGCCGTATTACAAGTTTGTTATTTTTCCTGGGAACTTGGCCACATATAATGACACAATGCGAAGGTTTCCCAATTTTTTGATTTTTTTTGAATTTTTTATGCCCATTCAAAATGCGGTCAAAACGGCGGGAATGACCGTTCCTAGCTAGTGGTTGAATCTTGGAATTTTTTTGGTGTTTCTCTGATTAAATAGATACTTCTGTACCTAGAAATGATTATTGGAAAAAATAAATAGCAAACTACAAGGCAGCTACAGTTCAAATTTGACCCGCTTCCAGCTGAATTGGCGGAAATTTGTCTTTTTTACGAGAGGTGGATCAAAACTTTTTACACCCAGCCATTTGGTCAATTGTGCATTAAATATGGCCTAGTATTTTACAAAAATGATTTGTTCCAATTTTGCAACAATTATTTGGTAGGTTCTTCACAAAAAAACCATTTTTGCCACAAGAAAAATGATTAAAAATATATAGAAAGATAAAAAATGCATGGAAATCGGTGATCATCCATAAAATGGGGTCTAACTTGAGTGAAAATTTTGGTTGTGGCATTTTGCAAATATTTTGATAGTTGCTTCACAAAATTCCCCTAGTTTTAGTACTAACAAACTATTTTAAATCACAAAATTTCTGAACCAATCAGGGCTCTTCTCACGGATCACCCCACTATAGTCAATCTGAACCATCCGCATCCGAAGGATCCAACGTCTATCATTCACCTCTCAGGTCATAGCGACCCAACCCAAACCCTAGCAGCAACCCAATCCCCCTCTCCCCCTCTCCCGCCGCCGCCTGTCTCTCCCCCTCTCCCCGATCCAGATCTCTCCGTCGCCGCCCAAACCCAATCCCCAACCCAATCTCCTGAGTGCAGTGCCGCGCCCCTGCTTTGTCCCTCTGCATCGCCCGCATCACCCGCCACCATGGCCTCCTGCGTCGCCGGATCAGGGTGCCACCACCGTGCGGGCCCCGACCCCGCACCCCACGGCGGCCGGAGACGATGGCGGGGAAGGGCTCGGTCCCATGACGAATCCTCCTCCCTCCATGCCCGCACGTCTTGACCCCATCGACCCAACGCCCAGGCCCAGCACGCGCTACTGCCATGGACTCCACCGCAGGGACGGATCTGGGGAAGATCGTGAGCGTGTTCTACCAGGCCGAGGACGGGGAGCACATCCGCCGCCTCCTCGCGCTGCTCGCCACCTCCCTCACCGTGCTCGACGCCATGCAAGGTCCGCCTCTCTCTCCTCCTCCTAGTCTCTCTCTGTTGCTTGGTTTGATTTTGCTGATGCGGTTTTCTTCCTCCCCTCCCTAATGCATGCGCGCAGGTGCACAGCCAAGTAGGAGACCACGACGACGACGACGACGATGCGGCCGTGCGGTCGGTGCCCTCTGAAGCCGCTCGCCCGGGCCGTGCCGTGCCGGAGGAGGGGTCCAGATCCTGGCCTCACCAAGATCAATCGTCGCTAGAACTCGGGGGGACAAGATGGACGTGCCTCTGCTGGTCCCCGAGCTCCCTCCTCTCGATTCTTCCTTGTGCTACTCAGGGCCGCTCAGTCCGACTCTGCGGACGTAGGTGAGCCACTACCTTCCCCTCTGGTTTCTCCAGTGCTCTTTCTGTCCATGTCCGGCCATCGAGCCCTGTTCTTTGTGTTATGTCAAGCTTCTGTTCGACAGAATGCCTGCAAGCTGCTGCTAATCACTTGCACTTGCTAGTTGCTGCTAGTGGTCTCATGTTCTTGAAAACTAACAAGAGTGGTCTTACTGAAAACTGACAATCTCAAGTCCAAATTTGATTGGGTGCTCTACCAGCCATTGTTCCTCTTTCTGGTCTAGTACAGACACTACAAACCTGCTATTTCTTCAGTACTACTGACGTAATAGCAGCTCTCCCTTGAAAAAATGTTCAGAGCAGAAGCATTCCTAGAGCGAAAACTTGAATAGCTTTTTGTGTCTGGATCAGTAAGCATAATCATGGGCTTATATTCGTGTGTAGCTTGATCAGTTATCAAATTGTGTACATTCTCACATGTGAAGCATGTACCATTTGCTAGTACTACGTAGTTGCTAGCGATGGCTAGCCTGTGTCTGGTCTTTTTGACTGGATCACATCAATATGCTCCGGTCCAATGCGCCCAGCTATAGCCTCATTTTTAAATACGTTATTTTTATTTTCCAGCATTTGTTTTTTAGCTACTGCGGCATTTCTTGAAATGATTTTTATTCTAAGCATTTTTGTCATACTCAATAAGCTAGTTCCTGAATCAAATTTGTTAATGAAATGTTTTTGTAGCATGCTATAGTTAATTAGTTGGTAAGTCTGATGTCCATTCGCCTGATTCCGTCGCCTGATTCCAGACGCCTCCTCTGTTTTTTGCAGGTCTGGCAGCACCGCCGCGTCGACGAAGAAGGTGGTGACCGCGGCGGCGAGCGGCGCGAGTTGGTGGCTGCGGGACTCGACGGCACGGCTCATATATGTGCTTTCGACTAATCCAGCTTTTGGTCTAGCTGGGCATTACTTTCGGTTAATTAGCTTTCGGCTCATATATGTGCTCTCTATGATACTGATGGTTCCCTAGCTAATAATATGATGATTTAATCCCCTAAGCATTGATGCATCCCCTATCACCATGGCTGTTGTTTGCTGTCAAGATTTGCTTAGCCTGAATACATGGTTATGTTTTTGTGTACTACTATCATGTTGTCTCTGTTGGATGGACAGCATCCCAGTACAAGTACTTGCTAGGTTTTACCTGTTCATGCAAATCTTGTTGTGTGTTGCAAGTCGTTTTAGTACTACCTAATTAAGTCATCTACTGTCATGTGCCTGCGCAATGTTTCCTCCTTATATCACCTTTAATCCAAGGCAAAATCTGGACCAACGAGTACCTATTGCACTAATGGGTGATTAGTACGTTGACAGAGATATTTGGAAATAGGAATTCTAAAGCGCATACTATTCAGAGCAGAACGGTAATTTCCTTAATGAAGTAGGTGACTGTAATTTGTATAATAACCACACAGGCAACTTTAATTAATGTTTCCACTTTTCTTTGATGAAATGGTTTAGTTTTGATTAATAACTCATTGGATTTTAAATATGGTAGTAAGAAGTTGCAACAGCGCTATGTGGCGTTTGCACAAATTCCTTGATTTTCTAGCATAGCAGGTGCTGGGACTTGTCAAACAAGAGCTTAGTTTCCATAGAAGTATACTCAGTTATATGAGATACTTGGTTGGCATAGTAAACCAAACCATGTTACTGATAATTTTTTTGTTCTTTCTCAGGACTGCTCCCGTGTGGTAGCCTCCTTGAGACTTGGCACTTAGCAGCATAATCTAATTAATTATACTGATTTTTTTGTTCTTCCAGAATCTTGGCACTTTGCTTGTCTATGGATCATCTTCCACTTGAGAGCTGGTAGGAGGTCATTATTCCGTTGCTGCCTCATCACTTACCTCCAGTTCTGAATTTGTGTGATAAATGCTTTTGAATTCCAATGACAAGTGCTACTGAAAATTTTCTGTTCTTGTTCCTTTAATATGCATGTTCATGAATAATCGCTTCAGTTATTTGTTCTTCTGAAAACTTCAGTATGCAAGTACCTATTCCTGGTACAGCAAGTATCAGTTCTTGAGCATTTGCACAGTTTTCATTATTTGTTCTTCTGAAAATTTGCTCTAGTGTGAATCATAGTAGTATGCACTAGCAGTAATCTGTCAATGTTTGATTCAAGCTTACTCTCGTTATAATGTATTGTGTAGTTGTTGTTTCAAACTGTTTTGCTACAAGTACCATAATTTGCATTGAAGATATTGTATTCTGTTGCTGTATCATTCTTTAGTAAAACCATAGCATGATGCTCACATGAGATATCCACATGTTTCTGTGTTGTTTCTTTCCAGCATGATGCTCTTGTTATAATGTATTCTGTTGCTGTTTTGCTACAAGCTGTGTGTTGATTTGATAACAGGAGTTTCCTTGTCCTGGTCCTATACTGCATTTTGACTCCTATGTTTCTATGCGCGTGTGTTTAATTGATGTTGTTTCAACTTTGAACTGCTTCTGCATATGGCCTATACTGCAATTGAGATTTAAATTTGTGGTTGTTCCTCTTTTACAGATGCTCAAGTGTGAAGTGTGAAGCAAGTGTGAAGCCGTGAAGTGTGAAGCCGTCAAGTTCTACTTAGTGAAGAGTAGCATATTGTTAGCATATATGTGTTGTAAAGATTGTAATAGATTTATTTAGTGGTATATTTGATGAAATTTATGTGTTCTTTTTTATTATGCATGTGATCTGAAAACTTGTGAAATGGAAACTTGACCAATGGGTCCACTTATGAAAATAATCTGTCAAATTTGTACATTTCTGATATGTGGGACCAATTTGAGAGATGATCATGACAAGTGGGACCCATCTGACTAGTGGGACCAACTTGAATATATAATGGCTGAAAATAGAAAAGCAATAAATAATAAAAGGCCACGGGCCAACAATAAAAAAGGCTACAATGTTGGGCTTGGCCCATGAAGCCGACCAGAATTAACAAGGAAAAAAAATCCTAAAAGGCTGAATTAATGGCCTCGGCCCATGTAGAAAACCGAATTGGACCGGGCTGAATCTTGTGCCACATCAGCTTGCCACACTGGATGCCTACGTGGCCTGGGGAGGTTGCTAGTGACCAAAACGCCACAGTAGACATTGGTCATAAACGTCTACGACCTTCTCACAGAGAAGGTCGCTATAGTCAGTTTACGACCGCCAGCTTTTGACCTTCTGTTTTTGGTCACAAAAAGGTCGTAAATGGAAATTTGTGACCTTTCAGTGACCAATAGTCAAGGTCACAAGTTGACATATTTCTTGTAGTGATAGGTTAGTCCCAAAAATCATATAAAATAGCATATAAATGCATATGAAACATCCAAGGTTGATAATATAATAGCATGGAACAATCAAAAATTATAGGTACGTTGGAGACGTATCAGCATCCCCAAGCTTAATTCCTGCTCATCCTCGAGTAGGTAAATGATAAAAACAGAATTTTTGATTTGGAATGCTACCTAACATATTTATCCATGTAGTTCTCTTTATAGTGGCAAGAATATTTAGATCCATAAGATTCAAGACAAAAGTTTAATATTGACATAAAAATAATAATACTTCAAGTATACTAACCAAGCAATCATGTCTTCTCAAAATAACATGGCCAAAGAAAGCTATCCCTACAAAATCATATAGTCTGGCTATGCTCCATCTTCACCACACAACGTATTTAAATCATGCACAACCCCGATGACAAGCCAAGCACTTGTTTCATACTTTGGTGTTCTCAAACTTTTTCAATCTTCACGCAATACATGAGCGTGAGCCATGGATATATCACTATAGGTGGAATAGAATGGTGGTTGTGGGGAAGACAAAAAGGAGAAGATAGTCTCACATCAACTAGGCGTATCAATGGGCTATGGAGATGCCCATCAATAGATATCAATGTGAGTGAGTAGGGATTGCCATGCAACAGATGCACTAGAGCTATAAGTGTATGAAAGCTCAACAAAAGAAATTAGTGGGTGTGCATCCAACTCGCTTGCTCACAAAGACCTAGGGCATTTTGAGGAAGCCCATCATTGGAATATACAAGCCAAGTTCTATAATGAAAAATTCCCACTAGTATATGAGAGTTATAACATAAGAGACTCTCTATCATGAAGATCATGGTGCTACTTTGAAGCACAAGTGTGGTAAAAGGATAGTAGCATTGCCCCTTCTCTCTTTTTCTCTCATTTTTTTATTTTTTTATTTGGGCATTTTCTCTTTTTTTATGGCCTCTTTTTTTCTCTTTTTTTTGTTTTTTTTTTCCGGAGTCTAATCCCAACTTATGGGGGAATCAGAGTCTCCATCATCCTTTTCTCACTGGGACAATGCTCTAATAATGATGATGATCGCACTTTTATTTACTTACAACTCGATACTTAGAACAAGATATGACTCTATATGAATGCTTCCGGCGGTGTACCGGGATGTGCAATGACTCATGAGTGACATGTATGAAAGAATTATGAATGGTGGCTTTGCCACAAATATGATGTCAACTACATGATCATGCAAAGAAATATGACAATGATGGAGCGTGTCATAATAAACGAAACGGTGGAAAGTTGCATGGCAATATATCTCGGAATGGCTATGGAAATGCCATGATAGGTACGTATGGTGGCTGTTTTGAGGAAGGTATATGGTGGGTTTATGATACCGGCGAAAGGTGCGCGGTACTAGAGAGGCTAGCAATGGTGGAAGGGTGAGAGTGTGTATAATCCATGGACTCAACATTAGTCATAAAGAACTCACATACTTATTGCAAAAATCTATTAGTTATCGAAACAAAGTATTACACGCATGCTCCTAGGGGGACATATTGGTAGGAAAGGACCATTTCTTGCCCCCGATCACCACTCATAAGGAAGACAATCAATAAATAAATCATGCTCCGACTTCGTCACATAACGGTTCACCATACGTGCATGCTATGGGAATCACAAACTTCAACACAAGTATTTCTCAAATTCACAACTACTCAACTTGTTGGGGAAAGTAGTAATTTCAAAAACTTTCGTACACACACGCAAGATCATGGTGATGCATAGCAATGAGAGGGGAGAGTGTGATCTACGTACCCTTGTAGACCGACAGCGGAAGCGTTAGCACAATGCAGTTGATGTAGTCGTACGTCTTCACGGCCCGACCGATCAAGCACCGAAACTATGGCACCACCGAGTTTTAGCACACGTTCAGCTCAATGACGATCCCCGGACTCCGATCCAGCAAAGCGTCAGGGGGGAGTTCCGTCAGCACGACGGCGTGGTGATGATCTTGATGTTCTACCGTCGCAGGGCTTCGCCTAAGCACCGCTACAATATTATCGAGGATTATGGTGGAAGGGGGCACCGCACACGGCTAAGAAAACGATCACGTGGATCAACTTGTGTGTCTAGGGGTGCCCCCTTCCCCCGTATATAAAGGAGCAAGGGGAGGAGGACGGCCGGCCCTATAGGCGCGCCAAGGAGGAGTCCTCCTCCTAGTAGGAGTAGGACTCCTACTAGGAGGGGGAAGGAAGTGGGGAGGGAGAAGGAAAGGGGGGCGCCGCCCCCCCTCTCCTAGTCCAATTCGGACCAGGGGGGAGGAGGCGCGCGGACCACCCTGGCTGCCCCTCTCTCTCTCCACTAAAGCCCATATGGCCCATTACTTCTCCCGGGAGGGTTCCGGTAACCCTCCGGCTCTCCAGTTTTCTCCGAAATCACCCGGAACACTTCCGGTGTCCGAATATAGCCGTCCAATATATCAATCTTTAGGTCTCGGCCATTTCGAGACTCCTCGTTATGTCCGTGATCACATCCGAGACTCCAAACTAACTTCGGTACATCAAAACTCATAAACTCATAATATAACTGTCATCGAAACCTTAAGCGTGCGGACCCTACGGGTTCGAGAACAATGTAGATATGACCAAGACTCGTCTCCGGTCAATAACCAACAGCGGAACCTGGATGCTCCTATTGGCTCCTACATATTCTACGAAGATCTTTATCGGTCAGACCGCATAACAACATACGTTGTCCGAATACGCTAACCCAACATTTACCTTTGGAGACACCTGTAGAGCTCCTTTATAATCACCCAGTTACGTTGTGACGTTTGGTAGCACACAAAGTGTTCCTCCAGCAAACGGGAGTTGCATAATCTCATAGTCATAGGAACATGTATAAGTCATGAAGAATGCAATAGCAATACACTAAACGATCGGGTGCTAAGCTAATGGAATGGGTCATGTCAATCACATCATTCTCCTAATAATGTGATCCCGTTAATCAAATGACAACACATGTCTTATGGTTAGGAAACATAACCATCTTTGATTAATGAGCTAGTCAAGTAGAGGCATACTAGTGACGTTTAGTTTGTCTATGTATTCACACAAGTATTATGTTTCCGGATAATACAATTCTAGCATGAATAATAAACATTTATCATGATATAAGGAAATAAAATAATAACATTATTATTGTCTTTAGGGCATATTTCCTTCAGTCTCCCACTTGCACTAGAGTCAATAATCTAGATTACACAGTAATAATTCTAACACCCATGGAGCTTTGGTGCTGATCATGTTTTGCTCGTGGAAGAGGCTTAGTCAATGGGTCTGCAACATTCAGATCCGTATGTATCTTGCAAATCTCTATGTCTCCCACCTGGACTAGATCCCGGATGGAATTGAAGCGTCTCTTGATGTGCTTGGTTCTCTTGTGAAATCTGGATTCCTTTGCCAAGGCAATTGCACCAGTATTGTCAAAAAAGATTTTCATTGGACCCGATGCACTAGGTATGACACCTAGATCGGATATGAATTCCTTCATCCAGACTCCTTCGTTTGCTGCTTCCGAAGCAGCTATGTACTCCGCTTCACATGTAGATCCTGGCACAACGCTTTGTTTAGAACTGCACCAACTGACAGCTCCACCGTTTAATGTAAACACGTATCCGGTTTGCGATTTAGAATCATCCGGATCAGTGTCAAAGCTTGCATCAACGTAACCATTTACGATGAGCTCTTTGTCACCTCCATATATGAGAAACATATCCTTAGTCCTTTTCAGGTATTTCAGGATGTTCTTGACCGCTGTCCAGTGATCCACTCCTGGATTACTTTGTTACCTCCCTGCTAGACTTATAGCAAGACACTCATCAGGTCTGGTACACAGCATTGCATACATGATAGAGCCTATGGCTGAAGTATAGGGAACATCTTTCATTTTCTCTCTATCTTCTGCATTGGTCGGGCATTGAGTCTTACTCAATTTCACACCTTGTAACACAGGCAAGAATCCTTTCTTTGCTTGATCCATTTTGAACTTTTTCAAAACTTTGTCAAGCTATGTGCTTTGTGAAAGTCCAATTAAGCGTCTTGATCTGTCTCTATAGATCTTAATGCCCAATATGTAAGCAGCTTCACCAAGGTATTTCATTGAAAAACTCTTATTCAAGTATCCCTTTATGCTATCCAGAAATTCTATATCATTTCCGATTAGTAATATGTCATCTACATATAATATCAGAAATGCTACAGAGCTCCCACTCACTTTCTTGTAAATACAGGCTTCTCCAAAAGTCTGTACAAAACCAAATGCTTTGATCACACTATCAAAGCGTTTATTCCAACTCCGAGAGGCTTGCACCAGTCCATAAATGGATCGCTGGAGCTTGCACACTTTGTTAGATCCCTTTGGATCGACAAAACCTTCCGGCTGCATCATATACAACTCTTCTTCCAGAAATCCATTCAGGAATGTAGTTTTGACATCCATCTGCCAAATTTCATAATCATAAAATGCGGCAATTGCTAACATGAGTCGGACAGACTTAAGCATCGCTACGGGTGAGAAGGTCTCATCGTAGTCAATCCCTTGAACTTGTCAAAAACCTTTTGCGACAAGTCGAGCTTTGTAGACAGTAACATTACCGTCAGCGTCAGTCTTCTTCTTAAAGATCCATTTATTCTCAATTGCTTGCCGATCATTGGGCAAGTCAACCAAAGTCCATACTTTGTTCTCATACATGGATCCCATCTCAGATTTCATGGCTTCAAGCCATTTTGCAGAATCTGGGCTCACCATCGCTTCTCCATAGTTCGTAGGTTCATCATGATCTAGTAGCATGACTTCCAGAACAGGATTATCGTACCACTCTGGTGCGGATCTTACTCTGGTTGATCTACGAGGTTCAGTAGTATCTTGTTCTGAAGTTTCATGATCATCATCATTAGCTTCCTCACTAATTGGTGTAGGTGTCACAGAAACTGGTTTCTATGATGTACTACTTTCCAATAAGGGAGCAGGTACAGTTACCTCATCAAGTTCTACTTTCCTCCCACTCACTTCTTTCGAGAGAAACTCCTTCTCTAGAAAGGATCCATTCTTAGCAACAAATGTCTTGCCTTCGGATCTGTGATAGAAGGTGTATCCAATAGTTTCCTTTGCATATCCTATGAAGACACATTTCTCCGATTTGGGTTCGAGCTTATCAGGTTGAAGCTTTTTCACATAAGCATCGCAACCCCGAACTTTCAGAAACGACAACTTTGGTTTCTTGCCAAACCACAGTTCATAAGGCATCGTCTCAATGGATTTTGATGGTGCCCTATTTAACGTGAATGCGGCCGTCTCTAGAGCATAACCCCCAAAAAATAGCGGTAAATCAGTAAGAGACATCATAGATCGCACCATATCAAGTAAAGTACGATTACGACGTTCGGACACACCATTACGTTGTGGTGTTCTGGGTGGCGTGAGTTGCGAAACTATTCCGCATTGTTTCAAATGTACACCAAACTCGTAACTCAAATATTCTCCTCCACGATCAGATCGTAGGAATTTTATTTTCTTGTTACGATGATTTTCAACTTCACTCTGAAATTCTTTGAACTTTTCAAATGTTTCAGACTTATGTTTCATTAAGTAGATATACCCATATCTGCTTAAGTCATCTGTGAAGGTGAGAAAATAACGATATCCGCCACGAACCTCAACATTCATCGGACCACATACATCTGTATGTATGATTTCCAACAAATCTGTTGCTCTCTCCATAGTACCGGAGAACGGTGTTTTTGTCATCTTACCCATAAGGCATGGTTCGCAAGTACGAAGCGATTCATAATCAAGTGGTTCCAAAAGTCCATCAGTATGGAGTTTCTTCATGCGCTTTACACCGATATGACCCAAATGGCAGTGCCACAAATAAGTTGCACTATCATTATCAACTCTGCATCTTTTGGCTTCAACATTATGAATATGTGTGTCACTACTATCGAGATTTAATAAGAATAGACCACTCTTTAAGGGTGCATCACCATAAAAGATATTACTCATATAAATAGAACAACCATTATTCTATGATTTAAATGAATAACCGTCTCGCATCAAACAAGATCCAGATATAATGTTCATGCTTAACGCTGGCACCAAATAACAATTATTTAGGTCTAATACTAATCCCGAAGGTAGATGTAGAGGTAGCGTGCTGACCGCGATCACATCGACTTTGGAACCATTTCCCACGCGCATCGTCACCTCGTCCTTAGCCAATCTTCGCGTAATCCGTAGTCCCTGTTTCGAGTTGCAAATATTAGCAACAGAACCAGTATCAAATACCCAGGTGCTACTGCGAGCATTAGTAAGGTACACATCAATAACTTGTATATCACATATACCTTTGTTCACCTTGCCATCCTTCTTATCTGCCAAATACTTCGAGCAGTTCCGCTTCCAGTGACCAGTCTGCTTGCAGTAGAAGCACTCAATTTCAGGCTTAGGTCCAGGTTTGGGTTTCTTCTCTTTAGTAGCAACTTGCTTGCTGTTCTTTTTGAAGTTCCCCTTCTTCTTCCCTTTGCCCTTTTTCTTGAAACTAGTGGTCTTGTTGACCATCAACACTTGATGCTCCTTCTTGATTTCTACCTCCGCAGCTTTCAGCATTGCGAAGAGCTTGGGAATAGTCTTATTCATCCCTTGCATATTATAGTTCATCACGAAGCTCTTGTAGCTTGGTGGTAGTGATTGGAGAATTCTGTCAATGACGCAATCATATGGAAGATTAACTCCCAATTGAATCAAGTGATTATTATACCCAGACATTTTGAGTATATGCTCACTGACAAAACTGTTCTCCTCCATCTTGCAGCTATAGAACTTATTGGAGACTTCATATCTCTCAATCTAGGCATTTGCTTGAAATATTAACTTCAACTCCTGGAACATCTCATATGCTCCATGACGTTCAAAACGTCGTTGAAGTCCCGATTCCAAGCCGTAAAGCATGGCACACTGAACTATCGAGTAGTCATCAGCTTTGCTCTGCCAGACGTTCATAACATCTGGTGTTGCTCCAGCAGCAGACCTGGCACCCAGCGGTGTTTCCAGGACGTAATTCTTCTGTGCAGCAATGAGGATAATCCTCAAGTTACGGACCCAGTCCGTGTAATTGCTACCATCATCTTTCAACTTTGCTTTCTCAAGGAACGCATTAAAATTCAACGGAACGACAGCACGGGCCATCTATCTACAATCAAACATAAACAAGCAAGATACTATCAGGTACTAAGTTCATGATAAATTTAGGTTCAATTAATCATATTACTAAAGAACTCCCACTTAGATAGACATCCCTCTAATACTCTAAGTGATTACGTGATCCAAATCAACTAAACCATGTCCGATCAACACGTGAGATGGAGTAGTTTCATTGGTGAACATCACTATGTTGATCATATCTACTATATGATTCACGCTCGACCTTTCGGTCTCCGTGTTTCGAGGCCATATCTGTATATGCTTGGCTTGTCAAGTATAACCTGAGTATTCCGCGTGTGCAACTGTTTTGCACCCGTTGTATTTGAACGTAGAGCCTATCACACCCGATCATCACGTGGTGTCTCAGCACGAGGAACTTTCGCAACGGTGCATACTCAGGGAGAACACTTCTTGATAATTAGTGATAGATCATCTTAAAATGCTACTGTCAATCAAAGCAAGATAAGGTGCATAAAAGATAAACATCACATGCAATCAATATAAGTGATATGATATGGCCATCATCATCTTGTGCTTGTGATCTTCATCTTCGAAGCACCGTCGTGATCACCATCGTCACCGGCGCGACACCTTGATCACCATCGTAGCATCGTTGTCGTCTCGCCAATCTTATGCTTCCATGACTATCGCTACCGCTTAGTGATAAAGTAAAGCATTACAGCGCAATTGCATTGCATACAATAAAGCGACAACCATATGGCTCCTGCCAGTTGCCGATAACTTGGTTACAAAACATGATCATCTCATACAATAAAATTTTAGCATCATGTCTTGACCATATCACATCACAACATGCCCTGCAAAAACAAGTTAGACGTCCTCTACTTTGTTGTTGCAAGTTTTACGAGGCTGCTACGGACTTAAGCAAGAACCAATCTTACCTACGCATCAAAACCACAACGATAGTTTGTCAAGTTGGTGCTGTTTTAACCTTCGCAAGGACCGGGCGTAGCCACACTCGGTTGAACTAAAGTTGGAGAAACTGTCACCCACTAGCCACCTTTGTGCAAAGCACGTCGGGAGAACCGTTTTCGCGTAAGCGTACGCGTAATGTCGGTTTGGGCCGCTTCGTCCAACAATACCACTGAACCAAAGTATGACATGCTGGTAAGCAGTATGACTTATATCGCCCACAACTCACTTGTGTTCTACTCGTGCATATAACATCAACACATAAAACCTAGGCTCGGATGCCACTGTTGGGGAACGTAGTAATTTCAAAAAAATTCCTACGCACACGCAAGATCATGGTGATGCATAGCAACGAGAGGGGAGAGTGTGATCTACGTACCCTTGTAGACCGACAGCGGAAGCGTTAGCACAACGCGGTTGATGTAGTCGTACGTCTTCACGGCCCAACCGATCAAGCACCGAAACTACGGCACCTTCGAGTTTTAGCACACGTTCAGCTCGATGACGATCCCCGGACTCCAATCCAGCAAAGCGTCAGGGAAGATTTCTGTCAGCACGACGGCGTGGTGATGATCTTGATGTTCTACCGTCGCAGGGCTTCGCCTAAGCACCGCTACAATATTATCGAGGATTATGGTGGAAGGGGACACCGCACATGGCTAAGAAAACGATCACGTGGATCAACTTGTGTGTCTAGGGGTGCCCCCTGCCCCCGTATATAAAGGATCAAGGGGAGGATGCCGGCCGGCCCTATAGGCGCGCCAAGGAGGAGTCCTCCTCCTAGTAGGAGTAGAACTCCTACTAGGAGGGGGAAGGAAGTGGGGAGGGAGTAGGAAAGGGGGGCGCCACCCCCCCTCTCCTAGTCCAATTCGGACAAGGGGGAGGAGGCGCGTGGCCCACCCTGGCTGCCCCTCTCTCTCTCCACTAAAGCCCATATGGCCCATTACTTCTCCCGGGAGGGTTCCGGTAACCCTCCGGCTCTCCGGTTTTCTCCGAAATCACCCGGAACACTTCCGGTGTCCGAATATAGCCGTCCAATATATCAATCTTTATGTCTCGACCATTTAGAGACTCCTCGTTATGTCCGTGATCACATCCGGGACTCCGAACTAACTTCGGTACATCAAAACTCATAAACTCATAATATAACTGTCATCGAAACCTTAAGCGTGCGGACCCTATGGGTTCGAGAACAATGTAGACATGACCGAGACTCGTCTCCGGTCAATAACCAATAGCGGAACCTGGATGCTCATATTGGCTCCTACATATTCTACGAAGATCTTTATTGGTCAGACTGCATAACAACATACGTTGTTCCCTTTGTCATCGGTATGTTACTTGCCCGAGATTCGATCGTCGGTATCTCAATACCTAGTTCAATCTCGTTACCGGCAAGTCTCTTTACTCGTTTCGTAATACATCATCTCGCAACTAACTCATTAGTTGCAATGCTTGCAAGGCTTATGTGATGTGCATTACCGAAAGGGCCCAGAGATACCTCTCCGACAATCGGAGTGACAAATCCTAATCTCGAAACACGCCAACCCAACATGTACCTTTGGAGACACCTATAGAGCTCCTTTATAATCACCCAGTTACATTGTGACGTTTGGTAGCACACAAAGTGTTCCTCCGGCAAACGGGAGTTGCATAATCTCATAGTCATAGGAACATGTATAAGTCATGAAGAAAGCAATAGCAATACACTAAACGATCGGGTGCTAAGCTAATGGAATGGGTCATGTCAATCACATCATTCTCCTAATAATGTGATCCCGTTAATCAAATGACAACACATGTCTTATGGTTAGGAAACATAACCATCTTTGATTAACGAGCTAGTCAAGTAGAGGCATACTAGTGACGTTTAGTTGTCTATGTATTCACACAAGTATTATGTTTCCGGATAATACAATTCTAGCATGAATAATAAACATTTATCATGATATAAGGAAATAAAATAATAACATTATTATTGCCTCTAGGGCATATTTCCTTCACAACTAGCATGACTCTAATATCACCATCTCCATATCTCAAAACAATCATCAAGTATCAAACTTCTCTTAGTATTCAATGCACTTATATGAAAGTTTTTATTATATCCCTCTTGGATGCCCATCATATTAGGACTAGTTTCATAACCAAAGCAAACTACCATGCTGTTCTAAAGACTCTCAAAATAATATAAGTGAAGCATGAGAGATCAATTATTCCTATAAAATAAAACCACCACCGTGCTCTAAAAGGATATAAGTGAAGCACTAGAGCAAAAGACAAACTACTCCAAAAGATATAAGTGAAGATCAAAGAGTAGTTGAATAATTATGCAACTATGTGAAGACTCTCTAATATTTACTCATTTCAGATCTTGGTATTTTATTCAAACAGCAAGCAAAACTAAATAAAATAAATTGAAGCTCCAAGCAAAACACATATCATGTGGTAAATAAAAATATAGCTCCAAGTAAAGTTACCGATGAACGAAGACGAAAGAGGGGATGCCTTCCGGGGCATCCCCAAGATTAGGCTCTTGGTTGTCCTTTAATATTACCTTGGGGTAACTTGGGCATCCCCAAGCTTAGGCTCTTTCCACTCCTTATTCCATAGTCCATCGAATCTTTACCCAAAACTTGAAAACTTCACAACACAAAGCTTAACAGAAAACTCGTAAGCTCCGTTAGTGAAAGAAAACAAAACACCACTTCAAGGTACTGTAATGAACTCATTATTTATTTATATTGGTGTTAAACCTACTGTACTCAAACTTCTCTATGGTTTATAAACTCTTTTACTAGCCATAGATTCATCAAAATAAGCAAACAACACATAGAAAACAGAATCTGTCAAAAACAGAACAGTCTGTAGTAATCTGTAACTAACGCAAACTTATGGAACCTCAAAAATTCTAAAATAAATTGCTGGACGTGAGTAATTTATCTATTAATCATCTTCAAAAAGAATTAACTAAATATCACTCTCCAAATAAAAATGGCAGCAATTCTCGTGAGCGCTAAAGTTTCTGTTTTTTACAACAAGATCAACAAGACTTTCCCCAAGTCTTGCCAACGGTTCTACTTGGCACAAACACTAATTAAAACATAAAAACTCAATCATAACAGAGGCTACATAAATTATTTATTTCTAAACAGGAGCAAAAATAAAGGAACAAAAATAAAGTTGGGTTGCCTCCCAACAAGCGTTATCGTTTAACGCCCCTACCTAGGCATGATGATTTCAATGATGCTCACATAAAAGATAGGAATTGAAACATAAAGAGAGCATCGTGAAGAATATGACAAGCACATTTAAGTCTAACCCACTTCCTATGCATAGGGATTTTGTGAGCAAACAACTTGTGGGAACAAGAATCAACTTGCATAGGAAGGTAAAACAAGCATAACTTCAAAATTTTAAGCACATAGAGAGGAAACTTGATATTATTGCAATTCCTACAAGCATATATTCCTCCCCCATAATAATTTTCAGTAGAATCATGAATG